>NC_133453.1:50333707-50673707 GCF_048565385.1 Saimiri boliviensis | reverse complement strand
GGCACGTGTATACCTATGTAACAAACCTGCACAATCTGCACATGTACCCCAGAATTTAAATAAACAAAATGACGAAAATCATAGTGCTATTACCCAGGCATGGTGGCACATGTCTGTAGTCCCAGCTACTCCAGAGGCTGAGGTACAAGAATCACCTGAACTCAGGAGGCAGAGGTTGCAGTGAGCCAAGATCACGCCAATGCACTCTGGCCTGGGCAACAGAGCAAGACCCTGCCTAAAAAAAAAGAAAGAAAAAAATCATACTGCTAAAATTTCGTTTATGTTATGTCTGTTTTAGTCATCTTGCATTCATTGTGTTATTTCAATATATTAATAGAAGAAGTTTCCTTAGAAGAACTTGAAAAAGAATTTGACTTTCTTGAGGTATACAAATATATTATTTCTAAACTTAAATTCAATCGTAGTAAAATTTTAAACCATATATATTTTTTCAGTTTTCTAGTTCTGATACTTGCCAGTAAAATGTGTTAGTGACTTTGGAGGATGGCAAAGATGGAACTTAACAAGAATGTTGAGTTTATGCCATACATAGACAAAAAGATGCTTTAAATTTATTTAATTTTATCTTGATTTTCATAACAGCAAATATTCTTATATTTGCCTAGGGGAAAATGTACATTTTGTTATCTTCTTTGTGTATTAGGATGATGTTTGTCTCATAAAATGAGTTAGGGAGGATTCCTTCTTTTTGTATTGTTTGGAATAGTTTCAGAAGGAATAGTACCAGCTCTTCTTTGTACATCTGGTAGAATTCGGCTGTGAACCTATCTGGCCCTGGACTTTTTTTGGTTGGTAGGCTACTAATTGCTGCCTCAACTTCAGACCTTGTTATTGGTCTATTCAGGGATTCAACTTCTTCCTGGTTTAGCCTTGGGAGGGTGTAAATGTCCAGGAATTTATCCATTTCTTCTACATTTACTGGATTATGTGTACAGAGGTGTTTGTAGTAATCTCTGGTGGTAGTTTCTATTTCTGTGGCATCGGTGGTGATATCCCCTTTATCATTTTTTATTGCATCTGATTCTTCTCTCTTTTTTATTAGTCTGACTAGCAGTGTATCTATTTTGTTGATCGTTTCAGAAAACTAGCTCCTGGATTTATTGAATTTTTGAAGGTTTTTTTGTGTCTCTATCTTCTTCAGTTCTGCTCTGATCTTAGTTATTTCTTGTCTTCTGCTAGCTTTTGGATTTGTTTGATCTTGCTCCTCTAGTTCTTTTTATTGTAATGTTAAGGTGTCGATTTTAGATCTTTCCTGGCTTCTCATGTGGGCATTTAGTGCTATAAATTTCCCTCTCGACACTGCTTTAAATGTGTCCCAGAGATCCTAGTACATTGTGTCTTTTTCTCATTGTTTTTTTTTTTTTTTTAATCTTTATTTCTGCTTCTGCCCTTATTTCATTATTTATGCAGTAGTCATTCAGGAGCAGGTTGTTCGGCTTCCATGTAGTCTTGTGATTTTGAGTGAGTTTCTTAATCCTGAATTCTAATTTGATTGCACTGTAGACTATGATTTCCATTCTTTTGAATTTGCTGAGGAGTGATTTACTTCCAAATATGTGGTCAATTTTAGAGTGCGATGTGGTGCTAAGAAGCGTGTATATTGTGTGGATTTGAGGTGGAGAGTTCTGTAGATGTCTATTAGGTCAGCTTGGTCCAGATCTGAATTCAAGTGCTGGGGTTACAGGCATGAGCCGCTGCGCCCAGCCCTATATAGTTACTTCTTAAGACTACTTTGCTGCATCAAATATGTTTTGACATGTTGTGTTTTCATTTTAATTTATCTTAAGATACTTTATGATTTTCTTTTGATATCTTCTTTGACCTTTTGGTTGTTCAGGAGCATGTAGTTTAATGTCCACATAATTGGGAATTTCAAAATATTTTTCCTGGTTATCGATTTCTAGTTTCATACCATTGTGGTTGGTAAATATATTTGATAAGAACTTCAGTCTCCTTCAATTTGATAAAACTTGTGTTGTGGCCTAACATATTATCTGTCCTAAAGAGTATTTCATGTGCACTTTGGAAGAATGTGTATTGTGTTGCTATTGGATGGAATGTTTTGTGTGTATCTCTGAGGTCTAATTGGTCTACAGTGTAGTCCAAGTCCAGTGTTTCCTTATTAATTTTCTGTCTGGATGACCTGTCTAGTCTTAAGGTGGGGCATTGAATTCTCTTGCCACTATTGTATTGCTATGTCCTCCTTCAGATCTATTAATATTTGCTTTATATATTTACATACTCCAATGTTGGGTGCATATATATTTACAGTTGTTATAGTATCCTGATGAATCGACCCTTTTATCATTATATAATTATCATCTTTGTCTCTTTTTACAATATTTTATTTCAAGTCTATTTTTTCTGAGAGTAGAATAGTCATACTGCTTTTTTTGTTGTTACTATTTGCGTAAAATATCTTTTCTTCATCTCTTTGCTTTCAGTCTATGTGTGTTCTCAAAGCTAGAGCAAGTCTCTTGTAGGCAGCTTATAGTTGCGTCTTTAAAACAAAATGCATTGAGTCACTCTGTATCTTTTGATTGGATAACCTAATTTATTTACATTCAAGGTAAATTATTGATAAAGACTTACTGTTTATCTTGTTAATTATTTTCCAGCTGTTTTGTAGATTCTTTGCTTCTTCTTTCTCTCTTGCTATCTTCCTTTGTGATTTGTTGATTTTTTGTAGTGGTTTGCTTTGATTCATTTCTCTTTATCTTTTTGGTATCTATTGTAGGCTTTTGCTTTGTGGTTACAATGAGGCTTACAGGAAACATGTTATATTTGTAATAATCTATTTTAAGCTGATAACTTTCATTGCATACAAAAGCACTATGCTTTTACTTCTTCACTCCTACATTTTATGTTTTGGAAATCATAGTTTACACCTTTTTATATTACAAATCTATTAGCAAGTTATTGTAGTTATAATTATTTTCAGTATTTTTATCTTTTAAGATTTCTAAATTGTTTTTTATTCTTAGGCAAGGAAGTCAACACTGATATGGTAACCTGTAATATTTACTGTATAAAACATTTGAATAGTTATTTTTATTAATGGTCATTTGTATGTTTCTTATATGCATCGACTTTAATGAATAACTGCTAGTTTCAATAGTGATAATTATGTGTCAAGATTTTTTAATAAGTATAAAACTGATTTCTGTAACACAGGTCACATGTCTATAATAAATAAATATGCTTTGTTTTAATTTATGGTAGGATAGGCTTCATATACATAAGGTCTTATGTTATTGGATATATTCTAAATTTAGCTTTATTTCATTCAGTAATTTATTTGAAATTGATGGGGCAGACATTTACGTTTGTATTATGATATTACTGAATAAACAAATATACAACTATAAGTGAAATGGTTATTTAAATTACTTTAGAACAAACATTAAAAGTTATATTTGCATAAAAGTCATGATAATTTATAACACCTAGTTTTTTTAAAAGAAATCTTATAGAATGGGAAGCATGGTTTTAGGAACTAGTTTGATAGACATTAAGGATAATGGTTGCAGCCTTATGTCAGCATAGGGTACAGTGTATTACTTTATTGTAGTTTGTTGTTTTGGCTTCACAGTATCACAAAGTCTTGATTCATAGATAGCAATATTGTTGAACCTGAATTCTTTCCTGAGAGTGAATATGGTTCGGCCAAACTACTATAAACCAGTAGCTTCATGCAGAACTATACTTTCTTAACCAATTGTAGTATCATAAGAATTTGGAATGTGTGCAGAGATGGAAAAAAAAGATTTTAAGATCTATTCTCTTTTTCTTCCCTCTCTCTCTCTCCTGCCATCTCTAATTGTAAGAGCTAAAGCATAACCATATTTTTGCTGATAATCAGTACATAAAACTGGAATGGAATTCAAATTAAATTGCTAATATGGTATCAATAAAAGTCACTTATTTAAATTCTCAATGAACACAAAGACACAACTCTTAGGTGATATATTGGATATGTAAACTTTTAAGAGGGTATTTATAAGGACTATTTTGTAATTTATTACTTGCACTAGAGATTGGATGTTATTTGATATAAGCCAACCCTCAGTATCTATTTTCTTTTTAGGCACTGTTCACATGTCAACTAAAGGAAAAGCATAGTTTATTCCACAGATTTAAGTTAAGCTTCTGCATATTTCTCTAAGGGACATTCCCTATGTGTTATTTCTTTCTATGGATTTACATATTGATTAAAGTTTATTTGAATTGTTGGAAACTAGAAAATGCACATGAAGAATTTTACTTACTCTGAGGAAATGTTGCATATTAGACAGTGGAAGGAAAGGAGACTATTTAGGCTTATTACTTAGTGTCTTCAGAATTTACCATATAGATAACCACATCTTGGTTGTAAGAATTACAAGCAACACTTTGGGATTTTTGAAGTTTTATGGGACACAAAAAGCTGAGATGTGCTACTCTTCATACCATTTATTAGGACCCATTTGAACATATGATTATAATTATTTGTTACTAATTTTAAAAGATGTATGTCAGTTTTAAAATTGAAGTGGAGGTACATGCATTAAAATTACTAAATTTTGAAGGGGATTTCTAGATTGTACTGATCTCTTATGTTCTTAAAATTTTTCAAGTCACAGCTGTAATTTATTATTTGATTGTTAAGTGGTTTATAGTAGCTACTCAGGTACTCTGTAGTGTCAAATATTATGCCAGTATTTATCTCATAATTCTGATCATATTTATGTGTGGTAGAAAAATAGTCAAGTGTTTAATGAAGAAATTTGACCAAATTTATAGTTTACTCTAGAAATTTGACTAAATTTACTGTATACAATATGAATTAGAAAAATTCAGGAAAGAAAAGTTTTTGGTTATTTGAAACAGCTATAGTTTCTTTAAAGGCTGATTGTTTTTAAAGCATTAAGCTGCCATTCTTACTATCTTTAATGACTTAAATTCATTTTATTCCTTGATTACCATTTGCCTTATTTTCTCTGAATTATTTGGATTGATTAATTGCTTTAGCAAACATTCTTTAAAAATTTTAGTTTTCTCAGATTTCTTAGAAAACTCTGTTTCTACTCTGTTTGTTTTCCTATAATTACCTCCACTATTTCCTTTAATAATACAAACTGGTTGATTTACCCTTCCTTATGAACATAAGAATAGAAAATAAATATATAATTACTGGAATATATATATGTATATCTGGTTACAGCAACAACTGAACAATTTAATATATTTTTGCATGTCAAGGGAGCTTAGAATGTACAGTGTACTTTTTGTAGGTTGATGCACCACAGCATGTACATAATTACATATGATAAATCTTTCTCTTTATGTTTTAAGTTGTTTTTGTTTTTCATAGAACCAATTCAGTTTTCTCTTGATAATCATTCTAACTTATGCTGTTGTAATTAAATATGATAAATATTAGGATTGTTTGGATATGGCTGGCCTGATGGTTTACACCTATAATCCCAGCACCTTGTGAGACTGAGGTGGGTAGATCACTTGAGGCCAGGAGCTCGAGACCAGCCTGCCCAACATGGCAAAACCCTGTCTCTACTAAAAATACAAAATTAGCTGGGCATGGTGACTCATGCCTATAATCCCAGCTACTCAAGTGGCTGAGGCTAGATAATTGCTTGAACCTGAGAGGCAGAGGCTGTAGGGAACCAAGATCACAACACTGCATTTCACCCTGAATGGCAGAGTGAAATGTTTGTCACAAAAACAACAACAACAACAAGACAGTTTGGATAAATGATCACATATAGTAATTTATGAAAACCAAGGACTTTATGAAGTTTATATAAATAACTCATAAATTGATGTATTATGTGATTTATTATTATCTCTATACTTTTGATTAATTTATGAATCAGTCAATCACATAGTTCATGGTATGTTTCTAAGATGACATGTCAACATTTTACTTCATGTTAGGCAGAATTAAGCTTTATAAAATTTTGCAGTAAAATTAGTGTTTTCTTAATCCTTTTGATGTGAAAAATTACTTCCTGTGTTTCTTTTCAAAACCTAAGCAGCAAACTAAGAATTTTCATTTACATGTTTACTTCCAAAAGGACCAGAAAAACTGTTGTAACGTAATGGCTTGGCTGAGGACATGTACTGCAAAACTGCAGAGTATTTTATTTTAATTTAAAATCATCTATACCTGAGCTAAAGAGAAAAAGGATCTATTGGGAGAAGATCTGAATGCTTTGTTCATCTTGAATAAGCAAATGTATATATTATTCTTTACATGTTTTTCCTCATGTATATATTCAAATACAGTCTCAAGAACTCTTTATATGTACATGTTAATGAACTTCTTTTTCTAAACCTAATTTGACAAATGTCTTTAAGAAAAGAAAGTGACTGGAACACTTTTGACTTCTTTCATATTCTCCCTTAACTTTTCCTCTCCAAGTTCTATAATTAAAAGTAAATATAAGGACCAAATTAACATATTTCACAGTGTTCTTTCTCATCAATTCTTTAATGTTTTCATCAACATTGTTTTTTTTGTTTGGTTGTTTTTTGTTTTTGGGGTGTTTTTTTGAGATGGAATGTCCTCTGTTGCCCAGGCTGGAGTGCAGTGGTGGGATCTCAGCTCACTGCAACCTCTGCCCTCCTGGGTTCAAGTGATTCTCCTGCCTCAGTCTCCCGAGTAGCTGGGACTACAGGCATGTGCCATCACAACTGGCTAATTTTTTTTTTTTTTTTTGTATTTTTAGTAGAGACAGGGTTTCACCATATTAGCCAGGATGGTCTCAATCTCCTGACCTCATGATCTGCCTACGTTGGCCTCCCAAAGTGCTGGGATTACAGGTGTGAGCTACTGTGCCCAGCCTCAACATTGGTTTTGTAATTATTTTTCATCGTCACTCCTGTAATTCATCCATTAAATATTAGTTATCCAGATTTATTAAATTACTAGAATAGTCACTTATTTTGCCCAAAACACTTTAATAGTAATATATTATGTTTTCATTAAAAAGTAAACAAAAGCCCTCCTGAAACTATGTAAGTTACATTTATTGTATTTACCAATTTTGATTACTTTGTCATGCTACAGGGAATTGATTACTGAGAATTTATTATTAAAATATTGGCTTTCCTCATGGTTCCCTTGAATTAAATACATATGGCTATAGATTAGCTGGAACACTGATGAAAATGAATTGTAAGCTCAAACTTCATTATCATTTGTAATTTAAACAGTGAATTTGATACAGTATTACCTCATAATTTTGATGCTCATTGCAGTAAATTTGATATAGAACAGTTGCTACAGAAACCCTCTTCAAATGTGTGACCATTTTTATGGAAAACATCTGGGGTAATTATAATTAGTTCAGGCTGTGTATTGTTTAAAAATAATCATGAATTCATGGAGAAGGAAGCATATCTTTTCCTTAATGACTAGAATAATCCAAATAATATGAAAAAAAAAACCCTTTAAGTTATTGGTAGCTGTACTTAGACTTTGCTTTAGAATATTCTATAAGGAAATGAGAAGCAACTTTTATGTAAAATGCCAAATTGGCACTTTACACCTGTTAGTGTGTTTCGTTTAGAACAGCTGTGTCTTTTATTATCAGTAAACAGATGCAGAAAGTAATGGAATGTTTTAAAGCAATATGTTAATCCTGTCTTCCACTACTGAACTGTCTCACAATATAGTGATTAAATATTGACTCTGCAGCTGTTACTTACAATTATAGAATTTCTTAGTTAATTTCTCCTTCCCAAGCCCAAATGCTTTAATATTTAGAGATCTAGTTTCTAATCTTAAAATGTTTCATAATGTAGTTTATTTATGACAAATGGACTTCTGAAGACAAGTTATCTCAGTACTACAAATTCATATTCTTAAAATTCTTATTAAATGTTTCTATGAATTGATTAATGTTCTTTGTAGGATAAACAATTTAAAATTTTTGTTTATTTTTCTTCACTTGTTAATGAGTATGAAGATGATTATTGACTATAACAATTTTGTTTAATTTTATTCCTGAAAACTGCCAGCAGTAAGCTAAATAGGAAATTATGGTTTTTTCATCAGACATTTATGAACCAGAGTGTATAATACTTTCTTAGAATGATGACTATGCAAGTTATTTCAATTACAATAACCCTTTTGCAGTTTAGTTATGATTTTAATTCTTGTATTTACCTTGTCAGTGAAGATATTTAAAATGTTGCTTCATTATCATATTTATTCTTAAGCTTGAGAGGCAGTTGTATTAGCCAAGATTGTTATTAATATCTAACATTCATTGTGCTCTTAGTATACGAAAGTTATTTTATTATAATATTCTTGTCTTGTTTTGTAGATGAGAAAATTGAAGCTTAGAGACATGAAATAAATTGACCAAGGTTTTACAGCTAGGAAGTAGTAGAGCTTGTATTTAAACCAAGACATTTTCACTCTCAAGCCTCTTGTTCTTAACAGCTTTACGTTTTGCTTGCCATTAGCATCTGATATGAACATTATACTGACGGGAAATTATGTGCAAAGTAAATTTTGACAGTGTTCTTTTTTGAAGCCACCTTGTTCACTGCAGTGTGATTATTAAATTGTTTAGGCAACTTGCCTAAAAAGAAAACATGTTTAAAACATGCATGGCTAGAGAGAGAGCTTCACTTTTTGGTATCTCCTCACACAATGACTGTGTTGGTAGTTCACAGCCTACACAACTTTTTTAAAACTCCCGTTATGCTTTTACACTCTGTACTACTTGTTGAGACAACTCCAGCAATTTTTATTTCTTCCTCTTCCAAAAAATGACCTTTGCCTCTTTACTTCAAGAGTTTTGAAAAGGCGGCATGATGTAGTAGTTTTTACCTATGTTACATGATTTATGCATTAACCAGGCAATGTCAGTTATTATCAAAACTTATTTTTATTAAATGACATTCCTTTGTCAGAATAGTCATTACTAACTACTTCTATATTCTTAGTTTAGTATATCATTCGTCATAGTATGTAACCCCATTTTATATATGAAAAAACTGGGACCTAGAGATATTAAGTAAATTGGCCAGAATCCCAGCAAATGTTGTTTGTGTCAATTTGATCTTTTTCTCAAAAGAAAACAATTAAAAATCTAAAGTGTACAACTAATCATTTTTTAGAGGGTTTTAAGATTTCAAATTACACCAGATGGTTGCTTAAATATACTTTCCCTTGACGCTGATGAGCATACTTGTAAGATTAACTAGGATCACCAATGTCATGCAGTATTTCTGGCGGGGTGGATTTAATATATATTAGAAATCCATTATAAGGTAATTCTGAGGGGGCAAAATGTTTTTGGTTGCAAGCAGCCTAAAATATAAGAACTGATGTATCTTTGCATGCAATAAGAGGAAATGTCATGTTTATAACAGATTTTAACATGAAAAATATATTTTTGCTCAGTTTAATTAGGTATTCTATACTTATTCAGCATTATTGTTTTATTTAAATTATATTTATTAGTGTCTTTATCAAAACCAGTTACCCAACACACAGAATATAAGATAAACAATTAAGCTATCACTTTATAGTGTGTGGCATAGAGCTTTCCCAGGCGGATATACTTATTTGGCTTTTGTCTTTGTTTTACACTTTTGAAATCTTTTAAAAATTAAAACTTTTTAATTTGAGATAATTGAAGATTTACATGTAACCATAAGAAATACTAAGATATCTCATGTACTTTTCACCCAGTTGCCCTCAATGGTAATATATTGTAAAATACATAGTTCAATATCATAGCTAGGACATTAATGTTAATATACTAAAGACACAGAACACAGAACATTTTTATTGATCCCTCATATATTAAACTATTATACTTCTATAATTTTCTTTCTCTTCTTCTTTTTTTTTTTTTTTTTTTTGAGACAGAGCTGTTGAGGGCAATGGCAGGATCTTGGCTCGCTGCAGCCTGCACCTCCCAAGTTCACACAATTCTCGGGCCTCAGCTTGAGTAGCTCAGATTACAGGCGTGCACCACCATGCCCAGCTAATTTTTGTATTTTTAGTAGAGATGGGGTTTCACCATGTTGGCCAGCTTGGTCTGGAGCTCCTGGCCTCAAGTGATCTTCCAGCCTCAGCCTCCCAAAGTGCTGAGATTACAGGTGTAAGCCACTGCACCCAGCTTATACTTACATAATTTTACATACCCATACTATATTTCTATATTTTTTTCATTTCCAGAATGTTATATAAAATGGAATTATGCAGAATGTAAACTTTTATGATTGCCTTCTTTTAAACTTATTTTAATTCTCTGAATTGTCATTCAGGTTGTTAAATGTATCAGTAGTTTATTCCTTTTCACTCCTGGTAGTATTCCCATTGAAGGACATCTGAGTTATTTCCAAAACAGAGTAAAATCTGGTTTCACTCACAGTACAATGTATAGTTCTGCATTTTACTCTTCAGTTTATGATTGATTTTGAGTTAATTTTTGTATAAAATGTGAAACATAAGTCCAAGTTCTTCTGTTTTTTGTTTGTTTGTTTTGAGACAGAGTCTTGCCTGTCACCCAGGCTGGAGTGCAGTGGCACAATCTCAGCTCACTGTAACCTCCATCTTCTGGGTTCAAGCAATTCTCCTGCCTCAGCCTCCTGAGTAGCTGGAATTACAGGTATGTGCCACCATGTCTGGCTAATTTTTTGTATTTTTAGTAGAGACAGGGTTTCACTATGTTGTCCATGCCGGTCTTGAACTCATGGACTCAAGTGATCTGCCTGCCTTAGCCTTCCAAAGTGCTGAGATTACAGATGTGAGCCACTGTGTCTAGCCTTTTTCTCTTTTTCTTTCTTTTTCTTTTTTTCTTTTTCTTTTTTTCCTATTTCCTTACTTTATGTTGTCTCTGTAGAGTCAACTCTAGCTTGAGTATGAGTGTGCTTGTGTGCGTTCCTTATCCCTCCCTCCTGCCCTTCCTCCATCCTCTTCCTGTATCTGCCTTCTTCCTTCTTTTTTCTCCCTCCCTCCCTTTCAGGGCTTTGATACAAAATAGCAAGTGGCAGCCTACACGTACCAACATTCTGAATTTTTTTTTTTTTTTTTTTTGAGACGGAGTTTCACTCTTGTTACCCAGGCTGGAGTGCAATGGCGCGATCTCGGCTCACCGCAACCTCCGCCTCCTGGGTTCAGGCAATTCTCCTGCCTCAGCCTCCTGAGTAGCTGGGATTACAGGCACGCGCCACCACGCCCAGCTAGTTTTTTGTATTTTTAGTAGAGACGGGGTTTCACCATGTTGACCAGGATGGTCTCGATCTCTCGACCTCGTGATCCACCCGCCTCAGCCTCCCAAAGTGCTGGGATTACAGGCTTGAGCCACCGCGCCCGGCCCATTCTGAATTTTTCTAACAAATTTCACTATGCCTACAATAATTTATCTTCCAAATTATTGTAGGATACGGTTTTGCCAGATATTTTGTTGTGGCTTAATCAGGATCATTGACTTTCCAATCTACCGTTTCTATGCCCTCACCATTGCTGGTCAACCATTTATTCTCCATTTGATTCTGGTAACATCCCACTTCCAGTATTGTATTTTATATCACATTTGTTTACTATAACAAATGTGAAAAATATAAATGTATTGTTCTTTCATGGAGTCATCAATACAGGACTGATGTGGCAGTTTGAAGATGTCAGATTCCTGGGCCTCTACTCTTTTTGCACTATCATCCTCAATATGTGACTTTCATCTCATGGTCAAGGATGGCTGTCCTAGTCCTGCCATCACAGTTCATTCCCATCAGTAGACAGAAGAAGAAACAAGAGTAGAGAGCATTATGTTGTTTTCCTTTAAGGTACCAATAAAAGTTGTACGCCATTCTGCTCATACCCAGCAGCAAGCAAGGCTGAGCAGCGCAGTTTTTATCTGGATGGATATACCTAGCTAAACTGTAAGTGTTATATTCTTGAAGAAAGAGAGGTGAATAGAGATCTTAACAGATAACAAGCAATCCTGCCCCAAGGCCTGAGGGTAACACTATTCAATGTGTATATTTCTGCTTAACTCCTGTTTTCCATCCAATGGTTCCGTCCCACTTTCTACTATGTCTTGTATCCCAGTGTCTGAAATCCTTTTTGTTCAAATTCTCCAGCCCACAAATTTCTACCATACTACAGGAGAAAGAAGTCATGAAAGAATAATGGCCTGACTGAGTGGTGGAAAGAGAAAAGACCTTGGACCCCAGTTCTCAGCCTGCCCTCTCATCCCCTCCTTCTGGTACTTGATGCTTTCAAGAGTTAATGCTTTCTAGTATTTTAGGGTGTATTCTCTCTCATCAGGATCTCCCCATCAGGGTAACTTATTCTAGCCTATTCCAGAATACTGGAATTGCTACATCTCCATCTACTTTATATTATCAGGAAATGTGAACTTCCTTACCTACTGATATACCTTTTTTTCTCTTTTCCTTGTCTTTGTGGAATTATACTTTTATGATTCCTTAATTATCATTTCAGTGGAGTTTCTGCAAGAAGAAGAAAAAAGCACATGGTCAATTTGCTGTTTGCCTGAAAGCTTTGTATTTACTCTTTTGTGTGAAATGTGTTTAGCAACCACACCACAGTTTCTGCTGGTATTGTTTGCCTTAGTACTCTATTTTTAGACGTTGTTAGTGGAAGACAAGCAAAGAAGGCTGAGAAGAAATAGTTAACAAGAAAAGAAAAGTCAAGAAAATGTATCATAAAAGTTGAAAGAAGAAATTATTTCAGGAAGAACAAAATGGTCAGCTGTGTACAGTACTGCTGAGAGGTCAAATAAGATGAAGACAAACCCGTGACCACTGGATTTAACAACATGAAGTTATTGGTGAATTTATCAAAAATAATTTCATTGAAGTGATGAGGATTCCCAGTGTGGTGATTTGTAGAGATTAGGAAGTGAGGAATTAAAGGCATAAACTATACGTATCCCTTAGAAGATTTTCTTTAAAGGAGCAGAAAAATGGATGATAGTGAGAACAGTAGAGAATTATGGATGGGTTCCATTCATCCTTCCTATTTTTAATATGGGCAATAATAGCATGTATATGTTGTAATAGGAATGTTTCAATAGAGAGGAAATACTTCATAATGTAGACCAGAGAGCAGACCAGGACCTAGAATTAGTCTGAGTAAAAAAAGTTGTAAGATCATCAGAATTTGTGCAGTATAATCAGCTGGCAGTCAGGAAGGTGTGCAGATATACCACCTTCTCACACATAATTAGGGATTGTAGATTTGTTCACCTGACATTAAACAGATATTCTGAACACCTGTGTATGCAAAGTACTGACTGGATTAGGCTCTGGGAAAGGGTGACAGCAGTCTCTGTCCTAATGGAACTAGCAATCCATTACAATAGAGAGAGAATTTAAAATGAATTGGTAAGTATAAAGAAAGATAGGGAAAGTATAGGGTGCTGGATGAACACATAGCAGAAAGGTTCTGGAAGCGGTAACAATAAAGTAGAAATGTGAAGGGTTAGTATGAACTAGCCAGGTGAAGAGGGAAGAATAAACTTGGCAGAAGAAATAGCATATACCAAAGCCCAGTAATAAGAGAAAGCTTAAAGAAGTTCTGTTTGGCTGAAGCTCAGTAGAAAAAAGGGTAATAGCAAGAAATGAGGCTGAAAAGACAAAGATCATATCATTGTAACTTTTGTTAAAGTGTTGGCTTTTGCTGTGGCTGGTCATTAAAACATTTTAAACAGGAATTATATCAAATTTTAGAATAAAAACAATTCTGGCTACTGCTTGCAGACTAGATCTAAGGAGAGCCAGAAACAAGTCAAAGAGACCAGTTCAAAAACTATCAGATTAATCCATAATCAGTATGAGTTGTCTAAACTAGACATGGGTATAGAGGGAAGTAGGTGGATTCAGCAGATACAGTTGATGCCTGCTGGTGAATTCTGTATTTGCAATTTTGCCTACTCACTAAAATTTGTAACCCCCAAATCAGTACTTGCTGTATTTTCACAGTTATTTGTGGACACGCACAGAGCAGCAAAAAATTTATGTTGTCCAATGCATATGTTCCCAGCTGAGGTTGAACCAGGAAACACCCTGTCTTCTTTCAGTTCTTATACTGTAAACAAATGTCTTTTTCACCTATTACTTATTCCTATGTTTTTCTCATACCTGTGTTTTTTATTGGTGATTTCACTGTTTAACCTGGGCCTGACCATAATTTTAAAGTACTGCCTATGTAGTGTTCCTAAGTGCAAGAAGGCTATGATTTACTTTTTGAGTCAAGTATGTTTGTTAAGCTAGACTTCGTTATGGTCTGAGTTATACTGCTGTTAACCATGAGTTCAATGTTACTGAATGAAAGGTGTGTTTAAACAGAAACACACCTTCTGTCTGAGACCATAGTCTCTTATTATACTCACTAACCTTGAGGGAGGGGGTTTCACCTCCCATTCCTGGCTTCAAAAACCACATATTGTACATATGAAAGTGAGCCCAAAGATTATCCTATCCTAAACTGTTCCAGAGATTCATAAACAGACCTATGGACATGTCCAATTGGATGTCTTTTAGGAATATCTAACAATGTTGTGTGTTGACTGATTGCTGAAAATCTGTGAACAGAGGCTCACAGGAATGTAACCCTGTATTTCCTCTAGGAATGGTGGTTTAGCGTTCACTAATTCAGTGTTTATAGCTACTTTATAGAATATAACGCAGGCAAATAATAAGAATCTACTCCGTTTAAGTGATAGAATGTAGAAGACTTAATAGTTTCTTAAATGGAGGTAATGACAAATGAGAAAAGATAATTCTCAGGTTTTGGTCTTGAGCAAATGATAGTGCCATTTATGAAAATGAAAGAGCAGTTTTGAGGGAGGCAGGAGCCATAGGGACTAGAGATAATAAGTTTAGTTTTTGACATGTTGAGTTAGATGTTCCCGAAAGACATCCAGATGGACATGTCCATAGGTACATTTGTGGATGTGAATCTCAGGAACAGTTTAGGATAGGATGATCATTGGGCTCACTTTCATATGTGCAACACAAGGTTTTTGAAGCCAGGAATGTGAGATGAGACCCCCTCCCGCAAGGTTAGGGTGTATAATGAGAAGAGATTATGATCGAGGACAGAATTTTGAGAAATGTCAATAAAGAGATGACTAGAGGAGGAGGGGCATGCAAGGATGCTAGAAGTAGAGTTGAGAGAGAGAGAAATCAAGAAGGTGTACGTCATCAAAGCCAGGAGAAATGACCATTGCATGAAGGAAGGTGTTTGTGTTATCAAACATTATCAAGAGATGAAGGACTGAAAAATATTCATTGGATTTAGTGAAAAGTACATTTATAGATCTTTCTGAGGATAGTCTCATGAAGTGATGGAAACCTGGTCATACTGGATTTAGTAGAATGTGAAAAAAAGATAAATCTGATTTGAAATTAATCTAGATAACTTTTTCTTTAGTTTTTAAGTTTTCTGTTCACCTTTTGCAATACCATTGCTATTCGGTTGATAACATGTAAGCAGGACACATACGCATTTTTTTTTTTATTATTTGCCAAGGATGAGCCCACTAAATCTCACTGTTCGTGGAGTTTTCCATTTTACTCTGTGGGAATGACAGGATATGTCCCATCGCTGCAGAGATTAAAAAAAATACGAAATGATTTTTATGCTTTCCTCAATTACCTTAATTTTAATTAATCAATTAATTTTTTTTTTAAGAGCAAGGATCTCACTCTGTTGCTCAGGCTGGAGTGCAGTGGTGTGATCATAGCTCACTGCGCCCTCAAACTCCTGGATTCAAGTGATCCTCTTACTTCAACCTCCTGAGAAGCTAGGACTACAGATGCCCACCACCATGCCTGGTTAATTTTTTAAAATTTTTATAGAGGCAGATTTCTCTCTCTCTTGCTCAGGCTGGTCTTGAACTCCAAACCTGAAGTGATTCTCCCACATCAGCCTCCCAAAGTGCTGTGATTATAGGCATGAGCCACCATGCCCAGCAATGAACTTAATTTTGAAATACCTTTGCTACTTTTAATATTCAGTACTCAGGCTGAAATCTCAGTTCTATGCTCTTTCTTTCTCTGCTAACTATAAAAGTCTAGAATAGCTTAATATATTATACACTTTTGGTCAGAGAGTGAATATTTTGTTTATAGAGTACAGAAGAGGTAACAATAAAGTAGAATTGTGAAAGGTTAGTATGAGCTAGCCAGGTGAAGAGGGAAGAATGAACGTGGCAGAATACTTGATGACATAGACATCAAGTATTAAAAAATGAAAACCAAATTAGCAAAGACAGCAATTATTTAAAAATGAAAATCAAATTAGCAGTTGAACACTCACATTTTAAGAACAAAGTGAAAAATATTGATGAGTACGAACTTGATTAATATTTTTATATTTACAAATAAGTTTTAGTGAGAATAACATTGATTTTTTGCAGCTATTCTTTTTAACTTTTAATGTGAAATAATGGTAGACTTACAAAAAGAGTATGAAGAATTCTGTATATGCTTCACTCAGATTCTCAAAATATTAACACTTTATCACATTGCTTTATCATTCTTTTCTCTGAAACATTTTAAAGATTTTATGTTGTATACATGATACTCTTTAACCTCTAAACACTTCAGTGTTCTTTTTTTCAAAAAATAAGGATACTCTCTTATGTAAGCTCAATATAGTCATCAAATCAGGAAATTAACATTGACATAGTACTATTGTCTAGTATACAAGACTGTGCTGTTCAGTGTGATAGCCACTACCCACATGTGGCTACTTAAATTTAAATTAATTAAATACATTAGAAATTCAGTTTCTCAGTCATATTCCTCACATTTCAGGCACTCTACAGTCCAGTGGCTTTCATATTGGAGAGCATAGGTATAGAATACTGCCATCATTGCAGAAAGTTGTATTAGTAATGCTCTAGACATCCAGATGTTGCCAGTTGTCCCTTTAGTGTCCTTTGTAATAAATACAAGATGATTTTTTTCTGTTTTAGGAATGATTGTACAATCAAGTGACATTTAGATTTCATGTCTTTTTAGTATTGTTTAATCTGAAATTGTTTTCAGAATTAATTTGTCTTTCAGGTCCTTAACATTTTTCAAGAGTTACAGGCTTGTTGTTTTGTAAAATGTACTTCACTGGAGTTTGGTGTTTCCTTCAGATTAGTATCAGGTGTTGCATATTCAGGAATAACACCACTGAAGTGCATTTTTGTCTTTTTCAGTGCATCATATTTGAAGACCCATTATATCAATTTTTCTTGTAATGATAACATTGATCTATCAGGTTTATTGATATTTTCCATTATAAAGTTAGAGAAGCTTTTTTTTTTTATTTAAAAAAGGTTTATTTACCAATTTTAACAATCTAGAAAAAAAGAAAGTCTGACTATAATACTTGATGACATAGACAACATGTTTAAGTAGAAAACACAAGAATAAAATCACAGATAATATATTTTTATTTATTTTTATTTTTTTTTTATTGCATTTTAGGTTTTGGGGTACATGTGAAGAACATGCAAGATTGTTCTTGATATATAATCACAGATAATATATTTTTATTTATTTTTATTTTTTTTTATTGCATTTTAGGTTTTGGGGTACATGTGAAGAACATGCAAGATTGTTGCATAGGTACACACATGGCAGTGTGGTTTTCTGCCTTCCGTCCCCTTGCCTGTATCTGTCATTTCTCCCCATGCTATCTCTTCCCACCTCCCCACCCCCCCATCCCTCCCCCATTTCCCCCTAACGGACCCCAGTGTGTAGTGCTCCCCTCCCTGTGTCCATGTGTTCTCATTGTTCAACACCCGCCTATGAGTGAGAACATGCAGTGTTTGATTTTCTGCTCTTGTGTCAGTTTGCTGAGAATGATGGTTTCCAGGTTCATCCATGTCCCTACAAAGAACACGAACTCATCGTTTTTGATGGCTGCGTAATATTCCATGGTGTATATGTACCACATTTTCCCTATCCAGTCTATCATAGTTCAGCATTTGGGTTGGTTCCAGGTCTTTGCTATTGTAAACAGTGCTGCAATGAACATTCGTGTGCATATGTCCTTATAGTAGAATGATTTATAATCCTTTGGATATATACCCAGTAATGGGATGGCTGGGTCAAATGGGATTTCTATTTTTAGGTCCTTGAGGAATTGCCACAGTGTCTTCCACAATGGTTGAATTAATTTACATTCCCACCAGCAGTGTAAAAGTGTTCTTATTTCTCCACATCCTCTCCAGCATCTGTTGTTTCCAGATTTTTTAATGATCGCCATTCTAACTGGCGTGAGATGGTATCTCAATGTGGTTTTGATTTGCATTTCTCTAATGACCAATGATGATGAGCATTTTTTCATATGTTTGTTGGCCTCCTGTATGTCTTCTTTTGTAAAGTATCTGTTTATATCCTTTGCCCATTTTAGAATGGGCTTGTTTGTTTGTTTGTTTGTTTGTAGATCTGTTTTAGTTCTTTGTAAATTCTGGATATCAACCCCTTGTCAGATGGGTAGACTGCAAAAATTTTTTCCCATTCTGTTGGTTGCCGATTCACTCTACTGACTGTTTCTTTTGCCGTGCAGAAGCTGTGGAGTTTGATTAGGTCCCATTTGTCTATTTTGGCTTTTGTTGCCATTGCTTTTGGCGTTTTGGTCATGAAGTCCTTGCCTACGCCTATGTCCTGAATGGTTTTGCCTACATTTTCTTCTAGGGTTTTTTTGGTGTTAGGTCTGATGTTTAAGTCTTTAATCCATCTGGAGTTAATTTTGGTGTAAGGTGTCAGGACAGGGTCCTGTTTCTGCTTTCTGCACATGGTGAGCCAGTTTTCCCAACACCATTTATTAAACAGGGAGTCCTTTCTCCATTGCTTGTTTTTGTCAGGTTTGTCGAAGATCAGATGGTTGTGGGTATGTTATATTTCCTCTGAGGCCTCTGTTCTGTTCCATTGGTCTATATCTCTGTTTTGGTACCAGTACCAAGCTGTTTTGATTACTGTAGCCTTGTAGTATAGTTTGAAGTCCGGTAGTGTGATGCCTCCTGCATTGTTCTTTCTGCTTAAAATTGACTTGGCTATGCGGGCTCTCTTTTGGTTCCATATGAAGTTTAAGGTGTTTTTTTCCAGTTCTGTGAAGAAGGTCATTGGTAGCTTGATGGGAATGGTGTTGAATTTGTAAATTACTTTGGGCAGTATGGCCATTTTCATGATGTTGATTCTTCCTAACCATGAACATGGAATGTTTCTCCATCTGTTTGTGTCCTCTCTTATTTTGTTGAGCAGTGGCTTGTAGTTCTCCTTGAAGAGATCCTTTACATTCCTTGTTAGTTGTATTCCTAGGTATTTTATTCTCTTTGTAGCAGTTGTGAATGGCAGTTCATTCTTGATTTGGCTCTCTTTAAGTCTGTTACTGGTGTACAGGAATGCTTTTGATTTTTGCACGTTAATTTTGTATCCTGAGACTTTGCTGAAGTTGTTTATCAGTTTCAGGAGATTTTGGGCTGAGATGATAGGGTCTTCTAGATATACAATCATGTCATCTGCAAATAGAGACAATTTGATTTCCTCCTTTCCAATTTGAATACCCTTTATTTCTTTTTCTTGCCTGATTGCTCTGGCTAGAACTTCCAGTACTATATTGAATAGGAGGGGTGAAAGAGGGCATCCTTGTCTAGTGCCAGATTTCGAAGGGAATGCTTCCAGTTTTTGCCCATTCAGTATGATATTGGCTGTTGGTTTGTCGTAAATAGCTTTTATTACTTTGAGATACGTTCTGTCAATACCTAGTTTATTGAGGGTTTTTAGCTTAAAGGGCTGTTGAATTTTGTCAAAGGCCTTCTCTGCCTCAATTGAGATAATCATGTGGTTTTTGTCTTTGGTTCTGTTTATGTGGTGAATTACATTTATGGACTTGCGTATGTTGAACCAGCCTTGCAT
Organism: Saimiri boliviensis; assembly: GCF_048565385.1. NCBI lineage: Eukaryota > Metazoa > Chordata > Mammalia > Primates > Cebidae > Saimiri > Saimiri boliviensis. The sequence goes on along the minus strand of NC_133453.1, from coordinate 50,653,772 downwards.
CCCCGGGATGAATCCTACTTGATCATGGTGGATGAGCTTTTTGATATGCTGTTGCAATCGGTTTGCCAGTATTTTATTGAAGATTTTTGCATCTATGTTCATTAGGGATATTGGCCTGAAATTTTCTTTTCTTGTTGAGTCTCTGCCGGGTTTTGGTATCAGGATGATGTTTGTCTCATAAAATGATTTGGGAAGGATTCCCTCTTTTTGGATTGTCTGGAATAGTTTCAGAAGGAATGGTATCAGCTCCTCTTTGTATGTCTGATAGAATTCGGCTGTGAACCCGTCTGGACCTGGGCTTTTTTTGGGTGGTAGGCTCTTTATTGCTGCCTCGACTTCAGACCTTGTTACTGGTCTATTCAGGGTTTTGGCTTCTTCTGGGTTTAGGCTTGGGAGGATGCAGGTGTCCAGGAATTTATCCATTTCTTCCAGGTTTACTAGTTTATGTGCATAGAGTTGTTTGTAATAATCTCTGATGATGGTTTGGATCTCTGTGGTATCTGTGGTGATATCCCCTTTATCGTTTTTTATTGCGTCAATTTGGTTATTTTCTCTTTTCTTTTTTATTAATCTGGCTAGTGTTCTGTCTATTTTGTTGATCTTTTCGAAAAACCAGCTCCTGGATTTATTGATTTTTTGAAGAGTTTTTTGTGTCTCTATTTCCTTCAGTTCTTCTCTGATCTTAGTTATTTCCTGTCTTCTGCTAGGTTTTGAGTTTTTTTGATCTTGCTCCTCTAGCTCTTTCAATTTTGATGATAGGGTGTCAATTTTAGATGTCTCCTTTCTTCTCATGTGGGCACTCATTGCTATATATTTTCCTCTAGAGACTGCTTTAAATGTGTCCCAGAGATTCTGGTATGTTGTGTCTTCATTCTCATTGGTTTCGAAGAACATCTTTATTTCTGTCTTCATTTCATTGTTTATCCAGTCAACATTCAAGAGCAAGTTGTTCAGTTTCCATGAAGCTGTATCACAGATAATATTGTACAATTCAGTTGTTTCCTTCAAATTTGCTTTATGTAATTGGGTGGATATAAATTAATGAAAAGAAATTTAAGAAAATACCTATAACAATTTAGCAGAAACTGATAATCTAATTTCGTTCTATTTTTCTCAAATTTATCTTTACATCTTTCCATCATGGGGCTCATAAGGAAATTTAACCAACATATGGATACTACAGTTGAATGTCAAATCTTTACAAAGTACTCAAGGCATACTAAATTCTTCTATAATGCAGTTATCAAGAACTTTCATGACACTGTGTTTTGCATGTAGAAAAGTGTTAGAGTCCAATTTAAAAAAATAAGAAACATTTCTGATTTCTTCATTAGGTTGAGACCACTTTTCCTTTTCCTAATGAAAACCAAGTTAGCAAAAGCAATTATTTTTTTTGCTGTTATGTCACTGAGGTGAACAAATAAGTTACCTTTGAGTACATATGAAAAAATAAACACATGAGAAATGAATGAAAAGAAATTACTACTACATCTTTACTCCAACGTTTTAGAAGCCTGGATATTTAAAGTATTCTGACATTAACTGCAAGTAAAGAAAGAGCGATTCCTTCTTTTTTGAGATCACAACCATGAAGTCATGTGGTTATTCAAATTCTGCATTTGTGTGCAAAATGTGAACAATTATATTTATTCTATCTGCTTCATTTTGTCAGTCAGCTAGCAGGACGTAAGAGATAACTTTCCAAGAAACAGAGACTAAGATGTGTTTTATGTAACGTCTGTAACCTCAGCACTACAGTAATGAGAGATGCAGTATCCTTTTGCTATGATTCAAGACAAGAGGGAAGGAGGTCACAGGAAACAGGATAAATCAAAATTGTTACAACTGAGTAACTATTTTTCATGAGGTCTCACCATGGTGCCACCTTCCTTTGTCATAAACATGGTGGCATAATTCAATCTCAACAAATCAGGATTCTTAATTTTTAAAATTTACCTTGACTTTCAATTGTCACCATATTAACAACTAAAATAATTAGATAAAACACATAGGAAAGTGTAATATTAAACTCCACTTGAATAGAGTTGGTTTATTGACACATTAACTTATTTTTTATAGAAAAGGGATAGTGCATCTCAGTTTGCTTACGAGATAGGAGATCACTTTGAATTCTGCATTTCCTAACTGCAAACAGAATATAGCACTTACGACAGGTTATAACTGGTTTTCAAACATAGAACTAGCCTCAGTGATGATAATACACTATTTTAAAAGACCTAAGGCAATGAATTCTATTTCCAATGGTAAGAGAACTGTGCAAACAAGCTTAAAACTACTTTTTGTGTGTGTGCCAGTGTTATAAAATGTAGCTTTTGATAAACCTTGACCCAAATGCCAGCAACATCAGAAAAGAATTTGGGTAGGAGGGGGAATAGAAGAATGATTTCATTTAGGAAAAATAACTACCATGTTTTAATCTTCAATATACACAATTTAAACAAATACAGCTGCTGTAACACTTAACACAATTCCTGTAGACTGGAGCAATAAAAGGGTCAAAATACAGTTATATTTTTAAACCTTGAATCAAGGCTTTACATAAAAATACATCTTACTTTTCACTCTAAGTTTTTTAAATATCGTGTATTTTTCCCCCAACAACTGCAGCCATCCAGGAATTTTTAGGAAACGTTTGTACATGATCTTAATTCCTAACCATGGCTCTTTGGGTTCGTTGACAAAAGATCAAAACCACCCAAAATGATGGTTCAGTTGATGTCAGATGAGAGACCCTGGCTCAGTAATCTGATAGTATGAAAGCAGTGCTGCATCAACTGGCTCCACGCAGGACAGGCACGTGAATGACATCATTAACCAGTCATCTCCACAGTGCAGATGATAGATGCACATGTGCGGTAGAAATTGAATTGGGTCCCCCTAAACAAGGTTCATCATCAGATCACACTCTCCCGGATCTTTTTTTCTCATCCATCCCTTTTAGGGTCAAAAATTCTTTTAGGCAGATGTTGTATAAGGCTTATTGTTTGAGCTATCCTAATTTGTTTCTCTTCAGTCAGCTGAGTTGCTAGCCGAGTCTGGCTAGGTGTTGGAGCTAGACTGGAAGTGGAACTAAGCCGGATCATGGCTGTGGCTCCTGATTCAGCTTAGTTCCCTCGCCAAAGCTAGCCCAGTCAAACTGAGACTCCTGAAGCAGGGAGATGTCATCTGAGGTGGGGAATTTGAGGCAGTTCTCCATCTTCCAGGGCTGGGGTGTGTGATCTGGGCACTGACAGTCTTCTCTGTTTTCTACCTTGAATTAATATGTATGTGGGATACTTTGAGTCTATGTAAATACATTGTTGCTCATACTTTCATCCACTAGTTTTAGCATCTACTTATGATGATTCTCACTTGAAACAGTTATGGTGGTTTGTGAAATAAGAGTGGTTTGTGAAATAATAGTGTTTTTTTCTTTTTAAAGTTTATTTTGAATTAATTTACATTTACAAAAATTGTAAAAATAGTACATTCTTCACCCCAAATGTTAACATCTTACACAATCATACTAATTGTACTGTGTATGGAAAACAGGAAATTAACATTGATGCAATACTATTATTATTTTGAAGACAGTCTCACTCTGTAACCCATGCTGGAGTGCAGTGGCGTGATCATGTTAACCTCAAACTCCCAGGCTCAAACAGTCCTCCTGCCTCAGCCTCTCTAGTAGCTAGGACTACAGGTACACACTACCACACAAAAGAAATTTTTCATAGTGACAGAGTCTCCCTGTGTTCCCCAGGCTGATCTCAACTCATGTCCTCAAGTGATCCTCCTGCCTCAGTCCCAAATACGAGCAATCATGGCTAACTGCAGCCTTGACTTTTTGAGCTCAGGTGATCCTCCCACCTCAGACTCACAAGTACCTAAAACTATAGGCACGCACCACCATGCTTGGCTAATTTTTTGGTAATATTTTTTGGAGAGACGGGTTTCACCATGTTGTCCAGGGTGATCCTGAACCCATGAGCTCAAGTGATCTACTTGCCTTGTCCTCTTACAATGCTGGGATTACAGGCATGAGCCCCAACCCGATCAATATTATTAACTGATTTACAGACCTTATTTAAATTTTGCCCGTTTCCCAACTAATGTTCTTCAAAGCAAAAGAAAAAAGTTCTAAATTTTGCCAAATCCCTCCTTATATTTAGTTGTCACGTCTTTCTTTTTCTTTTTTTTTGAGACAGAGTCTCACTCTATCACTAGGCTGGAGTGCAGTGGCACAATATTGTCTCACTGCAACCTCCACCTCCTGGGTCAAGCAATTTTCCTGCCTCAGCCTCCCGAGTAGCTGGGACTGTAGGCCTGTGCCACCATGCCCAGCTAATTTTTGTATTTTTAGTAGAGACAGGGTTTCACCAGGTTGGCCAGGATGATCTCAATCTCTTGACCACCCGCCTCGGCCTCCCAAAGTCCTGGGATTACAGGTGTGAGCCACTATGCCTGGCCTGTCATGTCTTTCTTATGTGATTAGTAGAGATTAACAGATGATCATCTTCATGCATGTGACCAACAAGACCGAAACAGGATAATTCCTCAGTCTTTCTTTTTATGACAAATGGTCATTAAAAAGCAAGGTGAGGAGTTCGAGACCAGCCTGGCCAACATAGTGAAACCTCAACTTCACTAAAAATACAAAAATTAGCCAGGTGTGGTGGCATGTGCCTGTAGTCCCAGCTACTTGAGAGGCTTAGACAGGAGAATCGCTTGAACCTGGGTGGTGGTGACTGCAGTGAACTACGATCATGCCATTGCACTCCAGCCTGGGAGACAGAGGGAGACTGTCTCAAACAAACAAACAAACAATCAAACAAAAAGAGTAATTCTATTCATGATAAATGGTGATTCCACCACTCCCATAGCCCCCACATACCACTACTACATTTATACCACATTTATTAGTTGGGATTCTATTTTTGGGGAAGAATTATCCCTTTTCCTTTATTTACTGCTATCAGTAGTGACTCATGTGCACTTTTAGTCCCAACTACTTAGGAGGCTGAGGCAGGAGGATTTCTTGAGCCTGGTAATGTTGAGACTTCAGTGAGTCACGATTGTACCACTGGACTCCAGCCCTAACCCTCTCTCTCTCTCAAAAAAATAAATACATAAAAAATCCATTGGTATCATTAGTTTTTTCGATGCTGCATTATCCTAGATTTGACCATTGAGAGCCTTTCAATCAGGTTTATATCGACTGAATATGTCTCCTGGTAAAAATGATATTGTTCTGCATTATCGGTAACATTTAATTAAAAGCCACATGGAATATGGCATTCTCTGTCAGCTGAGTATCTTAAAACTATTTAAAATATTTGAGTCATTGTTATGGTCCTAAAAGGCAAAGATTGTGAATCATATGATTGCCTGTATCTCATATCTAGATTATCCTATGTCTCATGCCCATCACTGAGAGCAGTATGTCATCACTAGCATCAATTTATTAATGTTTAATTTGGACAGACATTCAGTTTCTTCAGTTTTCAGTTTTGAGAAAAAACTTATAGAATCAGCATTTAGTTATTAATATTTTCTTGCCTGTTAAGTGCCTTTACTAATGTTAGTGCTTATGAAACTAGGTTAAAACCATATTTGGGTTGAAACTGATAGTTTATTCATGTAACAGAAGTATCTCTCAAAAAGACTTCTACTCCTTTTGGGAGGGAAATGTGAGAGTGGGAGCAGGGACAGTATCTCAGGAAATCAAAACTGTGTACCTAGGATCTAGCATTTTGTTTGTCACAGTTAAAGCTCAGTAAATATTTGTTGAATGAATGAATAATACCCAAGGAAGGGCTTACCTTCCCATTTCTATTATTTTCAATTCTTTTAGATGATTTTTTAACTCAGTCATTTTTCATATGTGGGCCATTTTTGCTTTTCACGTTTTACTGCCTAAATATCTAAAATTATCAAAGCCTTTCCAAATTGTCTTCTGTGGAAAAATATGCGGGTTGAAATTTTCAAAAAGGGGTAGAGATTTCATGTACAAAAATTAAATTGATTTCTTTTTTGCACTTAGCTCACAAAACCTTTAATATATTAATTAAATACTGTGAATCTCTTAGAGATGGGAGAAAACTCGACATTTATGAAACTTGTTAATGAAAAAACTCATTTTTCTCAGTTTCTAAGAGACTATGGGAAATGCTTATCTGATTTTTTAAAAAACCTACGTAACTCTCTTTAGGCTTATTTCTTTGTTATTATTTTGCATCATTTTGTCACTTTTGGACTACTTGATATGCCCAAAATGAATTTTCTTTCTTACTAACCTGGATAGCCATTTCTCAGCTAAATATGACATGTCCTAAGAAGTCCATTGATTGCCCAAAAAGCTGAGCCCATAGATTAGAAATAGCCTTAAGATTACTCATCTAAACATTTGCTACACATTTATCAGAGAAATTTAATGCAATTTTTCTAAGTCATCTAAATTCTTTGTAAGCCATTCTATACACCTTGGTAGGAGACATTTCATATTTGTAGAAATTTCAAATATTCCAAGAATGTTGAGTCAGTTTCTCAATTGGCAAAATTATGCAGAGTAAGAAAAATGTCCATAGAAATAGAATCAAGAGAAGTCTATATAAATAGTAGTGTGAAGAAGAGTAAATTCCTTTTTAGCTGTAACATCACATTTTTTGCATGTTGCACACATTGTTTAGCTGTTTCTAAACACATTTCTGTTTACGTCATTTGTAAAAACTGCCTAGCCTCATATTCTGGAAAACTGACAAAGTTGTAATGAACAGATGCAGATTCCATAATTGTAATCGGCCTTTATTCTAAACTGATTTTTGGCTCATGCACGTTAATGATTCCTATTTTTCTCTAATTTTACCTTAAAATTGGAAAGGGTATTTTTTAGACGGAAACATTTTTTGTTGACTTTTAAAAATCAGAGCTTATTATGGCCTGTAGGTTCTCCAATTACTAATATTTAAACCTAGAATGTTAAGAGTGCCTTTTTAATATTTCTGTTCATAATTAATTTTACATAATCTTTTAAATTTTTCTTTTATAATTCCCAGATAAATATATCAGTTTTAAATGAAATGCCTTTTTAGTTTTTTAATAATTAACAATTTCTTGGTTTTAAATAATACATAGATCATTTAGAATATAAAAAATTGTAAAGAATTTATTTTATCTATGTTTTTACAATTCAAGTCTATCTTAAAGTGAATAATAAATATTAGTAGAGCCTCAAACAGAAACAAAAAGATGTATTCTCTTATTGTTTTATTATTGTATGATTTTCCAACAATGCCATTTAAAAGACTTTGACTTTCTAAAGTAGGACTAGTTCAGGTGAATCTCTGATTGTCTTAAAGGAACTATATGATCTGGCTTCAAGCATAATATATGTAACATTTTCAAATAAGATGAGATAAACCTGAAAAAATCTGATCTTTGAACAACTACTATGACAGCTTCTGACTAGTGCCAAATTTTGTCATATGAATGGGGAATATGATATTTATTAATGAAGAAATGAGTTTCTAAAATAATTTTTAGTGTTTACAGGTCCTTTTTATTAAAGTATGTGATACAGAACAAGTGTTTTGGCATATTGTTGCTTGCTATAAGGAATATTTAATAGCTTGTTTTGGACTATTAATATGAAGAGAAATCATTTAGAATTCAGACATATATTTAGAATGAGCATGTGTGCAAAAAGATACAAAGTGAATCAAGAAATTCTGGAAAAGATTGAAGAAAAGACGTTGCTATTTTCAAGCTAACATTGGTAAAGTAAATATTGAAAAGAGACTTACATATTTCTTTATTTTGAATATTTTATTAAAGGTCCCGAATAAAAACTTAAACTTGACAGAATTAAATCAGTGAAAGTATGAAAGTCTTTTTCTAAAATAATAGTTACATAAATATAATTTTAAATGTAGTCTAGGAAACCCAAAATGCTTACTGCAGTTAGATATAAAAGATGATTACAAACCGAACAGCTGCCTGAGTTTAGTAACACAATGCTTATTGTTACTGCTTATAGCAAATTATTTATGTTATATTAATTAGTTTTCTCTGATTTTGAAAATGTCTTGATCATACCTTTTGCATAAAGAGAAAATCTTCACATTCTACATACCTTTTCAGCAAATGTTAATAGGAATTCAATGATTTGTTCTTTAACTTTTCATTTGTTAATTAAAAGATGTGTATAGTATTAAAAATACATGGCCAAGTAGGTTTTCTGCATGAATTTTATAGCATATAGGAAATGAAAACCGTGGTGATCTTTTGGGCTTGTTGGTTGCATGCATGGAGATGATCATCTGTTAATCTCTGCCAATCACTAGTGCATCCTTTTACAGAAGACAAAACAGTTTTTAGTTGTGCTTCATTTGCTTTTCTTGCAAAGTGCTTTAACAGGAAACTTTAGGCAATCATTTAATATTGTAGGATTATAAAATAATGAACATTTTCTATCTAAAGACAATAATTGTACAATGAGATGGAATTTTTATACCGACGCAATATTGAAAAAAATTCAACATATGTATATCTCCATATTTTATTTGGATATTTTTATGAGTTTGTTTTAGATGCCAATATTAGTTTTCTGAATGTCATAGGCATGAATGGCTCTGTTAGACTCATCGACACACACACACACACACACACAGAGCTATCTCTCACACACTTTCACATATGCAATGTGTTATTTTCTTGTTATAATTGTGAAATTTTAAAAACCCAGAAAAAACAGTGCCTCTCATACTTTGATATATATATAATTTACCTAGGACTTTGTTAAATTCTGGATTCTAAGTCAATAGTTCTAGTGTAGGTTTTGAGTCTCTGCAATTATAGCAAGTTCCCAAATCATGACTATTCTGCTATTCCAGGTTCAGAAAGCTCTTGTTATTAAGGACCAGTTAGTAATATTTTAGGCTTTGCAGGCCAAGAAGCAAAATTGAGGATATTCTGTAGGATATTTCCTACATTACAGGATAAAGAAATAAATGTCCGCAAATTTTTTATTGATGAAATTCAATTAATAATAATTAAGAACTTTTTTGTGGTATAGCTGTATAATGATACACTACTTGATAAAAAAGAATAAACTGATTCATGCAACAACAGAACGAATCTCAAAAACATTATGCTGAGTGAAAGAGACCTTACATGGAAATGATATACCATGTGATTTCATTTATGTGAAGCTCTAGAAAATACCAACTGGGCTAGGCACAATGGCTAATGCTTGTAATCTCAGCACTTTGGGAGTGCTGGGATTATTGAACTTGAGACACTTGACTTATTGAACTTGAGAAAGCCAGCTGACGTGTTGTGAGGACACTCGAGCCATAGCGGGAGGATCACTTGAGGCCCACAGTTCAAGACCAGCCTGGGCAACATAGTGAGACCCTGTCCCTGTCAGTACAGAAAAAATAAAAATGTATGTGGGCATAATGGTGTATACCTGTAGTCCAGTTACTTGGGAGGCTGAGGCAGGGGTATTGTGTGAGCCCAGGATATTGAGGTTACAGTGAGCTATGATCATGTAACTATACTCCGACTTAAATGGCGGAACAAGACTCTCTGTCTTTTCAAAAGAAAAGGAAGGAAGAAAATACAAACTAAACAACAATAACAGAAAGCTGATGATGGTTATATGGAGACAGGAGTGAAGAGATGAACTGACTACAAAGGAACCTGAAGGAACTGTTTGGATAATGGAAATGTTCTGTATGTTGGTTGTGTTAGTGGTTATGCAGGTGTATATGTCCTTCAAAACTTAATGGACTTGGGAAATCCAGCTGACATGTTGTGAGGACACTCAAGCAGCCCTGTGGAGAGACTTTGGGTTCCAAAATGGTGTAGAAGCAAGTTGGCTTCAGTCTCTTTCACAGAAAACCACAAATGAGAGCACCAATATTACCACCAGCAATATCCCAGCACTCAAATATGAAGATAAAACAGTTCACAGAATCACAGAGAAGTTCAAGAAAAAAATCTTTGAGCACAACTCTATAGGAAAAAATCTAATCATCCAATTGAAAAACTGGCAAAAGATTTGAATACACATTTCTGAAAAGAAGACATACAAATGGAAAACAGATATGAAAAGGTGCTCAACATCACTGACCATCAGAGGAATGCAAATCAAAACAATGAGATATCATCTTACACCAGTTAAAATGACTTATATACAAAAGGTGGGCAATACAAATGCTGGCAAGGATACGGAGAAAAGGGAACCCTCATACACTGTTGATAGGAATGTAAATTAATACAACCACTGTGGAAAACAGTTTGGAGGTTCCTCAAAACAACTAAAAATAAAGCTACCATATGACTCAGCAATCCCACTGCTCTGTGTATATCTGAAAGAAAGGAAATTGACCTATTGAAGAGATATCTGCATTCCCATGTTTGTTGCAGCTCTGTTCATAATAACCAAGATTTTGAAGAAACGTAAGTGTTCATCAACAAATAAATGGATACAGAAAATGTGGTGCTTAGGCTGAGCACAGTGGCTCATGTCTGTAATCCCAGCACTTTGGAAGGTTTGAGGTGGGTGGATTGCCTGAGCTCAGGAGCTCAAGACCAGCCTGGGCAACACAGTGAAACCCCATCTCTACTAAAATACAAAAAAAAAATCCAGATGTGGCAGCGTGCCTGTAATCCCAGCTACTGAGGAGGCTGAGGCAGGAGAATCACTTGAACCCAGGAGGCGGAGGTTGCAGTGAGCCAAGATCACACCACTGCACTCTGGCCTGGGCAACAGAGCAAGACTCTGCCTCAAAAAAAAAAAAAAAAAAAAAAAAAAGTGGTACTTTTACTGTGGTGTACTATTCAGCCATAAAAAAGAATGAGATTCAGTCATTTTGAACAACATGGATGGAACTGAAGGTCATTACGGTTGAATTAATCCAGGCACAGAAAGACAAACATCATATGTTCTCACTTATTAATGGGATCTAAAAATCAAAACAAATGAAATTATGGAAGTAAAGAGTAGGATGGTTACCAGAGGCTGGGAAGGGTAGTGGGGGGTTGTGGAGAGGTAGGGATAGTTAATGGTTACAAAAAAATATTTAGAATGAATGAGTAAGACCTAGTATTTGCTAGCAAAACAGGGTGACTATAGTCAATAATAATTTAATTGTATATTAAAAAATAACTACAAGAGTATAATTGGACTATTTAAAACACAAGGATAAATGGTCGGGGGGGATGGATATCCCATCTTCCATGCTATAATTATTACACATTACATGCCTGTATCAAAAATCTCATGTACTCCATAAATAAATACATCTACCCACAAAAATTAAAGATTAAAATATTTGAGCAGATAGTAATAGAATTAGACTTCCATATCTTCAATGCCTTTCCCCCCAATCTGCCCAGCACCATGCGTGTAGAACATTTCTCCTCCTGACTCATGGTTTCTATACTGGTAAAAGTGAGATTGAGATGAACAACCTGCTTCCCCACCATCTTGGATTCCTGACGGGAGACCTGTCCCTGCTTCAACCCACAGGAAGCATTGGGAATGTGTGAAGGAAAAAATATTCCTGAGGACAGCCAGATACAAAGGAAGGAGGTGGGACTGTCATCCCCAGCTGTGGAAACTCTGCTCTGTTACTCCACCAAAGGAGTTGCCAAATCAATCAGAGTGGCCTTTCAGTAGCACCATGATGTAGGAGGTTTGTTCCATCATTCCCCTGGGCAAAAGCCCCTAGCCAGACTTTCTACACACTACTGGAATGTCTCCTGTGGGGCCTTCCCAATTTGGGATGGGCAACACTCTGATTGTTTACTAGAACTGAAGCAAACCTGTGCTTAAGGTACTTTTAGTGCCAAAAAAGAGGCTACAACCTAGTGGAGAAAGAAATAAAAAAGGAGATTACAAAGAATCTCTAAGTAAAGATATCTAATAAAAACTAAAATAAGCCAAACAGAGAAGACTGGAATAAATAACCAATTCTTCAATGCAAAGATGTAGACATATGGGAAACAACAACAAACAGAGAACCTCCTCAGATGGATAAGGCAAGGAACTAGTGACTGACCTTAATAAGAAGGTGACGTGTGAACTCTGACTAATTATCCAAAACAGCAGTTTTAAGAAAAATCAGTGATCTTCAAGATAACACAGAAAAGCAGTTCAGAAACTTATGAGATAATTCGACAAAAAGATTAATTTAAAAAAATCAAATATTGGAACTGAGAAATACATTAGTTGAACTGAAAAATTCAGTAGGAACTCTTGAGTAGACTGGATCACACAGAGGAAAGGATCAGCAAGCTGTAAACAGGCTATTTGAAAATACATAGTTGGTTGAGCATGGTGGCTCATGCCTGTGGTCCCAGCACTTTGGGAGGTCAAGGAGGGTGGATCACCTGATGTCAGGAGTTTGAGACCAGCCTAACCAACAAGCTGCAACTCTGTCACTACTAAAAATACAAAAATTAGCTGGGCATGGTGGCAAACACCTGTAATCTTAGCTACTTGGGAGGCTAAAACAGGAGAATTGCTTGAACTCGGGAGTTGGAGGTTGCAGTGAGCTGAGATCATGCCACTGTACTCCAGCCTAGGTGACGGAGTAAGACTCTGTCTCGAAAAAAAAAAAAAAAAGAAAAAAGAAAAGAAAATACATAATCAAAGGAGAAAAAGGAATGACAAGGAACAAAGATTCCCTACAAGGTATAGAAAATTACTTCAAAGAAAATTACTTCAAAGACCAGTTTTAAGAATTATTGGTGTTTTAGAGGAAGCTGAGCAAGAGCAAGGGGTAGAAACCTTCAAAAAAAAAAAATTAACAGAAAATTTTCCAAAACTTAAGAGATAAATATTCAGGTATTGAAAGCCCAGAGGGCTGGGCACAGTGGCTCATGCCTGCAATACCAGTACTTTGGGAGGCTGAGGCTGGTGGATCACCTGAGGTTGAGAGTTCAAGAACAGTCTGGCCAGCATGGTGAAACCCCATCTCTACTAAAAATACAAAATTAGCTGGGTGTGGAGACACACACCTCTAATCCCAGCTACTCAGGAGTCTGAGTCAGGAGAATTGCTTAAACCTGGGAGGCAGAGGTTGCAATGAGCCAAGATTACACCACTGTACTCCAACCTGGGTGACAGAGTAAGACTCTGTCTCAAAAAAAAAAAAAATGATTATTGGAAGGCCAGAGAACATAAAATTTGTTCCAAATTACACACCCATGGATATAATAAACCCTCAAAGGTCAAGGATAAATAGAGGATCTTAAAAAAAGCAAGAGAAAAGAAGAATATAACACACAAAGGAGTTTTAATTCATTGGGTAACAGACTTCTCAATAGAAATCAGGCCAGGAGGAAGTGTAGTAACATCTTCTAACTACCATCCAATAATACTGTACCCAGCAAAGTTTTCCATCAACTATAAAGAAGAAATAAAGCCTTTACCAGACAAACAAAAGCTGAGTGAATTCACCACCATTAGACTCATTTTACAAGAAATGCTAACTTCAATCTAAAAGAACAAAACTAACACATGAAAAGAAAACATTGAAAAGTATAAAACCCACTGGTAAAATTAAGTACACAGACAAATTTAGGATGTAATTGTGATGTGAAATCCACTCATAACTCCAGTAGGAAGCCCAGACAACAAGTTTATGGAAAACAATAATATATACAGCAACCTGTTAAGGGATAAGTAGTATAAAAATATACGAATTAAGACAACATAAAGTCCAAATGGGGGAGGGAAAATTTAAAATTTCTGTTTTTTAAATTTTTCTTTGTTTTCACATTTTAAGATCTAAAGTAGTCATCTCTTTAAAATAACTTGTCATATCTATAAGATTTTTTTGTGAGTTTTGCATAATCACCAATGCAAAAACCTGTAATAGATTCACTAAAAGTAAAAAGCAATGAGTTAAACATACCAACAGAGAAAGAGTCCACCACAAAGGAAGACAGGAAAAAAGGAAGAGAGCAGAAATCAATGAGAAAATAAACAACAAGTTGGCAATAGTAAGTCTTTATCAATAATAGCACTGAGTATAAATGGATTCAATTTGCCAATGAAAAGGTATAGAATGTCTAAATGGACAAAGAAACAAGATGCAACTATATGCTGCCTATAAAATTCACCTATATATACATAGACTGAAAGTGAAGGGATGGAAAAAAAGCATTGCATGAAACTGGAAACCAAAAAAGAGCAGGGGTAGTTAAATTTAGATAAAATAGACTACAAATCAAAGACTGTAAAAAGAGACAATGAAGGTCACTATAAAATGACAAAAAAGGTCTGATGTAGTTTTCATATTTGTCCCTGACAAAATCTCCTGTTAAATTGTAATCCCCCATGCTGGAGATGAGGCCTGGTGTGAGGTGTTTGGATCATGAGTGCAGGTCCCTCATGGCTTGGTACTATCTTAAATCTAGTAAGTTCTTATGAGATCAGGGAATTTAGAAGTGTGTGGCACCTCCTGCTCAACTCTCTGTTTCTTGCTCCTGTCTCATTATGCAATATACCCGCTCTCCCTTTGCCTTCTGCCATGAGGGTAAGCTTCCCAAAGCCCCCTTAGAAGCCAAGCAGATGCTAGCATTGTGCTTCCTGTAAAGCCTGCAAAACCATGAGCCAATTGAACCTCTTTTCTCTAAATTACTCAGTCTCAGCTATTCCTTTATAGCAAAACAGCCTAACACAGAAAATTGGTACCAGAAGTGAGGCTTTGCCATAAAGATACCTAAAAATGTTCAAACAACTTCAGGACTGGGTAACAGGTAGAGGTTGGAAGAGTTTGGAGGGCTCAGAAGGAGACAGGAAGATGAGGGGAAGTTTGGAACTTTTTAAGAGACTGATTAAATGGTTGTGACCAAAATTCTGATAGCGATATGGGTGATGAAGTCCAGGCTGCTAAGATCTTAGATGGAAATGAGGAACTTTTTGGGAACTAAAGCAAAGTCATATGTATTATGCCTTAGCAAAGAGCTTGACTGCTTTCTATTCATGCCCTAGGAATCTGTGGAAGATTGAACTTTATAGTGATGACTTAGGGTATCTGGGAGAAGAAATTTCTAAGCAGCAAAGTGTTCAAGATGTGGTCTTACTGCTTCTACAGCCTATGCTCAGATGTAGGAGCAAAGGAATGACTGAAAGTTGGAATTTATATTTAAAAGGGAAGCAGAACATTAAAGTTTGAAAAATTTGCAGGCTGGCCATGTGGCAGAGAATAAAACACTTTTTCAGGAGAGGAATTCAAGCAGGCTGTGGAGAAACTACTTGCTAGAGTTATTTGCATAACTAAAAGGGAGCCAAGTGCTAATATCAAAGGCATTTCAGAGGCCTTCACAGCAGCCCCTCCCATCATAGGCCCAGAGCTCTAGGAGGAAAGAATGATTTTGTGAGCCAGGTCCAGGCTGCTCTATGCAGCCTGAGGACTCTGATTCCTGCATTCCAGCTACTCTGGCTACAGCTTTGGTTCAGAGTCCCTGATATAGCTCAGGCTGCTGCTTCAGAATATGCAAACCATAACCCGGCAGCTTCCACATGGTGTTAAGCTTGTAGGCACATAGAGTGCAAGAGTGAATGAGGCTTGGCAACCTCTGCCTAGATTTCAGAGGCTGTATGAGAAACCCTGGGTGTCCCGGCAGAAGCCTGTTTTAGGGGCGAAGCACTTATAGAAAACCTCTACTACAGCAGTGTCAAGGGGAAATGTGGGGTTAGAGCCCCCACACAGAGTCCCCAGTGGAACACTGCCTATTGGTGCTATGAGAAGGAGACCACTTTCCTCCAGACCCCAGAATGGTAGATCCGCCAGCAGCTTGCACCCTGAACCTGGAAAAGCTGCATGCATTCAACACCAGCCTTTGAAAGCAGCCATGGAGGCTGAACCCTGCAATGCCACAGAAGTGGAGCTCCCAAGGCCTTTGGAGTCCACCCCTTGCACCAGTTTGCCTTGGATGTGGGACATGGAGTTACTGGAGATTATTTTGGAGTTTTAAGATTTAATGACTATGCTACTGCATTATTAACTTACATGTGGCATGTAGCTCCCTTCTTTTGGCTGATTTTTCCCTTTTAGAATGGGAATGTTTACTCAGTGCTTATACCTCCCACTGTATCTTGAAAGTAACTAACTTGTTTTTAATTTTACAGGCTCATAGGTATATATGGGATTTGCCTTGTCTCAGAAGAGATTTTGGACTTTTGCCTTAATGCTGGAATGAGTTAAGACTTTAGGGGACTGCTGGGAATGCATACAAGACATGCTTTTATTTTGCAGTGTGAGGGAGACATAAGATTTGGGAAAGGCAGGGGCAGAATGAAATAGTTTAGATATTTGTCCATGCGCAAATCTCATGTTGAATTGTAATCCTCAATGCTGGAGCTGGGGACTGGTGGGAGGTGTTTGACTCATGGGAATGGATGCCTCAAAGCCTAGTGCTGTCTCTGTGATAGTGAGCTCTCATGAGATCTGGTCACTTAAAAGTGTGTGACACCTCCCTACTCACACTATCTTTCTCTTGTCTGCTTCACCATGTGATGTACCTGCTTCTCTTTGCCTTCCATTATGTTTGTCCGCTTCTTGAGGCCTTCTTAGAAGCTGAGCAGATGTTAACACCATGCTTCCTATAAAGCCTAAAGAACTACAAGCCAATTAAATCTCTCCATCTTTTCTTTTTCTTTTTTTTTTTTTTTGAGACAGAGTCTTGCTCTGTTACCCAGGCTGTAGTGCAGTGGCATGATCTCGGCTTATGGTGTCCTCTACCACCCAGGTTCAAGCAATTCCCCTGCCTCAGCCTCTTGAGTAGCTGGGACTAGAGGTGTGTGCTACCATGCTTGGCTAATTTTTTTTTTATTTTAGTAGAGACAGGGTTTCACCATGTTGGCCAGGATGGTATTGATCTTCTGACCTTATGATCTGCCCGCCTCAGCATCCCAAAGTGCTGGGATTACAGGTGTAAGCAACCACGCCAGGCCTAAATCTCTTTTCTTTACAAGTTACCCCACCTCAGGTATTTCTTTATAGCAGTGCAAGAATAGGCGAATACAAGATCAATTCGGCAAGAGGATATGATAATATGTATGTACCCAACACCAGAGTTTCCAGGAATAAAAAGCAAACCTCAACAGATCTAAAGAGAAAGATAAATTGCGATACAATGATAGGGGACTTTAACACCCCACTGTTATTAATGAACAGATCATCCAGAAAGAAAATTAACAAATGTTGGAGTTAAACTACACACTAGACCAAATTGCCTTAACTGATCTTTATAGAACATTTCACCCAACTGCTGCAGAATATTCATTGTTTTCATCAACACATGGAAAATTCTCCAGAATGGACCATATCTTAGGCCATAAAACAATCTCAATAAATTCAGAAATATTGAAATCATATCAAGTATTTTTTTAACCATAATGGGATAAAATTAGAAATCAGTGAAAAGAGGAAGGTTAGAAAGCATGAAAACACATGGAAATTAATCAATATGCTTCTAAATTATTGGAAGACCAGCTCCCAAAATATCAATGTGGATACAGTGTCTCTTAAAGTGATGGAGTGGTCAGTGAAAAGAAAGAAAGACAAGGAAACAAGTTTTCTTAAAGCTGGGCCCAGGGGAGACACCACATAATGCTGCTCTGTGGATGTCTAACATTCCCCTGAAAACCTCAGTTTTTATTATGTTCTTTCATTAGGGGAGGGGGAGTGAGGTTACACAAAGTTTCAGTGATAATTATACAAAAAGAAACATAAGCAAAAACTGTTGACCAAAACTCACAATATGGTATTGTAAAAGCAGAACAACGTATAGGTTACTTTCTGTGTGTCAGCATAGAAACCATAAACCTTAGCAAGAATAGAGGTTAAACATAAACTTATAACTATCAGCAAGAAAAACATTAGGCTCACAGCTGCAGGGAGAACAGGATCTGACACAGGACAACCAGCCTGACCACAAAACTGCAAGAGGGGGGAGACCCCCATGCAGGCCTGGAGGAGAAGTGGGAGAAGAAAGACTTTACATCCTTATCTCAACCACAAAGGTTTTCCTCACAACAGACGCCCCTCATGCATCCATTTATAGGCTCTCCATAAGGGCCGCATTCCCTTTCCAGGGCCATAATCAATATGCCTTTCCTGGGAAAGGAATCTGGGTAATAAGCCTCTCCATTACACATCCCTTTATAGGCTCTCTGCAATGAGAAGCTTATTATGTGCTGTTATCTCTCTCTAGCAGTCAGGCTATGTGGTTTTTCTTTTACACAGAGTTCCTGTTTTTACAAGAACAGCTCAGCAGAGCCAAAGTTACAAGCTACATTTTAACTCTTCACATTATTTTTCATTTTCTCAGATATAATCAATACAGTAAGTAACAAGCATAACAAAGCAAATAACTCATTTTTGGGGAAAACAAATTCTAAGAGAATTTACAGGTTAAAAATCAACAACAATTTCTTCTTGCTATTTCAGATAGCTTGGGTTTTGCTAATTCTTCCAGAAGCTTGGGGTTGCTCAGTCACCACCGAGGGGTCTACAGTGTTTCCAGAACTAAATGACCAAATGGCCAATGAAGAAATTAAGGAAATTAAAAAATTTATTGAAAGTGATTAAAATGGAAATACAACATACCAAAATCTATGGGATACAGCAAAAGCAATACTAAGAGGGAAGTTTATAACAATAAAAAACTATATCAAAAACATAGAAAGACTTCAACAAACCAGCAATGCACCTCATGGAACTAGAAAAGCAAGAACAAACTAAACTCTGAGCTAGTAGAAAGAAAGAAATAATAGAGATCAGAGCAGAAATAAATATAGCTGAGACCAAAACAAAACAAAACAGTCCAGAAGCAGCCCTATGTGGAGCTCTATGTGTCTAGAAATGAAAGGCCAATAGCCGGTAGGGAATTGATGCCTTCTGCCAAGAGCCAGGGGAGTGAACCATCTTAGACGCAAACCCCACTGCCTCATTCAAGCCTTCGGATGACTTTAGACCCTGGCTGACAACTTAATTACAGCTTCATAAGACACTTGAAGCCAGAGTCACCCAACTAAGTCTTTCCTGAATTCCTATTCACAAAAACTCATTCTAAAGCCAAAGACTAAAAAACTGTTTGAACTATTTGCTTTAAATGGATGTACTTTAGTTTCTTGCTTTAAAATTATACCTCAATAGAGTGAATTTTTAAAAACCTTGATTAAGATGATGAGTGAAGGGAATATGTGAAATTACATTATAAATTATAAATTGGTATTCAAATATGTTATTATCATTGTTTTAAATACTTCCAAGAGTCCTTTATGTTATAGTTAGGGCAACTAATAATCTGCACCTCTTTTATCAGGAGACTATTTATTCTGAAGTTATACCTGGCCGGTGTAAATTTGGGTAAATATTAAGTAGTCATTGCTCTACAAATATGTCTGGATGAACTTCTCCAATAGAAGAGTGGGGACTTCTGAACTGTTTGTTTGAGAATCCAGGGTTTAAATATACTATGGTTGCTACCTGACACTTTCAAAAATGGAGATAAATAAAGACAGTATGGTGATATAATATACAAGTTTTGGACTTTATATCAAGGAAGCTAGGGTTCAGTTTCCACTCCAGCACAAATTCACAAAGCAATCATGGAGAATTACTCAAACTTCCCAGGATACTTTGTAAATTTCTTCCCTTATAAAAGTGAAGTTATTAGACTAGGTGGTTTTAACTTCAGAATCCTTCATTCTATGAATTACACCCTAAAGGATTAGGAGAATATGATACACAGCATAAAATGGCATAAATACAGCATTAAAAGATACTTTTGTTTCTCATTTTGTATGAATCTATCTTTTAGAAAAGACAAGTTAAGCCGGGAGCAGGCTCATACTTATAATCCCAATGGGATTGCTTGAGGTCAGAAGTTCAATATGAGCCCGGCCAACATAGATCCTGTCTCTAGAAAAAAAATTTTTTTAAGTTTAGTGCTTTCCTATGATCCTAGTTTTAAAAACAAGTAGATTTAGAAGAGTTTGATTTAATGACCTGACAGTAGGCTTTGTTGAAGCATTGCAACACTGTATGATTTTTAGACACTTAAACTTTCTGTTTCTCCTTTTAGCCATTAAAACAGTTTTAGTTCCCAAATTCTGAAGTTATCTGAAGTTATCTCTTATATTACTAGATTTTTAGTCATAGTAAATAGGTGCATGTATCATGGAGGATACTTTTCCTTAAATCTTCAAATAGAGATTTTAAAACAAGTGTTTTTATACTTTTTCAAATGCTTTTATTCTTTGGTTTTGCATTTCATACCAGAAAGCCAGCTTGCCCTGATATATAGTTACATAAGGGTAATAATCAGTATACATACAAATTATTTGAAAGGTTAGCTCATTATATCCAAACTGTGCTTGCCTATATTTACATTAGCCTATGCTTAGTGCAGCTTTGGGATCATTTAGATCGATATTCAAATCTCACCTTGTCACTTATCAGCCATATATAAGTTGTTCAAACTTTCTACACCTCAGTTTCACTTCTTCTGTTTTCCAAATGGAGTGATAATATCTATGTTATGAAAATGTTGATTAAAGATTAAGTGAGCAAACACCAAAGTGCCTAGCAGTGAGAAATTTTTCTTTTATTTCTAAAAGTTAACAAATTAACCAATATACCAATTATTAGACCCAACAACTGAGTTTTTGTTTTAGCGCATATGAAGAACTAGTAACAGAAAAAAAGATCAGTTTGTTCTCTTAAGTTCCATCCTATTCCATCTGCATATAAAGGAATGGAAATAGCCCACCCATTTCTTTGGCTTGATACATGGCTATTTTACTTATTTTTTTTTGCAAATTGTTGGCTCTAAATAGTTTTCAAACATGAATTGTTAGTCCAATCTTTTTTATAAGTGTATAATTTTAAACTATTTTGTGAGTGCTTAAATTATTTCCTTTATTCTAGAACTAGTAACTAAATTTATAAAACATTTAATGAAAAGGCAATAATAATTCTTTGTCATCAGAAAGATGTAGGTTTGAATTCCATTGCTGGATGTGATCTTGGGCTAGCTGCATAATCTTTAAGCCTAAATTTCCTTGGAAATTAAGTGATGATAATAATTATTTAGCATGGTACATGGAACATAAACACTCAAAAAAGCAGTGTATCATCATCATCATCATTAAGTGATAACAACAGATTTAACCCTATATGGATTATATATGGGTTAACCTTTTATGGGTTAAATCTGTAACCTATATAGGTTACTCTTGGTGATTTCTAATTCTAACCAGAGTTTTCAAATCTATGTGAAGAATAAATCTGCTACTATTATTCAAAAGTGCATACTTTTTTGATAGCAGACCAATAGTATTACCTTTATGTAATGTGGAAATTTGAAGCAATAGCTTTATGTTACTAAGATTCTTGACCAACAACTTTACCAAATTCATCATCATTGTTGGGTTATGCCAGCCTAATTTGGTGGAAAATTTGGATCATGAAATATTTAAAGTATAATAAGTACATTTGTTTCCTTCCTGTGAGACTTACCACAGTGGTAAGTACATTGTAGGCAGTTGTACTAATTACTTTATTAGTATTGGCTTAATTGCTATAAGTTGGAGGATTAAAATGTGTAGCATTCTTCACCATGTACTAGCAAATGGTATTCTGAAAGTTAATAAGAAAGAAATTAATTTATTTTAACTTCTTAGAGGGTCAAAAAGATTAATTCACAAATATTAAAAATCATTTTTACCAAGTCTTGTTACAGATTCTGAAAATGAGATTCGGATCAGAAGAATAATTTTCTTTGTCTCTGTTTAGCTTAGAGGACATGAGGCTTTTGATATATCTCTGTTTTCTTTTGCATTTAATTTTTATACTTAGCTTTTTTAAAAAATCATTTTTTTCTTATGCTACAGTAACATATACCTCCCCAGAAAACTTCAGGCAATATAAAGAACAAAGTTAAAATTACTCATAGTTCTGCTTCCCTGCACTGTGAATGTTTCAGTCTTTCTCTTCTAGGCTCTATTTTTAAAAAATGTATGTACATCCATCCCTATAAACTTGGTAGGACTATGTCTTTCTATGTTACTACATTAAATTTATAGTGCCACTTCAATTATCAATTGCCTTATGACTTTTTCTATTAGGGTTTAATTTTTAGGTTCTTTTTAAGTGCTCTTTTATGTAAGATAAATATAACATGTTAACATATATGTAGCTTATACATAACAAAGTCCTGCAACATTTAATTTGTGGTACTTTTTTCCTGCCATATAAATTTTCAATTTTTATTCAGTAAAAGTGTTGTTTTTCTTATTGATATGTTTTGGTATTCAGTGCAGAAAGATCTTTCACTCAAGGTTATGTAGGTATTTGAACTTTTTAAAAAGTTCTTTTGTGGTTTTTGTTTTGTTTTGCTAGTTCTTAGGTGGTTTTAGTTTACATTTAACTCTTAATCTTTTGCTAAATGCTTAAAGTACTTTGAAGGCCTAATCAAGGAAGTAGGAAAAGACAATTGTCCCTCAGTATTCACAATGGGGACTGGTTCCAAGACATTCCCCACCTCCCAGCAGATAGCAAAATCTTTGCATACTCAAGTCCCAAGTATGCAAAAAGTCCGGCCCTCAGTATCTGTGGGTTTCACATCTGACAAATACTGCATTTTCAATCTGCTTTTGGTTGCAGATGCAGAATCTGTGGATATGGAATGCTGACCGTGTTTATTGAAGAAAAAGAAATCCACATATAAGTGGATCTATATAGTTCAAACCTGTGTTGTTCAAAGGTCAACTGTTTATGCGTAGGTAAACCCAATTGTTGTTACCTACTTTTAACTGTACTGAAATATAACTCTTCCAAGGTTTGAAAGTCTTAAGTTACAGAATCAATCATGTTATCTTAGTCTCTCTCTCTCTCTCTCTCTCTCTCTCTCTCTCTCTCTCTCTCTCTCTTCAGACTAATTAAGTGCAGTAGTGAGCATGGGGGTAAGAGTAGAATAAGGAGTTCAATCTGTAATCGTGAAGAGTCAATTGAGATAGCGGGGATTACCTTCAGAACAGACTTAGCCTAGTCTTTCATAGTCTCCTTTGCTGAAAGTAAGAAAGGGGCTCATGGTAGAAAACCTTCAGGGTCTGAAAAAGAGACCACTAAAGAGCAACAATTTATGTCTCAATATTACTTTTAAAAGCCTAGATGATAACGTTTGTTTATATTTTCTAAAGTCATCAAACTACATAAATACTCAAAGACACGTAGACATGAGACATAAGTATATTGCATATGTATACAAGTAGGTAGAGTTCTCCTCTATTTTGCGTTACTTTTCTTCCCACTAGTGACTTGAGTTCCCCCGAAGACTTTACATTTTGTCCTGACTTTGAGAAAAGAGTATCTGATCCTTGCTGCCTCTGGTTGTGATGTCTTATCCTACCTGATTTCTAGGCATGAGTCTTCACTCTCTGTATTATCTACTATAAAAATATTTATGGCTAATGCAATTTTTGATCTGTTCTTTATTCATAGTCCAAGTCTGTCATTTATTAGCTGTGGGAAAGTTACTTACTCTCTGTGTGTCAGTTTCCTCATCTTTAAAATTAGCAGACAATAATAGTATCTGTCTTATGGGGTTGTAAGGATGAAAGAAGCGAACTCACGTAAATCATTTAAACAGCACTTAGCGCATAATAAATGTTTGCTTTATTATAATCATCACTATTATTATCTTATCAATAGCAGGTTATAATGATTGAGAGCCCAACTGTTTCTAGTTAATTAGGTCTCTTCTTAGTTTTGGGCTACCCACTTATCAACCTTTGCTATTTGGCTCTCTATTCGTGATATTATAATAAATCCCTGGCAAGTGTACTGACTTAATTCTCAACTTTCTTTCATGCCTGAGGGGTTTGGAGGGAGTTGCAGAATATGGGGAATTTTTCTGGATCATTTCTGCACTTTTCTGGAGATAAGGAATGTTTGGGGGTTGGGTTTGGAGGTATTATCTCAGACCTCTTTCACCAAGCTGTTGCAACAATCAAATCAGACTTCCTAGTACTGATATTAGGTTTTCTTCCTATACTTCAATAGAAGAAACCTTAGTTTAGTTCTCTGAATCTTCCCTTTTTTTTTTTTTTTTTTTTTTTTTTTTTTTTTTAGACAATGTCTCACTTCTTCCTCCAGGCTGGAGTGCAATGACGTGATCTCGGCCCACTGCAACCTCCACCTCCCAGGTTCGAGCAATTCTCTTGCCTCAGCCTCCCAAGTAGCGGGGATTACAGGCACCTGACAGCACACCCAGCTATTTACTTTTGGGTTTTTAGTAGAGATGGGGTTTCACCATGTTGGCCAGGCTGGTCTCGATCTCCTGACCTCATGATGTGCCTGCCTGGACCTCCCAAAGTGCAGGGATTACAGGCGTGAGCCACTGTACCCAGGTGAATCTTCCTTTTTCAGTATCTTGGTGGCACTGTTTTATTTCCTTTAATCATTCAGTAAGTGATTTAAGTACTTTGAAAGCCAAATCTAAAACTTTCAAATACAGAATTAGAGGTATAGGTCAACACAATAGCTGTTACCTGTATTTCATTGTCATAAAATATTTCCCTAGTCCTCCAAGACCCAAAAGTCTAAAGTTAGAGAATCATTTAACTCATCTTCATCTTTAGAATAGCATTTGCTGAAGGCAAGTATAGGAGATCAGAATACGCCACCCAAAAATATGTCACTCTGGCATAAGAATTATTTTGAGCTGAAGGCACTTGGGAAATAGCAAATGCAGGAAGAACTCTCTGACCTCCCCACTCTTCTTATCTAAAAGCAGGTTATAAAATTTCCTACAAGACAGGTGTTCTTCCTGAACCAGCAATAGAAGAACATTCCTAACACTGGAGACTGGGAGTTACTGCCAAAATAGATCTACACAAACAAACTAAAAACAATCCTTATTTTCCATCCATTTCCCCCATGTATTTCCCCACATATATTACACTGTCTCCCAATGTACTGCCCCTAGGCTAACGCCCTCTGTCTTATATCCTCACAATTTATCATCTTTGTTTTAAAAGCTATACGAGCTTTTGAAGCCTAACTGCTTCTTCAGACATTCATTTTTCTTGTGAGGGTTCCCATGCATATAAAAATATTAAATAAAACTTGCATGCTTTTTCCTTGTTACTCTATCTTACATTAGTATAATTCTCAGGCCCAGACACAGAACCTAAGAAAGTAGAAGAAAGTTTTTCCTCCATTATGCAAGAAAGGGACTTATTTCTTCCCCTGCCCTAAGATGGTCAACGGTACACCACACAGCTTGAGCTTCCAGTCTTCCAAACCAGACCTTTTTGGAACTGAAACAATATCATACCATTTTTTTTTTTCTCCTTGATCTTAGAAATGGAAGCCATATGATAAAGATCTTAGTTTGGAATTCTAAGCAAGAATTTAGCGCTTTTATTTTAGGTTTTATCTGTTTTCCATGCAAAGGCAATATTTATAAATTTGGAGAAATGGGTAAAAGAAAGTTAATGAGGAGCAAAAAGCAATTTTTCGATATCTAAAGATATTCTATTACAGTTATTTTTATGATCATTTTGAAACA
Organism: Saimiri boliviensis; assembly: GCF_048565385.1. Classification (NCBI taxonomy): domain Eukaryota; kingdom Metazoa; phylum Chordata; class Mammalia; order Primates; family Cebidae; genus Saimiri; species Saimiri boliviensis. Next base: position 50,628,170 of record NC_133453.1, on the reverse strand, counting down.
GGATACTTCCACTGTACTTAGGGTGTGCAACTGTAGGAGAATTACATGCTATGTATCTCTTGAAGAACTTTTATGTATTTTTTTGTTCATATCTTTTATAACTTGTATATATAGTCTGAGGGTATTTCCTTTTTATTTTTGGCTATTTAATGAATTGGTTCTTATATAAATATAACCATCATGAATCTTCTCTGTGAATAAGTGACTTTTAGTTACACCCATTTAGAACTTGAAAATTGTAGACTGTAGTGATAAAGGGAGTAATGAGAACTAGAGTTAAACAAAACAGAACAAGATCATAGTAATATCAACAGAAATTAAAACTAGGTGGTCAGGTGGTTTTGTTATCTATACCAGGTGTAGAGATTGTATCTTTTCTTGCTGGTTTAGTAATTTTGGTGCCTACTGTTAAATGTGATAACATCCCTGGCCAGATATTTTTGGGAGGCCCACTTACAGGTCTACAATAGGGAAACTGGGGGCAGGCTGTATCCAAAAGGGCTTCACCCAAGGCCTTGTCCATCAAGTTCATTAATCTAATCCAAATATGTAGTACAGTGGTTAGCATATAGGTGCTCAAATAATGACAATGATAAGAATAATAATAAAAGCAGCTGGCAGTTATATGATTCTTAGTACATGCTGAGCACTGTTATAAGACTTTTAGATATAGGTCAGGTGCGGTGGCTCACGCCTGTAATCCCAGCACTTTGGAAGACCGAGGCGGGCAGATCACCTGAGTTCAGGAGTTCAAGACCAGCCTGGCCAACATAATGAAACCCCATCTCTACTAAAAATACAAAATTAGCCAGGCATGGTGTTGCATGCCTGTAATTCCAGCTACTCAAGAGCCTGAGGCAGGAGAATTGCTTAAATCCAGGGGGCAGAGGTTGCAGTGAGCCAAGATCGCACGACTGCACTCCAGCCTGGGTGACAAAAGCAAAAGTCCATCTCAAAAAAAAAAAAAAAAAAAAAAAAAAAAGACTTTTAGATATATTGATTCATGCATTTCTCCTAACAATCTGTGAGATGCTATTGTTAGTACAGTGTCAATATTACCTCATTTTTACAGATGAGGAAATTGATGCATGTAAGTTAAGTGACGTTTCCAAGTTCTAATGGCTAACAGCTAGTAGAACTAAGATACAAACTTAAGCTGTCTGGCTTCAGAGTCCACCTCTTAACAGCTAAGATGCTTCTTTTGTTGTTTATTGTTTGTGATATTGATTGAATGAATGGATGAAACCTGCAAGGGTATTGCCAACATGAAAACATTGTCAGAGACTTAGAAAAAAATTCAAGGTCATGGTTGAAAGAGATGAGGATGTATGTTGAGCTAGACAGGTCAAGTGAAGATGTAGTAGTAAAGTGAACATCAAGGTTGGGGAATTCCTGTCAGTAGGAAGGCAAGAGAAAGAGAAAGAAAGAAATTATAGTCCAGATCAGGTATTTCTCAAAACAAAAAAACATTCTGCAAGTCTTTTTCCTTACCCTGCTGGTACAAACAAGTAGCACACCTACTTCATCAAATTATAGAAAAACAGATATTTTCTCATAAGAAAATTGTTTAATGCATCTAAATCCTTACACAGTAGATTCTAAGTCGCATTATAATAAACTTGCATATTTAAGTAACTCTAGTTACTTAAATTTGTGGTAACTATATTTTGCAAATTAAAAGATCATATCATATGATATGACCAAACTTTTCTTCTGGTTTGTTGACATGTTTATGCAAGAAACCTTACAAATATATACACATTAATATGCCTAGTGTTCATTAATGGAACACTAGGCATGTGGGAGTTATATTTTACTGCTCAAGGTCATCACCAAGGTCTGATTGCAAAAATTCAAAAAATTGCAACCTAAGGAATACATAGGTTAAATCACATTATGTTTGACTGTTAAATATATATATTTAAAGCTATGTTACAACTAACACATTTTTGCATAATTTTTATCATATTTGTCTGATTTTTTCCCAATATCTGTTGGCATATGTCAGAGTAATTTATTTGGAGCTTTGCAATTTTATTGGTCATTAATGACTTCTTTGATAGTCAATTATCAGCAAAAATGATCTCTGCATACTTGCTCAGAATTAGATCAGGCAGTTGTACATTTTTGCATATTACTGATGTTTAAATTACCATAATCTTTACATGTCCAATATCTTTGACCTCTAAAAAGTTTATCTTTAAACTATTCAGTTAGCAAATTCTTTTTTTAAAATACAATTTTTAAAAAAATTTATGGACTTAGGAGTACAAGTACAGTGGTATATATTGGATATATTGCACAGGGGTGAAATCTGGGCTTTTAGTGTACTCATCACCCAAATAGTGTACATTGTACTCCATAGGTCATATTTCAGCCGTCATCTGCCTCCCACCCTCCCACCTTTTGGAATCTCTAGTGTTCATTATTTACTTTGTATATTTGCATGTACCCATTGTTTATCTTCCACTTATAAGTGAGAACATGTGATTTTTAACTTTCTGAGTCATTTCACCAAGGATAATGGCATCTAGTTGCATCCATGTTGCTGTAAAAGACATGATTTCATTCCTGGTCTTTTAGCTAGTAGTAGTCTATGGTATACATGTATACCACACTTTTAAAATCCAGTTATCCATTGATGGACACTTAACTTGATTCCACAACATTGCTATTGTAAATAGTGCTGTGATAAACACACAAGTACGGGTGTTTTTTTGTTTTGTTTTGTTTTTGATAAAATGGTATCTTTTCCTTTGGGCAGGTATCCAGTAGTGGAATTGCTGGGTCAAATGGTAGTTGTATTTTTAGCTCTTTGAGAAATCTCCATACTGTTTTCCATTGAAGTCATACTAATTTACATTTCCACCCGCAGTATATAAGTGTTTATTTTCTCTGTATTCTCATTAATGTCTATTGTTTTTTGACTTTTTAATAATGGCCATTCTGCCTGGTATAAGATGATATTTTATTGTGGTTTTAATTTGCATTTCTCTGATGATTAGTGATGTTGAGCAAGCAAATTCTTATTGGGATGTAATTTAAGAACACAAAATTTACCGTAAACACCATCATGTGACAAAGTGGGAAGAGAAGTTTCAAAAAAGATTCATATTTTTGCTAAACCATCCCACTCAGGGTTGTTTAAAAACTGAATCCAATAGAAATATCTTAAAAATTAAGATAACTCAGAAAAATGATATAAAACTGATTGAGGTCACAATGAATGTTATTGTTTAGCCATTTGTTTTTTTCTGGGCTTTTTTTCCTTCACCAAAAATTATTTATAAGTTTTATGCTCTAAACTTGGGTGTAAGAACAGATATTCATATATGCTTCTCTATTTTGGAAATATCAGGATCCACAGTTTATTTAAAGATTATCAAAAAATTATTAAGAGTAATGGGCCATTTCAGCTGATAATGCTCAAATTTTTGAACTTATTTTTACTAGTATATTTTCAAGAGCACTTAGACTCCCAAATCTTACCTACAAACATGAAAAAAATAGTCTGGGCTGTACTATAATAAAATCACAAGTTTACATCATATACATGTAAGAACATGTTAATTTTTTTTTTTTTTTGAGACAGGGGCGTACTCTGTCACTCAGGCTAAAGTGCAGTGGCATAATCATGGCTTACTGCAGCTTTGAACTCGTAGGCTCAAGCAGTCCTCTTGCCTCAGCCTCCTAAGTAGCTAGAACTATAGGCACACACCACTATGTCTGACTAAATTTTTTTTTTTACTTTGTGGTAGAGACAGAGTCTCACTATGTTGTCCAGGCTGGTCTCAAACTCCCGACCTTAAGTGATCCTCTCACCTTGGCCTTTGAAAGTGCTGGGATCACAGGTGTGAGCCCCCTCAGCTGGCCAATGTTAATATTTTTACAACAATTTTCAATTCAGCTTGAAGAATATCAGACATGCTTTCTATTATTACATGTAACTCTGAGGTCAGGAGTTCAAAACCAGCCTGGCCAATATGGGGAAATCTCATCTTTACTAAAAATACAAAAATTAGCTGGGCATGGTGGCACTTACCTGTAATCCCAGCTACTTGGGAAGCTGAGGCAGGAGAATAGCTTGAACCCAGGAGGCAGAAGTTGCAGTGAGACAAGATCATGCCACTGCACTCCAGCCTGGGCAACAGAGGGAGACTTCATCTCATAAAAATAAATAAGTAAAAGTAATCCATGATCATTATATAATGTTCAGATGTTATAGAAACATTGGATGTGAAATGTTTGAATAATATCTCTTTTCTCTGACCCTTACTCCCATTACATAGAAATTTTCTATGCTATACATATATATCCCTTTTGGAAGACAAATGACGTCAGCTCCATTCTTAGCTCTGATTTTGCAGATGTGTCCTTTGCAATCAATCCTCACCCATATTTTATTACAGTTAAAACATAAGTTATAGAAAAGAAGTTTTCAGAAATCTGTGCCTTTTGTAGCTCTAGATTTATCATTAGTAAACTAATTTATTAGTAAGTCAGCTGCCACCAAAACCAGAGAAAACAGCCATTTAGCCGTTTATCTCAACCATAATTTTCATATGAAAATCTGTAGTTAAATAAGAAGATATTATTATACGATAGAAACTACTGTGACATCTTCCCAGTATCTATGGTACAGCTTTTTTAGCTACTATAGAAAAACTTTTTCATTTTTGATAACAGCTATGGAAAATAGTTCATCAAGAGACAAAAAGAGTGAAAAGACAAGCCACTTTGAAAAGATATCACAACTCACTCTGTTTCCCAGGTTGGAATGCAGTGGTGTGATCTTGGCTTACTATATAACCTCCTCCTCCCATGTTCAAGCAATTCTCCTGCCTCAGCCTCCCAAGTAGCTGGGATTACAGACACGCACCAACATGCTCAGCTAATTTTTGTATTTTTAGTAGAGATTGGGTTTCACCATGTTGGCCAGGCTGGTCTTGAACTCCTGACGTCAAGTGATCCACCCCCCCACCTTGGCCTCCCAAGTGCTGAGATTACAGGCATGAGCTGCCATGCCAGTAATTTGATTATATATTTGCAGATATATAATTGACAAAGATATATGCCACCTATAATTGACAGGGGATTAGCATCTTGAACATATAAAAAATTCGTACCTATAAGTTAATAGGAAGATAAGCAACTCCATAAGGAGCTGGCAAGAGACTTGAAAAAGTACTTTGCAAGTGGTTACTGATATGGCCCATAAACCATCTAAAAGATATTCAACCTCTCTGTAATCAGAGAAGTACACATTAAAACTACAAGTAAACTTATCTGGTTGGCTTAAATTTAAACTTCTGAGAATATCAAATATTGACATCAAATACACACACACACATACACACAAACACACACACCCGCATTAGAAGCTCTTGCATATGTGCACCAGGAGAGTTGTGCAAAATGGTTGTAGTAGCTCTAGGTAATATAAAGAAACTGGAAAACAAACCAAATGTTCATCATCAGTAAAATGTATAAATATGTTGTGATACCTTTATATAACGGAATGCTATGTAGCAATAAAAATGCATGAATTACAGCTGTATAAAATAACTTGAATGAATCTCAGCATACCATGTTGAACAAAATAAAAGTCAATGAATACTTACAGCATTATTTAATTAATACAAATTTCAGAGTGTTCAAAAGTAAAGATAAGTTGGGATGCAATTTTATGTGGTAGAACCCTAAAAAAAAGCAAGAAAATAAAATACACAAAAGTGAGGAAAGTGTTGACTGCTAAGGGACAGAGGTGAAAGAAATGAGCTCAGGAAGGGGCACACAGGACTTCAATGGTGATGTTATTTTTTCTCTTAAACTGGGTGATGGTATGTAAATATACAGTTTTTTGTTATTCTTCATATGTTATAAACTTTAAAAAATTCTTTCCTGCTACTCAACATTTAATAAAATTATAAAATATTATATGAAACAAATTTAAATTTTTAATATAAACTAAAAACCTGAAAATGATTATCTTGTAAAATTATGCATGCTTTCCCCTCCTTTGGGATACTAGCTTCATAACCAACATCTATTACATAAAGATGTAGTTATTTCCTTCATTGGACATATTCCAAATAATTAGACTTTAACAGATCAGTTTTTTTCTTTGCCATAATTCTTAAATGTTTACTGATTTTTTCAAAATCAGTAAACAGTTGTATTTAAAAATTTCTCATTAGCAATCCTAAGCATGCTTTAAATTAAGAAAATATTTAGAAATTGCCATTCCCAAATACTGATATTTTCAAAAGTAAATGCTACTGTTGATGCATTACTAGATTTTGCTGAGTAAAGCTCTTTCCACACACAAACATGTCAGCCACCTGCAACTGTTTGTCAGTGGACTTGGTTTGAGAACACTAGTCGTAATTATAAACTTAGGAATGTGTGACAAGCTAACAGCCAGCTGTGCATATTCTGACTTTTCCCAGGTGTTAAAATAAATAGGACCATTTGGTTCACTTGTAACTCAACAAAATATTTCATGATTCATTAGCTTGAAAATCCACTTACAGTTTTTTGAGTAGGTAATGTTATATTCATTTGAAATGAAAAACATACACCCAGAAATATTTGTGGTATTATTACTTATAATATTCAATTGTCTTTTCATAAAATGAAAATAATTTTAATGTAACATTTATGTCATCTTTTTTTTCATATTCTTTGTATAGGAAAACATCAGTTAGCCACTTCTGCTTATAGGCATAAAAAAGAATGTTTTATATTCAGTTAGAGTTCAACTTGCCTTGGCAGAACTGAGTTCCAAACTGATCTTGCATGACTTACTATCTTTGTTACATGCCACATGTTTGATCATTATCTGATAATAATTACTATTTATTGAACACCTGCTGTTAGGTGTTAGCTCAAGAGACCCAGATGCCTAAATCTTTTCTTGGCTAAACTACCCTTCCTCATAAGGTTTCTGAGGGAGAATATACTTAAAAAAGACAACTGCAACTAGGAAATACGAATCCATTTTATTATTAAATTATCATTGATCTGAAACTCCTAATACAAAGCTAGAGTTCCCAGATAAACTGGAGTGAAATGCGGGGCTTAGGCAGCTCCTCCCCTCTTCTCCAAAAGGAATGAACTGAAAAAGAGCAAAGAGGATGGAGTGAGCTGAAAGAAAGAAATGAGCTAATAGAGCTCCCTTGCCTCTGCGCCCATCCATTACACACTTTTATTTCTAATCTTTTAACACAGTGATTACTAGGACCGAAGCTTATGACGAAGCAAGAGTGACTCTATCCCTTGAAGGAGAAGATTCATTCTTGCTTTTCTCAGATAAGAGGATAAATTATCATAACTGGTCAGAGTTCTGACCCTAATTAAGCTTCGTTAACTTGTTACAGAGACATACTGATTTTTTTTTTTTTAAAGTACACAAATGCAGCCTGCTTTCTTTCTCTTGAGTGAGATCTGCCATGTGGCTAACCAGAGGATTGTGAGGTCAGGAGAGTAAGGTCCCTGACCCCACCTTTGTATACTTAACTCCCTCGTTACTTACCACTGCTTTTTATAAAAGTATGCTGGGCCTACAGAGATTCCTTTCTTGGAATCAATTCCAAGAGACTATTGTAACCAATAGTTACATAGTTGGAATTATCATTAACTCCAACTCCAGACTAGATAAGAAATGTATGTCTATTCAACTTTCCATTCCAAATATTGCCCAGATTCACACTCCAGCCTATGCCAGATTTTAGAAGTTGACAGTAGGGTTTTGCGCAGTCTTTGAGCAGTATTGTCTTTGACCGGTATTTTGAAATGCATACATTCTGCCTCATTAGGTTTCAGGGGCAGTATACCATATAAGACAACTGTGGGAAACAAAGTGGATTCCTTCTACTCCTTTTAATCAGATCTTCATACCAGTTCCAGCCTTATAAAAGAGAAGGGAGGAACCCACACCTGTGGTCTTTACATACATGCATACCCCAATATAGAATCAGATTAATGTTTATTTCCTGGGAAGATGGTAGAGAGAACTAGGAGAAGGTGGAGGGAGCTTAGACATGGTCTCTACCCACAAGACTAAATCAGTTATGTCAGATGCTGCCCAATATACTCGCTTCACAGCGCAGGAGTGCACTTAGACTAGTTTATTGGTCTCAGAAATATACTGTAAGTAAGACTGCCTTTGGCATACTAGAGAACAGTTTTTTTTTTAATACTAAAAAATGTATTATTCCTGCTTCTAGAAAAAATTATATATAAATCTTATATTAAGCTCTTTAAAACATTTATTTTATAGGTAAAATTAGGGCTTAATTTACCTCATAAGTCCCAGGTTCTTGACATTTTAAGGTGCTTTGTAACCTTAAAATATCAGACATGGCCGGGCGCGGTGGCTCACACCTGTAATCCCAGCACTTTGGGAGGCCAAGGCAGGTGGATCACAAGGTCAGGAGTTCTAGACCTGCGTGGCCAATATAGAGAAACCCTGTCTCTACTAAAAATACAAAAATTAGCTGGGCATGGTGGTGCATGCCTATAGTCCTAGCTATTCAGGAGGCTGAGGCAAGAGAATGACTTGAACCCGGGAGGTAGAGGTTGCAGTAAGCCGAGATTGTGCCAATGTACTCCCACTTGAGTGACAGAACAAGACCCAATATCAGGAAAAAAAAAAAAGTGTCAGACTCACTGAGGGCATATTTAAAACTGCTTTGAAATGCAATGTATTCTCATACAAATGAATGGACATTATTCTTGTTGTAGAGAATTTTGTCAATCTAATGAAAACTGTGAAAACCATATTAAAATACAGTCATGTGCCACATACTGATGTTTCAGTCAACAATGAACAGCATATATAATAGAGGTTCCATAAGATTATAATACATATTTATACATATTTTTAAATGTTGAGATATTTTTAGATACACAAATATTTGCCATTTTGTTACAACTGCCTTCAGTATTAAGTACAGTAACACACTGTACAGGTTTTTAGCCTAGAAATAATAGTCTATCTCATATAATGTAGGCATATAGTACTTATACCATCTAGGTTTGTGTAAGTATACTCTGTAATGTTTGCCCAAAGATGGAATCCCCTGATGATACATTTCTCTGGATATATCCCTGCCATTAAGTGACACATAGCTATATATGAATATGATACAATTAGAAACACTAAAGGCTAGAATTAATGATTATCTTCATTTTAAATATTGTGATGAAATGTAAACAGTATTAACATTGGAAAAGAAAAAACAAGAACTATTACTAACAGATAACATGAGTTCTCCTAAACAAAAAATAATCAGTTGAAAAACTTTTAGATCTGACCAAATCTGAGATAAATATATGCCTTGCGCTATTAACAATGGTTACCTCTGGACAGAGAAGAGAGATGTTAATGTTAGGGTATAAAGGCTGACAATTACTTTTTAATTGCTGTATTTTGATATTGTTTGAACTTTTATAATGAGCATGTATTGGTAATAAAAACGAAACTATTTTAACTCTTTACCTAAAATTCATTTAAAAATTTTTAGCAAAGCACTATATAAGTTGCTTTTATAATGAGCATGTATTGGTAATAAAAACTAAACTATTTTAACTCTTTACATAAAATTCATTTAAAAATTTTTAGCAAAGCACTATATAAGTTGCTTCATTTTGTGTATTGGATATTTTTGTATAATTTGGACCCATTATAATACAGTAAACAAAATCATATTTTACATTATTTTGGATCCTGTTTGACAGCATTTTACCTGTAGTAAAACAAATTCTTTCAAAACTGGAGTCAATCCTCTTAAGCCCTGATGCTGCTTTATCAACTAAGTTCCTTTGTTGTCATTTAGCAGTGTTCATAGCATCTTCACCAGAAGTAGATTCCATCTCAAGTACTCACTTTTTTGCTCATCCATAAGAAGCAAGTCTGATCTGTTCAAGTTTTCTCATGAGATTGCAGTAATTCAATCACATCTTCAGGCTTCACTTCTAATTGCAATTGCTACTTCTCTTGCTGTTTCTACCACATCTGCAGTTACTTCCTCCACTGAAGTCTTGAACATGTCAAAGTCATCCATGAGGGTTGCAATCAACTTCTTCCAAACTCCCGTGAATGTTGAGAGTTTGATTTCCTCCCATGAATCACAAATATTCTTAATGGCGTCTAGAATGCTTAATCTTTTCTAGGAAGTTTTCAGTTTACTTTGTGCAGGTTCATCAGATAAATCATTATCTATGGAAGCTACAGCCTTGTAAAATATATATTTCTCTTTATTTCTTCTTCTTCTTCTTCTTCTTTTTTTTTTTTGAGATAGGGTCTTGCTGTGTCACCCAGCCTAGAGTGCAATGGTACAATCACAGCTCACTGCAGCCTCGACCTCCTAGGTGCAAGCAATTCTCCGACCTCAGCCTCCTGAGTAGCTGGAATCTCAGGTGCATGCCAACACACTCAGTTAATTTATGTATTTTTTCTAGAGACACAGTTTTGCCATGTTGCCGTGGCTGGTCTCAAACTCCAGGGTTCAAGCCATCCATTCACCTTGTCAAAGTTCTGGGACTGCAGGCATGAGACACCTTAGCTAGCTGTAAAATGTATGTATCTTAAATTAAAAGATTTGAAGGCCAAAATTCCTTCTTAATCTGTGAGCTACAGAATAGATGTTGTATTAGCAGACGTAAAACAACATTAAGTGCCTTGTACATCTCCATCAGAGCTCTTTTTTTGGGTGACCATGTGCATTGTCAATGAGCAGTAATATTTTGAAGATGAAATGTGAAGAGAAGGCAAGAGGGAGGTGGAAGTTGTTATAAAAGGACAACATGTCTCCTTCTGGTAAAGCAACTATTCTGTATCCTGACTCTGGTGGTGGTTACACAAACTTACACATACGATAAAGAAATGAAATACATACACAAATAGGTGAAATAAAATTGAGGAAATCTGAATAAGATTAGCAGATTATATTAATTTCGATACAGAATGCTGGTTTTGACATTGTACCATGATTTTGCAAGACAGTTCTATGTTAGTGGAACCTGGGTAGGGATATATGTTACTTCTTATAATTTTATGTGAACCTATAACTATCTCGATATAAACTTTGATTAAAAAGATAGTCAAGAAGTTATGAAATACCAATCCACAGACTCAAGTAGCTCAGCTAATCCCCAAGCGAAATAGTAAAGAAAACCTGCAACTAGAATGGTAAGACAGCTAAGTATTCATTAAATTGCAATTTCCCTTTCTGCCTAGTAATAGAACTACCAGATACATGACTTCTCAAATACTCCATATTTTTCAGCCTTCCTTATAGGTAAGTGTGACTTTGTACATAATGTCTTACCATTATAATGTTTTTAGCTGGGGACCTTTTTATTTACAAGCTATCTCCATTTTCCTTCTTCTTCCTGTAAACCGAAGCAAGAATATGCCTGTGATCTGGTTTTGACCATGGGTGGCAGAGAAACAAGATGGAAGAAACCTGGGCTCCTGGATAACAATGTGGACCATAGCCACCTATCAACCTGGAATAGGGAACCTAGGTTGTCATTTTGAAAGTATTGTATTTTTATCTTTCCTGTTATACATCTACAGTTTCCCTGAACTTATACATCTAGATACATCAGGGTGTAACTTCAAAACCAAAAAGGAAAGCAAACTGGTAAAGGAGCTAGGTTTTTCTGTCAACAGAAACAGATTTTAGAATGATATTTTTAATGAGCTAAAATAAAATAACCACAAACCTAAAATTCTACACCTGATGAAAAGATTCTTCAAAAACAAGGGTGAAATAAAATTATCTGACTAAAATAGAGATTATTATGAGCAGAATGTCACTAAAAGAAATTCTCAAGATGTACTACATTTAGGAGCAAAGTAATCCTATAAAAAAGATTTGAGATATAAAAAGAAAGCATCTGTGCACAGTTGGGCACACATGTAGTCCCCGGTACTTGGGAGGCTGAGGCAAAAGGATCACTTGAGCCCAGGTGTTCAAGGGTATAGTGCACTATAATCACATCTGTGAATAGCCATTGCACTCCAGTCTGAGTAACATAATGAGACCCTATCTCTAAAAAAAATAAAGTTTTAAAATTTCATAAAAGAAAAGAACATTGTCTGAAGTCATAATAAAGTTAAATGGTGAAAAAAGATACAGTTTCACACCACTGCACTCCAGCCTGGGTGACAGAGCGAGACTCCATCTCAAAAAAAAAAAATTAAAAAAATCGGAGAGCAATAGCATATAAGTTAGGAGGAAGCAAATGATCTGTGTAATTCAGGAAAAAAAAGATTTTGATAAACATAAAATGTTGATAAATTTGCATGTTGTGTGGAATATCACCAGAAGAACAAGGAACAGTGTACTGTAAGTTGAGAGAGAAAAACAGAACGAGCAAAAGTACTTAATCGAAAGGTGGATAAGTAAAAAAGGAAACAAGTGGGACAAAATATCAAAGAAAGTGATAGATATTATTTCTGAGTTAAGTGTGAACAGATTAAATGATATAGTTAAATATTCTGTATTTATTTATTTATTTATTGTAAAGACGGGGTCTTGCCCTTGTTGCCCAGCCTGGAATGCAGTGGCCTGATCATAGATCACTTTAGCCTCGAACTCCTGGACTCAGGCAATCCTCTTGCCTCAGCCTCTAGAGTAGCTAGAACTACAGGCAAGTACCACTATGCCTGGCTAATTTAAAAAATTGTTTTATTGCCATGTGTGTACCTATGCAACAATCCTGCATGATCTGTACATGTACCCCAGAACTTAAAGTTCAATAAAAGAAAAAAAAATTGTTTTGTAGAGATGGCATCTTGCTATATTGACCAGGCTGGTCTTCATCTCTTGGCCTCAAGTGATCCTCCTGCCTTAGCCTCCCAGAGCACTGGGATTATAGACATGAACCACTGCACCTGGGCTAAATGCTGTAGTTAAATATTTTAAGCTGTAGTTAAGCAACAAAGATTGGCTGAATTAAAAAAAAAAAACAGCTATGCGCTACATACAATAAGTACATCTAAAATAAAAGGGTATAGAAAGGTTGAGAGTAGAAGAATGAAAAAAGAAGAATTATGCAAATACAAAGGCCCCCTCAATAAGCCTCCACTCCAGAATCTTTAAGTCAAGAGCATTACTTGGATTGGAAAGTTTCTATCTAATTTTTAAAATTTCACTTCACCAGGAAGAGTGTTTATTTTATGTACTCTAATCTTTCAAGAAAGTTTTTTTAATAAAAATGGATATTCTACAAATAAGACAAATTTATGATACAAATGCACAAATATACAAATAATATTTCCTGTAATATTATAGAAAAAATTAGAAAATATTAATATCTAAATAGGAATTCTTTTTGTTATCCAAACACCTGCAGGATCAAATAGTATGGATATACTTAAGGCTTTTGAAACACATAGCACATGTATCATATACAAATATTTACTACATAGGCAAATGTACCATAAAAGCAGTACCAGTGTGCATTTTTACTTTCTTGCCCGCATCCAACTGTATCTAAATGTTTGTTTTCCCCAAATTCATATGTTGAAACATATCGCCCCAAGGTGATAGTATTAAGAGTAAGTCCTCTGGGAGGTGATAAGGTCATGTGGGTGGAGCCTCATGGGGTCCCAGAGAGATGCCTTGAGCCTTCCATCATGAGTTTATACTGAGATGACTGCCTCTATGAAGGAAGCAAGTGCTCAGCAGACGCTGAATCTGCTGGCACCTTGACCTTGGAATTCTCAGCCTCCAGAACTATGAGAAATTTTTGTTCTTATAAACTGTCTGGTTTATGTTACTTTGGTATAGCAGCTTGAACAGACTGAGACACACCCTCTTTACCATTGTTAAAAATGATAAAATTTCTTTGACTTAATGTTATAAACATTTTGACTTAAGTTTTAGAATTTTAGGACCTTCCTTTCCTTTCCCTTTTCCTTTCTATCATTATCACAGGGTCTCAGTCTGGTTGCCCATGCTGGAGTGCAGTGGCATGATCTCAGCTCACTGCAGCCTCAACCCGGTTCAGGTGAGTCTCCCATTTCAGCTTCCCAAGTTGCTGGGACTACACGTGTGCATATGTGGCCAGTTTTTTTGTACTTTTTATAGAGATGGTGTTTCACCATGTTGCCCAGGCTGTTCTTGAACTCCTGGACTCAAGAGATCCACTTGCCTTGACCTCCCAAAGTGCTGAGATAACAAGCATGAGCCACTGAGCCCGCCATCAAGGTACTCATTTCTATAGACATACATGTATTAAGTTTTTTAAATGGCTTAATTATCAGAAACTATTTCAGAATTACCAAAAGGGCAAAGGATAACTAAAGAATAACACAATGAATACCTATATATTCCCTCACCCAGTTAAGACATAAAACATTGCCAATGTTGAAACTCTGTGTAATTTTCCTGGATTATATTTCCTTCTTTTCAATCACTGCTACAAGAGTTACCATTATATTGTATTTGGTATTTATCATTCCCATATTTTTTAGAATACTTTTATTAGTTATTTATCTCTCAACAAATGACATTGTTTTGCAAGTTTTTAAACTTAAGGTAAATGGCATCACAATGTATGTGTTCTTCCACAACTTGCCTTTCTTCATCAATATTGTGTTCAAGATATATTTATATTAAAACGCTTAACCTAATTTCTTTTTTATCTTTTTTTTCCCCCTTTCTTCACATATAGTCTAAACACATGCTTAACCCAATTTCATACATTTTCACTACTAATAGTCCCTGGTAATTTCATAATCTGTTTTTTCCTGTTGACAGCAATTTAGCTTATCAAGAACATTGCTATGTTAAACAATAAATCTATCAATATTTTTCCATATCTGCCCTTAGACAAGAGTATCTTTTGATTAACAAGTAGAAATACTGGTCATAGGATATATTTATTTTCATAGAATGTTGCCACAGTATTTGTAGCAGTTTCTGTTCATCAGCGTATTAAAGTTTATTTCTGTATGTCTTCACCAATACTTAGCATTCTCAGACATTTGCAAATTTGTCATTATGGCAGGCATGAAAATATTGCTCTATGACTCTAATTTGCATTTTTTGATAACTTATGATGTTGATCATTATTTTACTTGTTTATTGACAATTTGGTTTTCTTTCTTGATAAACTGCTTTTTATTCCATGTTAGTACTTAATCTTCAAAAGTAGACTGAAAGGCTAGTACAAATTTGTTCATTTAATTAGCAAATATTTACTGAGTGCCTTCTATATATCAGTCACTGTGCTAAATATATAATGTAATTAACATAGAACACTGTCCTTGCCCTAATAGAGCTTACAAAGTGAGTTACTTTTTCCTTTTTCAGTTTTTGATATTGAAATATAATTGGAGGTTTTCCTTTAGACAAACTCAGTTTGATAACCATGACTTTCATTCAAATATCTGCTTTTGGCTCCAGGCATCCAGGGGGGTTTCCTAGAAAAAAAGTCATCTCAGACTGATGTTACAATTTCAAATATTGAATGCTGTTATTGAAAATGATGTTTTTCTAAAACATGGTGTCTGATATACCTATTAGGCACCCAAATAGATAATCAGTTGATCACTCAAGTCTGGATTTAGAAGAAAAATTTAATTTAATTTTGGTAATCACATGCTTCTAAATGATATTTAAAGCTACAAACCAGGATATAACCATTAGAGTAGGTAGAGGTAGAGAATAAAAGAGGTCTTGGACTAAATCTTGGGGTATTTGAACATTTTGAAGTTGTAGAGATATAAAAAAAAAAGAGAGTTGACAAAATAAGTGTTATAGATACACATACACATATATACACAGTCTTTGACTTACAATGATTTGAATTACAAATTTTCAACTTTTGCCGAAACAGTATTCATTCAGTAGCAACTATTCTTCCAGTCCTCATACAATCATTCTGTTTTTCACTTTCAGTACAATATTCAATGAATTATATAAGCTATTCAGCACTTTATTATAAAATAGGTTTTGTGTTAGAAGATGTTGCCTAATCATCGCCTAATTTAAGTGTTCTGATCACTTTTAAGGTAGCCTAGGCTAAGCTATCTTATTTGGTAGATTAGGTGTATTAAATGCATTTTAAAAATAGACTTGGGTACATGTGCAGGTTTGTTATATGGGTGTATGGTGTAATGCTGGAGTCTGGGCTTCTAGTGAACTCATCATCCTGAAAGTGAACATAGGTACCCATTAGGTAGTTTTTCAGCTTTTACCCTCTCTCTTCCTCCGTCCTTTTGGAATCCCCTGTGTCTATTATTACCATCTTTATGTTAATGTGTACACATTGTTTAGCTCCCACTTACAAGTGAAAATGCAGGGTGGGCGCGATGGCTCACCCCTGTAATCTCAGCACATTGGGAGGCTGAGGCAGGCAGATGACTTGAGGTCAAGAGTTCAAGACCAGCTTGGCCAACATCGTGAAGCCCCGTCTCTACTAAAAATACAAAAATTAACTGGGCATGGTGGCGCATGTTTCTAGTCCCAGCTACTTGAAAGGCTGAGGCACAAGAATCATTTGAATCTTGGAGGCAAAGGTTGCAGTGAGAGCTGAGATTGTACCACCGCACTCCAGCCTGGGCAACAGAGTGAGACCTCATCTCAAAAAACAAAACAAAACCAAAAAATAAGTGAAAATGTGCTATTTGATTTTCTGTTTCTGCATCAATTCACTTAGGATAATGGCCTTCAACTACGTCCAGGTTGCTGCAAAGGATATGATTTCATTCTTTTATGACTGTGTGGTATTCCATGGTGTATATGTACCACATTTTAAAAATCCAATCTACCACTGATGGACACTTAGGTTGATTCCATGACTTTCCTATTATATATATTGCTGTGATCAACATACAGGTGCAGGTGTCTTTTTTTTTTTTTTTATTAAATGATGTCCTTTTCTTTGATAGGTACCCTCTAGTGGGATTCCTGGGTTGAATGAGAGTTTCTAAGTTCTTTGAGAAATCTCCATACTATTTGCCATACTTTTGAACTACTTTGCATTCCTATCAGCCCTGTATAAGTGTTCCTTTTCATTGCATACTTACCTAATTTGTTATTTTTTGACTTTTTAGTAGTAGCTATTCTGACTGGTGTAAGATGGTATCTCATCATAGTTTTAATTTGTATTTATCTGATGGTTAGTGATATGGAGCATTTTTTCATGTTTATTGGCTACTTATATGTCTTCTTTTGAGAAGTGTCTGTTCATATCCTTTGCTCAGTTTTTAAGGAGTTATTAGTTTTCGTATTACTGATTTAAGTTTCTTATAGATTCTGCTTACTAATTCTATGTCAAGTAGTATAGTTTGCAAATATTTTCTCCCATTCTGTAGGCTATTTACACTGTTGATTCTGCTGTACAGAGATGCCTTAGTTTAATTAAGTCTCATGTATCTATTTTTGTTTCTGTTGAATTTGCTTTTAAGTTCTTAGTCATACATTTTTTTTGCCTAGGCCAATGTCCAAAAGAGTTTTTCCTACTTTTTCTTCTAGAGCATTTACAGTTTGAGGTCTTATATGTAAGACTTCAATCCATATCGAGTTTATTGTTGTATATGATGAGAGGTAGGACCCAGTTTCAGTCTTCTGCATATGCCTGGCTAGTTTTCCTGGTACCATTTATTGAATAGGGTGTTATTTCCCCATTGTATATTTTTGATGACTTTGCTGGAGATCAGTTGGTTGTAGGTGTGGGCTTTATTTCTGGGTTATCTTCTGTTTCGCTAATATATGTGTCTATTTTTATGCCAGTACCATGTTGTTTTGGTTACTATATCCTTGTAGCATAGATTGAAGTTAGATAATACGATCCCTCCAGCTTTGTTCTTTTTGCTGAGAATTGCTTTGGCTATTTCAACTCTTTTTTGGTTTCACATGAGTTTTAGAATTCTTTTTCTAATTCTGTGAAAAATGACCTTGGTAATTTTATAGAAATGGCATTGAATCTGTAGATTGCTTTCAGCAGTATGGTTATTTTAATGATATTGATTCTTCCAACTATTAAGTATGGAATGTTTTTCTATTTGTGTCATCTATGATTTCTTTCATCAGTGTTTGGTGAACATTTAATTACCTTGTAATTACCAGGTAACTTTTTATCAGGCAATTAATTATAAGGTAATTTTATTTTTGCTTTTATAAGTGAGATTGTGTTCTTTATTTGGTTCTCAGCTTGGATGTTATTGGTGTATGGAAATGCTATTGATTTTTGTATGTTGATTTTGTATCCTGAAACTTTACTGAAGCCGTTTATAAGTTCTACGAGTCTTTTGGAAATCTCTTTACTTCTGTCTTGTTTACCCAAAATTCATTCAGGAGCAAGTTGTTTAGTTTCTGTGTATTTTTGTGGTTTTGAGAGTTCTTCTTGGTATTGATTTCTAATTATGTTTTATTATGGTTCAAGTAGATGCTTGATATGATTTGGATTTGTTTGATTTTTTTTTAAACTTTATTTATTATACTTTAAGTTCTGGGGTATATGTGCAGATTGTGCAGGTTTGTTACGTAGGTATGCATGTGCCATGGTGGTGGTTTGCTGCATCCATTGCCCCATCATCTACATTAGGTATTTCTCCTAATGCTATCCCTCCCAATCTCCCTATGCCCTGCTATTCCTCTCCTAGCCCCCTGCCTCCCAGGCCCTGGTGTGTGATGTTCCCCTCCCTGTGTCTCTGTGGATTTTTTTTTTAATTTATTGAGACTTGCTTTATAACAGAGCATGTGATCAACTTTAGATAATGTTTCATGCAGAGATGAGAAAAATGTACATGCTGTGATTTTGGAGTGGAGTAGTCTGTAGGTATTTGCTAGGTCCATTTGATCAAGAGGCTAATATAAATCCAGCATTAATTTTCTGCTTCAACAACCTATCTAATGCTGTCAAGGGATTGCTGAAGTCTCCCACTATCAATGTATGGCTATCTCTTATGTCTAGCAGTATTTGTTTTTTTAAATCTAGGTGCTCCAATGTTGGGTGCATATATTCATATGTGGAGTTGTTCCTGCCATAGTGTTTTTAGCTATTTGCTTTTGTAGTCACAACTGTGTAATTGCTTTATGGGATCTGTGCACTTTGCACTTATGTGTGTTTTTATGGTAGCACGTATCATTCTTTCATTTCCCTGGTTAGAACTTTTTTGAGCATTTCTTGTAGTTCCAGCCTGATGAATTCCATTAGTGTTTGCTCTCCTGGGAAAGACTTTATTTCTTCTATAATATGTTTGTGAAGTTTAGTTTGGCAGGATATGAAATTTGGGGCTGGTATTTTTTTATTCTTTAAGAAGGCTAAAGATAGCCCCCAATATCATCTGGTTTGTAAGGTTTCTGCTAAGAAGTCTACTGTTAGTCTGATGAGATTTTCTTTATAGGTAGTTTGGCCCTTTTCCTTAGCTGCCTTTAAGATTTTTTTCTTTCACATTGACCTTGGATACACATTGACCTTTCTTATATCTGGATGTTGAACTGTCTACCAAAGATTAGGGAAATTTTCCTGTATTATTCCCTAAAATATATTTTCCAAATTGTTTTCTAGCTTTTCTTTTTCTCTCAGGAATGCTGTTACATTATAGGTTTGGTCACTTTACATAATTTCACATTTCTTGGAGGCTTTGCTCATTTTTTAAAAATTCTTTTTTCTTTCTTTTAGTCTGGATTAATTCGAAAGATTAATTTTCAAGCTCTGAAATTCTTTCTCGCTGATCTATTGTTAAAGATTTCAACTGTATTTTGAAATTCCATTAGTGAATTTTTCAGTTCTAGAAGTTTTCCTTATTTTTTTCTTAATATGATTCTCTTGTCTTTCATATTCTGAATAATTTTTCTGATTTGTTTGTATTAAATGTAAACTCTCTTGGATCCTGTTGAGTTTCCTTGCAATCCAAATTTTGAATTCTTTATCTGTTATTTCAAACTTTTCAATTTGGTTAGCATCCATTGCTAGAGAGCTAGGACAATTCTTTGGAGGTATCAATACACTTTGACTTTTTGTACTGCCAGAGTTCTTGTGCTGATTCCTTCTCATTCAAGGTTACTATTACTTCTTATTTTTGAATTTGCTGTTGTTTGGATAAGATCTTTACATTTTTTAAATCCTTTTTCCCTTGAGCATATGACTGTGGTTTATGTTATATATGATCATTTGGATTCATTCCTGAGTGCTTTTAGGGGGCCAAGGCTCTCTAGTGTCTCCTTGGTTCCGGGTAGTGTTTGTGTGATGGCTTTCTCAGATGCTGCTTGTTATAGTGATGTATTGGACATATGAGCCAACGTACTGTTGCCTAAAAGGCTGACAGTGTGAAAGTCTAAGGGAGCTTATGTACTAGCACTAAGCACCTCTGATAGCAAGTTTTTTGTTTAGTGGTGCAGTGCAGACTGTAATCCAGTAGATGGCACTTAAGAGTAAGAGATAGCTTGCCCTCAGTTAGGCTAATGTTGAGTGGAAGCACCAACCCTGATTGGGGGTGGCGGTGGTGGTGGGGGTGGCGGTGGTGGTGGGGGTGGCGGTGGTGGGGGGGGTGGGAAGAGATCATGTTGAGGTACATTGAAGTCTTAGGAGAAGGGGTGATGGTGCACAGTTCTTCCTCCTGAGCTAGCAGGAACAGAATCCACTTCCCTATTATGCTCTCATTGCAGGGCTCACAACATTCGGTTCATAAAGATTTTGATCTTTGGATCCTGGCCACCGTGTGGCTGCATGCTACAGATGTACCCTGTGAGGGCTACCATCAAAATGGGCTCTGAGCAGTCAGTACCTCTTTTCCCATTCCAGAACAGGCAACACTGTGTCTTGTCTTGCCTCCTTTACCGGAATGCTGCCATTCTATGTAGGGAGGGTGAGTTGGGCCCTGCCCTTTGTGGAGGCCCAAGCTACCAGGGCTTACTTTCAGCAAGGGTAGAGCTGACATGAAAAGCATGAAAACACTTTCTCCATGTGCATGTATGCTGGCCTTCAGTGAGAAGAACGACTGCTGTATCTGCAACAATATCTACTGCAGGGAAATGCAGTTGATAACCTAACCCCTTCTCCACATCCGTTCCCAGGAATATGTGCTGCCCACTTCAATGACTGGTGCTACACTTAAATTTTCTTTGTCCCAAGGGAGCTGTGCTCCCTAGTCTTATGGGTGGCCCATCCTAAGGATTAGATCTCACAGGGTTCTGCAGCTTCCTGGAAACCTGTTTGTCCCCTGTGCTTGCTGAAATCAGAGTGAATTTTAGGATATATTCTTGGGGTATCTAGTGGTGTGATGACTGAAAGGCAGAGAATCTCCAAGAAGGGCAGAAGTCCACCAAGACTACATAACCAGTATGGCACCCACCATCTCACTTCAGGTCTGAGGGGAGTGCAGACACACCTGTGCAGGCTGGCTACTCTCCATCCTGAGGAAAATCTCAGATTGACCCTGATCATGTTATCCTAGGTCATGAAGGCAGAGGAGTTCTCCAACAGTTTGGCAGATTGTCAACAAGGTGAAAAAAGCAGAGTAGTCCCACCTACCCTTTCTGTGGGGCTCCAAGTTCTTTGGGGTCAATCTCTGCCAGACTTGCTGCTTTTCTTTTCTACATCCCAACTTTTTATTGTAGGCACTCTAAAAGATCCTGGTTCTGTTCCCTCAGTTTTCCATACAGAGCTTGTCCATTCACCTGTATCTTTGAGCGTTTTTCCTGAGGACTGGTATTTGATGTCCCTAGTAGCTATCATTTTCCATCTTCTTGCATTTTCAACTTATAATTGGGTTTATTGGGAGAGAACCTCCTCATAAGTTGGCAAGCATCTATATGTCTGTCTTCAGCTGGTTGTAGAACAGGAAGTCAGAGAGACACTCTCTGGATAGCCAGGAAAGCATATGTTCATTGCTTTGAACTGCCTCTGAGGGCCATGTGGAAAGAACCTGAGAGTGGCCTCTAAGACTGAGAGTGGCCTCTGGATGATAGCTAACAGGAAAAGGGGGACCTTCATCATACATCCCAAGGAACACAATTCTGCCAACAAAAATAATGAACTTAGAAGCAGATTCTTCCCCAGAACTTCCCTGATAAGAACTCAGTCAAGCTAACAGCTTGAGTTCAGATTTGTAATACTCTTGAGCATACCCCTCTGAGCTGTACCAAATTTCTGATCTGCAGAACTATGAGCTAATGAATCTGTGTCATTTTAAGCTGCTAAGCTTGTGGTAATTTGTTGTACAAGAATAGAAAATGAATACAAAAAAGTACACATAAATTGACAAATGTGGGTAAATCTAAACAAACATTGTATAAAAATAACAAAATTGTCTACTTGGTGTCCTCAAAAAAGAAAAAGTAAAATTTGGAGCAAAAAATATATATACATACAACTTTCATGTACCCATAAAAATTAAAAGGCAATTTACAAAAGAAAAAAAAAGAAGAAAGTCTAGCCATAGTTAAAATATTCTAAGATCCTTATATTTGGGGGCAGGAATTTGTAGGTGTGGTATCTGCTAAAATCTAAACTGTCCTCCTTCTTGGGCAAATGGCCATTCAGCCAGAGACTACGGTTCTCTGCTCCCATTTTGACTAGGCGTTTCCATTCTAGAGTTCTAATCAATGTGAGTTGGAGTCATGTGTGTGCCTTTCACTTTTTTGCTTAAAAGGAAATTGCTTGCCCTGGACAGTTCTCTTCTTCCTTCCTGATATTTGAAACATGAAAAATTTTGACTATAGAAATGTAGTCTGTAGAGGATGGGGGAGCAAAAAAAACAAAAAAAAACAAAAAAAAAAAAAAACAAAACACACACACACACACACATACACACAAAAGAAAGAAAGAAAAAGAATAATCTAGTTTTCTGAATGACTAAATAGAGCAGAGGCATACTGCCAACTTGACTCCTGAAACTGGAGTGCTGCAATCACAGAAACCTAAAATATAGGAGCATTTGGCTTAGCAAAATTTAGGGCTTAGCAGTGAAGCAGTAGCTCTTGTGTTGTTTAGGATACAGAAGCAGTTGGCTTTTCCAGCCTGTAAGGCTCAAATTTCTGGATTCTCTGTCCCCTTCCTTCTCTGCTTGCAAATTGGCATATTTTTGCCTTAGCTCATCTTTTTCTTATAATACCTTGCTAAAAGCAGCAAGAGCAGCCAACACATATCCTTGTCACTTTTAGTAATGTATTTAAGAAATAGTGTGAGATAAAATTACGGCTCAAAACCTTTCCTAAAGCCTCTTTCAAGAAAAGAAGAAAATTCTTTGGCAAAGATCAAATTAAGGATGTTGCCTCCAAGCCTAAACCTGTTGTTTCAGATGACCTCAAAGTAGCCATTATTAGAATGAGAAAGAAGATACAGGAAGCCAAGAAGTCAGGAAAAACGCAGGCTTAGAAACCATGTCAAAAAACAAAAACAAAAACAAAAAAAAACATGAAACTTTGATGTAGTTACTGGCATATAAAGGAACAGGAAATTAACAGAAACCTACTGCTATGGGTTGTCTGTGTCCCCACCCAAATCTCAACTTGAATTTTATCTCCCAGAATTCCCATGTGTTGTGGGGGGTACCCAGGGGGAGGTAATTGAGTCATGGGGACTGGTCTTTCCCATGCTATTCCCATGATAGTCAATAAGTCTCATGAGATCTGATGGGTTTATGAGGGGTTTCTGCTTTTACTTCCTCATTTTCTCTGCTACTGTTACCTAAAGAAGTACCTTTTGCCTCCCGTCATTATTCTGAGGCCTCCCCAGTCATGTGGAACTGTAAATCCAATTAAACCTCTTTTTCTTCCCAGTCTTGGGTATCTCGGGTATGTCTTTTTTTTTTTTTTTTTTTTTTTTTTTTTTTTTTTTTTGAGATGAAGTCTTGCTCTGTCTCCAAGCTGGAGTGCAGTGGCGTAATCTCAGCTCACTGCAACCTCTGCCTCCTGGGTTCAAGCGATTCTTCTGCCTCAGCCTCCCAAGTAGCTGAGACCACAGGCACATGCCACCATGCCTGGCTAATTTTTGTATTTTTAGTAGAGACGGGATTTCACCCTGTTGGCCAGGATGGTCCCCATCTGTTGACCTCGTGATCCACCTGCCTTGGCCTCCCAAAGTGCTGGGATTACAGACCTGAGCCACCAACTACCTGAAAACTGACTAATACACCTACTAGGGTGTTTGGGGAATTATACTGCCAGTGGGTCTATAAGTAAGATTTTGTGAGAGGCTGTGATCCTCCAGTTCTTAAAGCAACCCTCAGCCTCCCAAATCTGCCTTAACGAAGAAGTGGGCTATTAAAACAGTGCATTCTCCTATCCCCACTTTGTACTACCTAAACTACCTCCAAAATCAGTTATGGCCACACAAGATTATGAACAAGGACAAAGCTCTAGAAGGCAAAAAGAGATTCCTTAAGTAAGGGGATTTTTCTAAAATATCAGACCAGATGTAACCAAGAAATTCTCTCTACTACTACAAGGGGCTCTTTATAATTTCTGCCCAGCGTAACTTTCGTCATGTCTACTAATCAGTGGCTATTCTGTATTTCTCATTCTTCCTTTATCCTTTTGTAACCACCCAAGGGGGTCACCTTGTCCGCTGCCTAGACAGAGCTGATTTATCAAGTCAGAGCAATTGCAATAAAGAAAGAGTAATTCATGCAGAGCTGACCATGCGGGAGACCAGAGTTTTATTACTCAAATCAGCCTCCCCGAAAACTCGGTATCAGAGTTTTTAAAGACAATTTGGGGGGTAGGGGGACCAATGAATTGAGTGTGCTGATTGCTCAGGGATGAAATCATAGGGAGTCAAAGCTGTTCTCTCCTGCTGAGTCAGTTCCTAGGTGGGGTCCACAGAACTGATTGGCAGATCCAGGTGGGGCCACATAGTTGTTAGAAACGCAAAAACCAGAAAAGACATCTCAAAAGCTGATCTTAGGTTCACAATACTGATGTTACTTTCAAGAGTAACTGGAGAAGTTATAAATCTTACGACCTTCAGAATTAACGATTGTTAATATTTAGAATTCCAGCCCCTCTCATTTGACTTGGTGTCTGGTGGCCTTTCATTTGTTTTACAAGATCGGTTTAGCCTTTTGGGAAGGGCTGTTACATAAAGTGTATGCTAAATTCTTTCCCAAAGCTAGTTCAGTCTATGCCCACGAATGAACAAGGATAGCTTAGAGGTTAAAAGCAAGAAGGGGTCAGTTATGTCTAATATCTTTCGCTGTCATATTTTTCTCAGGATTTTTGCAAAGGCGATTTCACTTCATCTTTTTTTCCTTTATCCAGAAGTTCCTCTATCATTATATATTAGGTCAAGTTGATATAACTTGCCTATGAGTATATTGCTTCCTCAAATGAGAAACCACATATGGACTGAATAGAGAGAATCTTGCATCCTCTAGATATCTTGGACTTTGGACTACATAGAATATTAGATTATGTTCCATAGAGAGGAGTGAATCTTTTCTATGTGTGGGACAAAAGTCTGCATGGATATTTGGATGGCCAGATTTCTAGTTTTCCACAAGAGATTGGCTCTCCTCCTTCCCAAGTATATAATCCATTTCCCCCTCCTTCCTTGGTATTGGCAAGAGACTACATTTCCCAGTCTGACTTGCAGCAAGGTATTGTCATGTACTAACTTTTCGCTATTGGACAGGAGTTCTTTGTGCAATGTCTGCCTCATTGGCTTTTAAGAAAGTTACTTATTATTCTCTTTCTGCTTCCTTTGGAATATACATAAGGCAGCAGTCTAGTTTGGGCCATGCAGATGAGGATAACATCCTGGCATATGGCAGGCAGTGCAGTGAGATGCTCCAGGGCCCTGAGTAATCTAATAGAGCAGAACTGTCATATTTACCCAGACTGTTGTTTTGTTATGTGAAAAAGAAATAAACATTTTTTTTAGCCACTATATCTTTGTTACACTAGTTTAGCTTTTCCCTAATTAGTTTAGAGGGCTAAGATAGTGTCTAAGCCTAGACATATTAAGCATGCATGAGAACATCTCAAGGTTAACCACTAAAATAATGGAAATAATATATATATATATATATAACTTCTAGTAGAAAAAGCTTAATCCCTGCCTTCCCCCACACCCGTCTCCTCCCCACCGCCAAACAAAGGGAAAGAAAGGAGTAGAGCAAAGGAAAAACAGAACAAATCACACAAAGTAATATGACCGAAACAAATCCAGAAATATAAGTAATTTCAATACACATAATGAACTAAACTTATCAATGAAAACTCCTAAGAGCACAGAAAGATTGAAAGTTAAAAAAAAAAAGAAAAGAAAAAATATACTAGGTAAATAACCAAAATGAAGTTAAGGTAGTCATATTTCTGTCAGATAAAATATACTCTGACATAAAAAAGAAAACATTAGGGATAGAAGGGGTCATAGCATAAAATGCTCAATTTTTATGGAAGATATAACAATTCTAAACATATATTCTCCTAATAATACAACTATGAAAAATATAGAGATTATTTAAAAAGAGATAGAACCCTATCTGGAAAAGTCTCCTTGATTTAGGATATGCAAAATCTCAAAGAATCCTCAAAAAAATTTCTAGAATCCTAAATAAATTGAGCAAGGTGGCTCAATAAGTTTAACAAAAGACGTGCAAGAGTTGTATAGTAAAAATTTTAGAATATTACTGAGAGAAATTAAAGATCTAAATTAGTTAGACATTCTGAGTTCATGGATTGGAAGACAAAATATTGTCAAAATGGAATTCTCTCTAAATCGATCTACAAATTCAGTGCAATCGCTATTAAAATGCTAGCAGGCTTTTTCTTTTATTCCCAGAAATTGACTGACTGATTCTAAAATGTAAATAGAAATCAAAGGACTTAGAAGAGCCAAAAGACTTTTGAAAGAGAAGAAAACACAGGTTACTTTTTTCTTTACAATCTGGATTGCGTTAACATCTTTGTTTCTTGTTGCACTAGCTTTCAGAAACTTCAGTAAAATGTTAATTGAAATGGTAAAAGCAGACATTTTTGCCTGCTTTTTTTGATTTTAGGGTGAAAGCATTTACCATCACATATGATTTTACCCCTAATTGTTTTATAAATGCCCTTTATGAGATTGAGGACCTTTTCTTTCTTTTTTTTTTTTTTAAATTGTACTTTAGTTCTGGGGTATATGTGCAGCCCATGCAGGATTGTTGCATAGGTACATACATGGCAATGTGGTTTGCTGACTCCATCCCCCCATCACTTATATCTGGCATTTCTCCCCATGTTATCCCTCCCCAACCTCCCTACCGCCCCCCCACTGTCCCTCCCTTTGCCCCCCGCAACAGACCCCTGTGTGTGATGGTCTCCTCCCTGTGTCCATGTGTTCTCATTGTTCAACACCCACTTATGAGTGAGAACATTCGGTGTTTGATTTTCTGTTATTGTGTCAGTTTGCTGAGAATGATGGTTTCCAGGTTCATCCATGTCCCTACAAAGGACACAAACTCATCATTTTTTATGGCTGTGTAGTATTTCATGGTATATATGTGCCACATTTTCTTTGTCCAGTCTATCATCGGTGGGCATTTGGATTGGTTCCAGGTCTTTGCTATTGTAAACAGTGCTGCTATGAACATATGTGTGCATGTGTTTTTATAATAGAATGATTTATAGTCCTTTGGGTATATACTCAGTAAAGGGATTGCTGGGTCAAATGGAGTTTCTATTTCTAGGTCTTTGAGGAATTGCCACACTGTCTTCCACAATGATTTAACTAATTTACACTCCCACCAACAGTGTAAAAGTGTTCCTATTTCTTCACATCCTCTCCAGCATCTATTGTCTCCAGATTTTTTAGTGATTGCCATTCTAACTGGCATGAGGTGGTATCTCAATGTGGTTTTGATTTGCATTTCTCTAATAATCAGTGATGATGAGCATTTCTCATATGTTTGTTGGCCGCATATATGTCTTCTTTTGAAAAGGGTCTGCTCATATCCTTCTCCCACTTTTGGATAGGTTTGTTTGTTTTTCTTGTAAATCTGTTTTAGCTCTTTGTAGATTCTGGATATTAGCCCTTTGTCAGGTGGGTAGATTGCAAAAATTTTTTCACATTCTGTTGGTTGCCAGTTCACTGTAATGATTGTTTCTTTTGCTGTACAGAAGCTCTGAAGTTTAATTAGGTCCCATTTGTCTATTTTGGCTTTTGTTACCATTGCTTTTGATGTTTTAGTCATGAAGTCCTCGCCTATGCCTATGTCCTGAATGGTTTTGCCTAGGTTTTCTTCTAGGGTTTTTATGGTGTGAGGACCTTTTCTTTAGTTCTGATCAATTCTTCACTCCTATTTTTTTTATTCCAAATCATGTTGCATTTTGTAGGATGTTTTTGATGCATCTATTGGGATGGTTGTATAGTTTTGTTGTTTATTCTATTAGTATAGTATATTGCATTAACTCATCTTCAAATGTTAACCAGCCTTATATTCCTGAGATAGAGTCCTCTTGGTCATGGTGTATAGTCCATTTTATGTGTTGTTGGGTTCCACTTAATAAGGTTGTTTCTTTTAATGTTTTTAAGGAATATTTATCTCTATTTTCCTTGTGATATCTTTACATGGCTTTGGAATTAGGTTAATACTGCCTTCATAAAATAAGTGGAGAAGGGTTATTTCTCCTCTTTTTTAAATGGAGAATTAGTATTATTTCTTCTTTTTAAAAATTATTTTATTTCAAAGGTTTTGGAGGGAACAGATAGTGCTTGGTTGCATGGAAACGTTATTCAGTAGTGACTTCTGAGATTTTGGTGCACCTGTCACATAAGCAGCATACACTATTCCTAACATGTAGTTTTTGATCCCTCACCCTCCTTCCGCCCTTTCCCCTGAGTCCCCAAAGCCCATTATATCACTCTTATACCTTTGCATCCTCACAGCTTAGTGCCTACTTACAAGAAATGACATACAACGTTTGGTTTAACTTCACTTAGAATAATGGTGTCCAACTCCATCCAGGCTGCAGTGAACGCCATTATTTTGTTCCTTTTTATGGCTGAGTAGTATTCCATGGTATTATATATACCACATTTTCCTTAACCATTCATTGGTTAATGGGCATTTAGCCTGGTTATATATTTTTGCAATTGCAAATTGTACTGTTATAAACATGTGTGCAAGTATCTTTTTCATATAATAACTTCTTTTACTCTGAGTAGATACCTAGCAGTGGAATTGCTGGATCAAATGGTAGTTCTACTTTTAGTTCTTTAAGGAATTTTTATACTGTTTTTGATAGTAGTTGTACTAGTTTAAATTTCTACCAGCAGTATAAAAGCATTCTCTTTTTGCCATATCTACTCCAAATTCTAAATTTTTTAATTTTTTAATTATGGTCATTCTTGCAGAAGTAAGGAGGTATCTCATTGCAGTTTTGATTTGCATTTCCTTGGTAATTAGTGATGTTGAGAATTTTTTCATATGTTTGTTGGTCATTTGTATGTCTCTTTTGAGAATTGTCTATTCAAATCCTCTGCCCACTTTTTTATGGGATTATTTTTCTTTCTTGCTGATTCGCTTGAATTCCTTATAGATTCTGGATATTAGTCTTTTGTTAGAAGTATAGTTTGTGAGTATTTCTCCTACTCTGTGGTTGCCTGTTTACTCTGCTGATTATTTCTTTTGATGTGAGGAAGCATTTAGGTCTCAGCTATTTATCTTTGTTTTTGTTACATTTGTCATTGGGTTCTTAGCAATGAACTCTTTGCCTAAGCCAATGTCTAAAAGAGATTTTTCTAACTTATCTTCTAGAATTTTTATGGGTTTGAATCTTAGATTTAAGTCTTTGATCCATCTTGAGTTGATTTTTGTATAAGGTAAGAGATGAAGAGGTAGCTTCATTCTTCTACATGTGGCTAGCCAATTATCCCAGCACCATTTGTTGAATAGGGTGTCCTTTCCTTACTTTATGTTTTTGTTTACTTTGTTGAAGATCAGTTAGCTGTAACTATGTCACTTTATTTTTGGGTTATCTATTTTGTTCCATTGATCTATAAGCCAATGAAAATAGATCAATTTTTATACTCACCTATAAAATAGACCTTTTTTTTGTTTGTTTGTTTTTGAGATGGAGTCTCACTTTGTAGCCCAGGCTGGAGTGGTGTGACCTCTGCTCACTGCAACCTCCACCTCCTGGGCTCAAGTGATTCTCCTGCCTCAGCATCCTGAGTAGCTGGGATTACAGGTGCCCACGGCCATGCCCAGCTATATTTTTTATTTTTAGTAGAGATGGTGTTTCACCATGTTGGCTGGGCTGGTCTTGAACTCCTAACCTCAGGTGATCCACCCACGTTGGTCTCCCAAAGTGCTTGGATTACAGGGATAATCCACCACACCTGGCCCCAATTTTTATACTATTGAGGTTACATGTATAAAAATAACATGTATGTAGCGTAAAAGTACCATGATGTTTTGGTAACCATAGTCTTGTAGTATAATTTGAACTCAGGTAATGTGACGCCTCCAGATGTATTCTTTTTGCTTATGCTATGCTTTGGCTATGTGGGTTCTTTTTGGTTTCATATGAATTTTAGGATTTTTCTTGTTGTTGTTCTGTGAAAAATGATGATGGTATTTTGATGAGAATTGCATTAAGTCTGTGTACTTTTGGCAGTATGGTCATTTTCACAATATTGTTTCTGCTCATCCATGAGCATGGGATGTGTTTCCATTTATTTGTGTCATTGATGATTTCTTTCAGCAGTGTTTTATAGTTTTCCATGTAGAGGTTTTTTTACCTCTTTGGTTAGATATATTCCTGGGTTTTTGTTGTTGTTGTTGTTGTTGTTGTTGTTGTTGTTTACAGCTGTTGTAAAAGGGGTTGAGTTTTTTATTTGTTTCTCAGCTTTATTGGTTGCAGTATATACCAGTGCTACTGATTTTTGTGCATTGATTTTGTATTCTGACATTTTACTGAATTCATTTGTCAGCACTAGAAGCTTTATGGATGAATCTTTAGGGTTTTCTAGGTATACAATCATATCATCATTGAACAGTGACAGCTTGACTTCCTCTTTACCAATTTTGATGTCTTTTATTTCTTTCTCTTGTCTGATTGCTCTGGCTAGGACTTCCAGTATAATATTGAATAGCAATGGTGGAAGTAGGCATTCTTGTCTTGTTCTAGTTCTCTGGGGAAATGCTTTCAACTTTTCTCTTTTCAGTCTAATGTTGCTTATGTGTTTGTCATAGATGGCTTTTACTATCTTGAGTTATGTCCCTTCTTTGCCGATTTTGCTGAGCGTTTTAATCATAAATGAATGCTGGATTTTGTCAGATGCTTTTTCTGCATCGTTGAGATGATCATATGATTCCTGTTTTTAATTATGTTTATGTGATATATCATATTTATTGACTTGCATATGTTAAACTATCCCTCCATACCTAGTGAAACCCACTTGATTATAGTGTACTATCTTTTTGATATGCTATTAGATTCAGTTAGTTAGTAGTTTTGCATCTGTGTAAATCAGGGATGTTGGTTTATAGTTTTCTTTTTTTGTTATGTCCCTTCCTAGTTTTGGTATTAGGGTGATACTGGCTTCTAGAATTATTTAGGGAGGATTTCCTCTTTCTTTACCTTTTGGAATAATTTCAGTAAGATTGGTACCAATTTTTCTTTGAATGCCTGATAAAATTCAGCTGTGAGCCTGTCTGGCTCTGGAATATTTTTGATTGGCAGTATTTTTTATTACTGTTTCAAACTCCTTGTTATTTGTCTGTTCAGAGTTTCTATTTCTTCCAGATTTAATCTAAGAGGATTGCATATTTCCAGAAATTTATCCATCTTCTCTAGGTTTTCTAGTTTATACACATAAAGGTGTTCATAGTAGCCTTGAATGATCTTTCGTATTTCTGTCGTGTTGGTCTTAATACTTCCTGTTAGGTTTCTAATTGAGCTTATTTGGATCTTCTCTCTTTTCTGGGTTAATCTTGCTAATGGTCTATCAATTTGGTTCTTACTCCCACCATGCCCCACTAATAGCACCAAGTTTATCTCCAGGTAAGCTGTGTGAGAGACTCAGACATTGCCCCAGGCTATAAACTTCCCTGCTGAGAAGACACCCACAGCTTTCAGGCCACACTTCTCCCTGTCTGCTCAAACTGTGGATCGTGGTTCCTGCGCTCCTTTCTGCAGCAATTCCTGTTTGCCCCGCTAGATTCTGCTCAAGAGAGTTTGTGCCCATTCAAAATTATTACAAACTTCAATTGGAAGCTTCTTTCACTCTGTGATATCTCCCAAATTCTGCCAGCTGCCTTCCCCAAAGGCCCCTGTGAAATATAGTGAGGATGGCTTCCCTGAGTTTGAGCTGAAGAATGGGAGTGCCTACAAGCCTCTTCCTGCTGCTGATTTTACTTTTATATTTTGTGCTAAATCTGTTTCAGCTCTAGGAAAGCTTAAGTCCTCTCATAACCTGGATTTTTCTGCAGTGAGGAGGTATGTTTAGAGGCAGGTTTTCCCCCTCTCACACTTTGGGAACTCAGTTTTTTATCTGTCTTATGGAATTTGCAGTGGTGTGCACTTCTTTCAAAGGATCTGTGAATTCTTTCAGTTTTCCTGGTATGTTCCTGTGGTAATTCTTGGAGCAAAAGTCTATGATGTCAGTCTCCACACGCTGTTCTGTTCATCCAAATGTGAGCTGCACATTTGCTGTCTCTTGTCTGCCATCTTCCCTGACTGCTGCTATTTCTTCAATGTTTGATAGATTTAACAAGCGCAACATTTTGGCCTGGGATTTTCTTAATGAAAAAGAATTTTTAATAATTAACTCAATCTCTTTCCTTATTACAGATCTATTCGGATTTTTCTACTTCCTTCAAAATTAATTTTTGGTGATTTGTATGTTTGTAGGAATTTGCCCATTTCATAAAAGTTGCCTAATTCATTGATATAAAGCTGTTTATGAGATTCCTTCATAATCCTTTTAATTTCTGTAGGGTAAGAATTGATTTACCTTTTAGAATTTCTCTTTTGGTGATTTGTTTCTTT
This sequence comes from Saimiri boliviensis, assembly GCF_048565385.1. NCBI lineage: Eukaryota > Metazoa > Chordata > Mammalia > Primates > Cebidae > Saimiri > Saimiri boliviensis. The sequence goes on along the minus strand of NC_133453.1, from coordinate 50,595,222 downwards.
TTACTTTCTTGGTCAGTCTAGATGAAGCTTTGTAAATATTAATCTTTTCTGAAAACCAATTTTTTGTTTTAATAATTTTATTTACTGCTTTTTCTAGTCTCTCTCTCTTTCTCTCTCTCTCTTTCTTTCTTTCTCTCTTCCTTTCAATGGAGTCTTACTCTTTCACCCAGGCTGGAGTGCAGTGATGCAGTCTTGGCTCACTGCATCCTCCACCTCCCAGGTTCAAGCAATTTTCCTGCCTTAGCCTCCCTAGTAGCTGGCATTACAAGTACCTACCACCATGCCTGGCTAATTTGTGTGCCTTTAGTGGAGATAGGGTTTTTACTATGTTGGCCAGGCTGGTCTCAAACTCCTGGCCTCAAGTGATCTGCCCACCACAGCCTCCCAAAGTGCTGGGATTACAGGCATGAGCCATTGTACCCGGCCTATTTTTTCTTTTGTTGACTTCTCTTCTAAGTGTTATTATATTTTTCTGCTTACTTTTATATATTTGCTTCCCCCCCCCCCACCCCCCAGTTTTTTTTTTTTTTTTTTTTTTTGGTTGTTGTTGAAATTTAGGTTATGGATTTGAGATGTTTCTTTATCAACATATGTGTTTAAAGCTAGAAATTTCCCTTAAAAAGTTGCTATTGCAAAAAAGAGCAAAGGATTTTGCTGTTGCAAATAAGAGCAAGGATAGCTGGTGCGAGAAGTAAACACCAAAAATACATTTATTCTAAAGTTGGTAGAAATAAACACCATGCTTATATGCTGATAGAAGTGATCTTCATTCTTTGTAAGAAATGAAACAAAACAAAAATGACAAATAGGAGGAAAGACAAGGGAGTATTTCTAGATCTGTATTATTGAGTGGGTGAGATGGGATAGGATCTACTACACAAGTGGAGAATTTTACCTTAGAACAGAGCATGGGGCCGGGCGCGGCGGCTCAAGCCTGTAATCCCAGCACTTTGGGAGGCCGAGGCGGGTGGATCACGAGCTCAAGAGATCGAGACCATCCTGGTCAGCATGGTGAAACCCCGTCTCTACTAAAAATACAAAAAATTAGCTGGGCGTGGTGGCACGTGCCTGTAATCCCAGCTACTCAGGAGGCTGAGGCAGGAGAATCGCCTGAACCCAGGAGGCGGAGGTTGCGGTGAGCCGAGATCGCGCCATTGCACTCCAGCCTGGGTAACAAGAGTGAAACTCCGTCTCAAAAAAAAAAAAAAAAAAGAACAGAGCATGAATACTTTATCCATGGTAACAGGCAGGAAAGGAGAATGGGTACAGAAAACAATTTGTGGAATTTATCCTTCAGTTGTTGATTTTCTTACAGAAGTAAGAAGTAATCTAATCTACTTTGAATGAGGATGCAGAGGAGGTACTCTGTCTTGAGGAGAGATGCAATGGCATAATAATTATCAAGGGGAGTAAAAGACAGAGGGATTAAGGATGTACTTTATGATTGCTGAGCAACATTCAAGGTAAAGTTAGTAATGAATTTGAAAATATTTAATACTCAGCCTTATGGTAATGAAGAAAAAATAAAATTTAAGATTCCACTTAAAATGCATGTTTTTGTTCCAAATTTATCCAACAAATATTTGAAGATTAGTCATAAATTTGAAGTCACTGTGGTTGTATAAAAAATATGGTGGGTGGTGTATCAGTCATCTATTGTCACAGAGGGGCTGTATAACAAAAATATCACTAAATCTCAGTGGCATACAACAATTCATATTTTTATTTTATTGAATTTTGAGAAACTATAATTGTATATGTTTATGGAATACAAAGTAATGCTATGATACATGTATACAGTGCAGCACTATTAAATCAAGATAGTTATTATGTCACCTCAAATACTTATCATAACATACAACATTATATACCCTTTGACCAACATCTCAGTTTATTTGTTTTCTTGGTATTAAGTCATTTGAGTATCTTATATATTTGGGATAGTTGGATATATATTTTTATATATAGGCTCGAGTGCAGTGGTGTGACGTCAGCTCACTACAACCTCCACCTCCCAGGTTCCAGTGATTTGTCTGCCTCAGCTTCTCGAGTAGCTGGGATTACAGGCACCCACCACCACGTCCAGCTAACTTTTTGTATATCTTTAGTAGAGACAGGGTGTTGCTATGTTGGTCAGGCTGGTCTTGAACTCCTGGCCTCAAGTGGTCAACCACCTTGGCCTCCCAAAGTGCTGGGATTACTGGCCTGAGCCACCACACCCGGCCCCATTCTCTTATTCTCTAGGTTGCCTCTCCACTCTGCTAATTGTTTTCTTTGTTGTGCAGAAGCTTTTTACATAATGTCATTTTATTTGCCTCTTTTTGTTTATGTTGCCTGAGGTTCTGGGGTCAAATCCAAAATATTATTGCCCAGATTAATGTCATGTCATTTTTCCCACATGTTTTCTTCTAGTGGTTTTGCAGTTTTGGGTTATATAATTACATCTTTAATCCATTTTGAGGTTTTTAAAATATGGTGTGAGATAAGGGTCTAATTTCATTTTTCTGTATATGGCTATCCAGTTTTTCTGACATCGTTTATTGAAGACACTGTCCTTTTCTCATTATGTATTCTTGGTACCTTTGTTGAAAATCAATTGACTGTATATATGTGGGTTTGTTTCTAGGCTTACTATTCTTTGCCATTGGTCTATGTATCCATTTTTTATGACAGTATCATGATGTTTTGATTACCATAGTTTTCAATAGTATTTGAAGTCAAGTAGTACAAAGTCTCTAGCTTTGTTCTTTTTGCTCAAGATTACCTTGATTATTCATGGTCTTTTTTGGTTCCATATGAATTTTATCACTGTTCTTCCTACTTTTTTGAAAACTTTTATTGGAATTTCAATAGGGATTATATTTAATCTGTAGCTCACTTTGGGTAGTATGAACATTTTAACAATGTTAATTCTTCCAACCCATGAACATGGAGTATCTTTTTATTTATTTGTGTCTTCTTCAGTTTTTCTCATCAAAGTTTCATAGTTTTGAGTATACATATTTTTTTTCTTTTTTTAGACAAGATCTGGCTCTATTGCCCAGGCTGGAGTGCAGTGGCTTGATCTTAGCTTACTGCAGCCTCTTCTTCCCAGGCTCAAGCCATCCTCCCACCTCAGCCTCCCAAGTAACTGGGACCACAGTCACACACGTCCTCACCTGACTTTTATATATATTTTGGAGAGACACGGTTTTGAATACAGATATTTTACCTTCTTGGTTAACTTTATTTCTAAGTATTTTATTCTTTTTGATGCTTTTGTAAATGAAATTGTTTTCCTGATTTAATTTTTAAATAATTTGTTGTTAGTGTATAGAAATACTGTTGATTTTATATCCTACAACTTTACTGTATTTGTTTATTAGCACAGTTTTGTGTGTGTGTGTGTGTGGAAATAGTTTTCTGAATATAAGAGCATGTTATCAGTAGTGACAGTTTCACCTCTCCTTTCCTGTTTAGATGCCTTTTATATTTATCTTGCCTAATTATTCTGACAATGACTTTCAGTACAATATTGAATAGAAATGATAAGAATGGGCATCATTGTCTTGATCCTGATCTTAAAAGAAAAGCTTTCAACTTTTTACCACTGAATATAATGTTATCTCTGGGATTGTCATATATGGCCTTTGTTGTGTTGAGGTATATTCCTTCCAAACCTAACGTGTTAAGTGTGTTTATCATAAAATTATTTTTAATTTTGTTAAATGCCTTTTCTGCATCTAGTGAGATAAATATATTATTTTTGTCCTTTATTCTTTGAATGTGATGTGTTACATTTGTAGATTTATATGTGTTGAACCATCTTGACTCCTATGGATAAATCCTACTTGAACATATTGAATGATCATTTTGATGTGCTATTAAATCTGGTTTTCTGTCATTTTGTTGAGGATTTTTGTATTTGCATTTGTCTCGGTTATAGACTGGCCCATAATTTTCTTTGCTTCTAGTATCCTTGTCTGACTTTGGTATTATTGTAATGCTAGGCTCATAAAAATAGTTTGAAAATATTCCATCTTCTTCAATTTTTTGGAAGATTTGAGAAGGATATGTATTAGTATTAGTTATTTTTAAACTGTTTGGTAGAATTCATCCATGAGCCATTGGGTATTGGATTAGAGACTTTTTATTACTGATTCAATCTCTTTACTCACTATTGGTCTGTTCAGATTTTCTTTCCTCATGAGTCAGACTTGGTAGGTTGTATGTGTCTGGGAATGCATTTATTTATTCTTGATTATCCAATTAATTGCATATAATTGTTCATGGTAATCTCTTATGATCCTGTGTATTTCTGTGATTTTAGTTTTAATTTTTCTCTTTAATTTCTGATATTTATTTGAGTCTTTTTATTTTTTAGTCCAGCTAAAGATTTATTTATTTATTTTTATTTTATATTGTAAAAAACCAACTCTTGGTCTTATTGATTTTTTCTATTGTTTCTCTAATCTCTATTTCTTTTTCTTTTATTTCTGCTCTGATTTTATTTTCTTCCTTCTGCTAACTTTGGGTTAATTGTTCTCTTTCTAGTTCCTTAAGGCATAATGTTAGGTTGTTTATTTGAGATTTTTTTTTATATATAGACATGTATTGCTATAAACTTCCCTCTTAGAACTGCTTTATTTGTATACTATAAGTTTTGGTCTGTCTTGTTTCCATTATCATTTGTTTCAAAAATTCTTTTAATTTCTCTTTTAATTACTTATTTGAACCATTGGTTGGTTGTTGTATTAGGTCATTTTGACATTGCCATAAAAACATTCCTGAGACTGGGTAATTTATAAAGGAAAATGGTTTAATTGGTTCACATTTCCACATGGGTTGGGAGGCCTCAGGAAACTTACAATAGTGGTGGAAGGGGAAGAGGCATGTCATACATAGTGGCAGGTGAGAGCCAATGAGTGTGTGAAAGAGGAACTCTCAGACACTTATAAAACCACCAGATCTCGTGACAATTCACTCAGTATTACAGGAACAGAAGGGAGGACACTGTCCACATGATTCAATCACCTCCCACCATGTCTCTCTCTCAACTTGTGGAGATCATGGAGATTTTAATTCACGATGATATTTGGGTGCAGACACAAAGCCTACCCACATCATTCCACTCCTGGTCACTCCAAATCTCATGTCCTCACATTTCAAAACCAATCATGCCTTTCCAACAGTCCCCAAATGTCTTGTTTGTTGGTTGGCTTTTGAGATGGCATCTCACTCTGTCATCCAGGCTGGAGTGTAGTGGCATGATTTCAGCTAACAGCAACCTCCACTTTTCAAGCTTAAGTGATTCTCTAGTCTCATACTCCTGAGAAGCTGTGGGTACAGGCATTGGATAATTGCTACCATTCCAAATGGGAGAACTTGGTCAAAACAAAGGGGCTATAGGCCCCATGCAAGTCTGAAATCCAGCAGGGTAGTCATCACATCTTACGGCTCTGAAATAATCTCCTTTGACTCCATGTCTTACATCCAGGACATACTGATACAAAAGGTTAACTCCCATGGGTTCAGTCAGGTCCACGCTTGTGGCTTTGCAGGGTATGGCTCCCCTCCAAGCTGCTTTCACAGGCTAGGATTGAGTATCTGTAGCTTTTCCACAAGCACATGCATGGATTAATGGATCAATGGCTTGTCATGAGAATGGGCTGGTGGCTTTGTAAGAAGAGAGACCTGAGCTAGCATACTCAACCCCCAAAGCATGTGATGCCCTTTGCTGCTTTGGAACTCTGCAGAGAGTCCCCACCAGTAAGCAGGTTTGTATCAGACATAGCCCATCAGCCTCAGATTTCTTGGCCTCCATAATTATAAGAAACATGTAACTTTATAAACTATTTACCTTCTGATATTCTGTTGTAAGCAGGAAACAGACTAAAACAACACTTAAAAAGGATAATAAGAGGAGGAAGTAGGACTGGGCAAAGAGATCCTCAGATTATTATGCAGATCTGACAGAATTTCAGTTATACCAGTGGCATCTCCACAGCAAATACTGCCGATTAGCAAAGCCTTGGTATTGGGCAGAAATGGCCAGGACCTTGTTTCTGTACCATACTCAGTCCTTGGCTGTGGCTTCCCAAGAAAAGCATGGGCTCAGCTCAAAAACTTAGATTCTGAAGTCACTTACAGCTGAAGGCTATCAGCTAACTTCACTCCTTGCAATCAAATGGTAAGTTCTCTTCTGAGAGGTGATCACAACAGTGACCCTCCATAACTACCACAGTAGAAAATACCTTTAATTATTTAATAAGGTAAATATAACTCTAACACCAAGTGTGTACATGTATAAATTTTAAACAAAATACTCGGGAATACAACAAAGCAATCCCAAGAAACTATAATAAAATTCTATTGTAAATGATACAAGAATCTAATGAGATGATTAAATGCAACAAAATAGACAAAATCAATAGCTTTTTTGTAATAGCAATAAGCATCTAGAAGTGTAAATAATAAAACTATTGCTTTTAATTGGAAACCAAATCTATAAAATACTTAGAAATAAGTATGATATTGGCATGGCAATAAGCAAAACATTTCAGTTATTGGGTATATATCCAAAAGAATTGAAAGCAGGGACTCAAATAGGTATTTGAATATCCATGTTCAGAGCAGCATTATCCACTACAGTCAAAAGGTGAAAGTAACTCAAGTGTTCATTGATGGATGAATGGATAAGATGGAATATTATTCAGCCTATAAAGGAAGGAAATTCTGATAAATGCTAATACAAGGTTATGCTAATATAACCATATGCTAACATAAGGTTCATGTATGAACCTATAAATGTCATGCTAAGTGAAGTAAGTCACAAAAGGATATCCATGAATATGAATAATATGAGAATTCAAAAAGATAGAAAGGCTGCCAGGGACTGGAAGGAGGAGGAATAGGGAGTTAATGTTTAATGAAAATAGAGTTTCAGTTTGAAAACATGAAAAAATTCTGGAGATAAATGGTGGTGATGGTTCCACAAAAATATAAATGTACTTAATGCTAATAAATTGTATACTTAAAAATAGTTTAAAACAGGTTAAAGAGAATAGATAACCTCAAACTCAACCTGAGTATTTAAGTGACAAATGTGATATCTCAATTCAGTTTAAAAAAAAAAAAGGATGATTTATTTGATATACAGCACTGACTTAATTGGCCAATCAGCTGCAAAAAATAAAACTAGACCCTGATTTTGACATCTGAAATTATTCATGAGAAGTTGAAATAGTTGTAAAAGACATAATTTAGGCATTTTATAAATATTGACAATCAGAAATAAAGCTTATAACTTCACTCATTTAAACATATTTAAAGAATCTTAATAGTATAACAATTTGATATACATCATCACTTATTTTTAAAAATAAATGAATAAGTTCTTTTCTAAATCTTTCCATGTTTGGTCTCAAGTTTTCATTATATTTTCATCTCAGAATTTTATCTAAATATAACATTTATTTGTCTGGCCAAGGCACCAGATATTTAAGAGAGCCTCCTAAAGATCAGTTAAGTTTGTAGCTGACTCAGTGCTAACAGTCAACAAAGAGTGAGATCTACAAAACCCAAATGAATTCAGCAAAACTACTAAACAAAACCAAAGAGTCAGGAGCTAAAATAGATGTGTGGTTGGGGAATGGTGTAAGCAAGAGAGAATAATCAGTCTTCACTATTCACTACAGAAAGTTTAACTAGCAACTATCCACAGACAAGAATGCCCTTGTAAAAACCTAAAACCTTGGGAATAAGCCTGAGACCCCTTCATAGATCACAGAGTCTAATGAAAAAATGACATCAGAAGGGTAGCAGAAATAGTTTTACTTCGGCTGTGTCACCCACCTCCCCAACTTAGCACACCACCACACAGAAGATTATCCTAGACCCACAGTTTCTGCAGTAGAAAAAGAGAACTAGAGGCAAATATCCAGCTGCAGAAGCATTCTGAGATTCTTCCCAGAAAGCCCATTCGACTCTTACTTCATGGGGGAAATGAGGATAAGGGCATGACTAGATCCCTAGGGTCAGGTAGAAACGAAGCAAGGAAAAGAGCTCACAGATATCAGCACAGAAATCTTGGTTGTAACTCTGTATACCTGTCAGCAGTGGTACCACATCAGAGGTATCAGCCAATGCATAGCACACTTGCAAAACTAAGCTGGTTGTTCCCATAAGTGCTGGGATGTTCTACTTGGCTTGTATCCCTAGATGGCCAGCCTCATGCCCGACCTTTGACCCCACCCAAAGGCCTCACCCAGAGAGAAGGACACCCTCTACAGCCCATTTTGGCAAAGGGCAAGAAATAGATCTGCCCCCATGGGAGTTTAAAGAACACTTGACTCAGCCTCAAGACCACCCCAAGATCTGCTCACAGGAGAGAGATCTGCCATAGTGCATTTTGGCAAAGTTCAGGGGCTAGACCTCCAGGGGGCACTAAGTGCAATAGTAAATGTATTTAATGTTATGCAAATGCAAATGACGTGTGGAGAAGTAATGAGATGGGAAGGCAGCATTCTAACTGCCATGGTGGTCATGCTGGAGTCGCTGCTGGACAGCATCCCGGTAAATGTGCCTTCCTAGGGATGTGAGTCTAGATCAAGCAATTTGGCTGGTATGTACTTGGAATCTTAAAAGCGCTTTTGAGTGAGAAGCCATCAAGATAAGATTTGCAAAACCAGTATACATATATATATTTTCAGTTTTAAAGATTCCCACTTCATTTTACCCTGTACAAGGGAATAAACAAGTAAAGGCATATTTATGTATATCCTGTGCAACTGTAGAATGGACACAAATCCTATATAATGCTAAACTGTACTCAGGATATCTAGTACGATGGCCCACAGGCCGTAGTTTGGGGATGCCTGGTAGGCTAGAGAAACCCCAAATGGGTACTTGAATTCACTCTGGCTGATTCTAGGGTAAATTGTAAGCCTCTGAGCCAGTTTGAGGAGTCCTACATATTCTAAAATATTTGGTTCTAATCCAACATACACCTGCTATTTCAGTGCTCCATTGTTTCCAATGTAATCTATTGTTGTGCCATATCAATGTGTCTTTTGCCTTCTTATAAGGAAAAATCTCTAAATACATTTATAATCACTTTAAATAGCTGTCTAATGCTAGTTGATCTCTACTCACTGCTTATTCAACATCTCAAAATGGAATTCATTTTCTTAAATATGAAACTTGGTCCTTTTAAAGTATTTTTAATCTTAATTCTTGACATCACTGTCTATCTAGCCGTTCAAGGAAGAAATCAAGGGATCAACTTATAAAAACACATTATTGTTTATCAAACACATGATTTTGCAGTTTACAATATAGCATAAGTAGTAGATATCACATTTGAACAAATATGTAATTATATAATATAAATAAATATAAATTATATATAAACATAAACTTTTTTTTAGAAACCTCTTTCCAATTTAGCTTAGCTTCTATAGCACATGGGTCACTAAGACTCACCAGTTTTATCTTCCACATGTCCATTCAGGCTGACGGCCTCATACTTAATGTCCCAGCTTCTAGTCTTGTCTCATTTTCATTGATGCTCTATGCTAATACCAGCGTGTTCTTTCTAAAAGTAGTTGGACTATTTTTAAGCTTCAATGCCTTGAATCATACACTATTTATTACAGGATTAGTTTCAAATTTTTTAGCAGAACAATCAGGGGGCTTCTGAATCGGTCTCAAAATTTTTAGCAGGGCATACAGTGCTTCAGAAGAGCATGCAGATCCTCATCTCTCTTCCCATTCTCCATCCCCCCACATCATGTGTCCACTATGAACTGAATATTTTCATGTAGTTTAAGAACATTTACATCTAGCCGGGCACGGTGGCTCAAGCCTGTCATCCCAGCACTTTGGGAGGCCAAGGCGGGTGGATCACGAGCTCAAGAGATCGAGACCATCCTGGTCAACAAGGTGAAACCCCGTCTCTACTAAAAGTACAAAAAATTAGCTGGGCATGGTGGCGTGTGCCTGTAATCCCAGCTACTCAGGATGCTGAGGCAGGAGAATTGCCTGAACCCAGGAGGCGGAGGTTGTGGTGAGCCGAGATCGCGCCATTGCACTCCAGCCTGGGTAACAAGAGCGAAACTCCGTCTCAAAAAAAAAGAACATTTACATATAACAAATTACATTTACTCCTTTTGGGGTAGATTTCTATAAATTTTGACAAATACATATTTAACCACAACAGTAATTGAGATACAGAAAGTCTTCATCACCCTAAAAAAATCGCCTCATTCCATCTTTTTGTAGTAAAGCTCCATCTTCATCCCCAAGCACTGGTGAATTCTGATCTATGTTTAGTCTCTATAGCTTTACTTTTGACAGAATGTCAAATAAATGTAGCTGTACAGTATTATAGCCTTTTAAGTCTCTTTCACCTAGCATAAAGGATTTAAGATTCATTCATATCATAGTTCTCAATCATTTATATTTACCGCAAGCAAGACAGTGACTCCCGCCAACTTCTCACGTGTTCATGACTTTGAGCATTCTTCGTTTCGGAAATGTCTTGTGAGACTGCTGAACATCGGCTCATTTTAAAAAGTGCAAACATCTTCAGCTCATTTATCCTCATGATATGACTACTTCAGACCAACTTAGGCATTATCTTTTGTATAATACTACATTGAATTGCAACAACAACTAAATGTTGTTCTTCAGTTATATTTGTGTAGCTGCTGATTTCTTTTACTGTAGGGATGAGTAAACAACAACCTGTGGGCTATGTCCACAGGCCAAATCAGCTCCCTCCACCAATCCGTCCCCTAGCTTTATGTGGCAGAGATAGTATGTGGCCTACAAAACCTAAAATATTTGCCAGGTAGCTCTTTACAGAGAACATTCGCCATCTCCTACTCCACTTGACTATGAAATCTTTGCATCCCTGGAATGTAATTATATCAGTTAGAGTTTGGTTAGGAAAAGAGAAGTCATGTTAGGTATTTCAACACAGAAAGTTTTAATATAGTGATATGATTATAAAAATGTTAGAAGGGTGGGAGAAGCATACAGGAATGGCATTAACCAGAACCCTGGAACCAACACACCTATTGTCCTTATAAGAGCTGGAAATCAGCACTTCTGCCTTGCAGCTACCAGAAATAAACAAAAAAGAATGGCTTCTATCTTCTTTTTGCCTTCTAATCTGATGTGAGTACCTCCAGATGCCAGAATCTAACCAGAAATCAGTTGGCAAAGAAGTCTGAGAAATGTCATTTTTAAGTTACTACTCCCAGTAGTTCTAGGGAGAATACAGAGGTGTGAGTATGTAGGAGCTGAGTGTCGATGGACTGTATCTGGCACACTGACATACTGTTGTACATAGTAGGTGCTTAGCAACGGCTATTAAATTAAATATTCAGAGCATTTAGTATACTAAATAAGAACCCCACAGAGTGCCTAGACTAATAAAATCATTACTTCCCTTCAGGTGCTTACAATCTAGACAGAGAGGCTAAAATGTAAACAACTGAGTATGTCTTTGAGGAATAGTGTAACAGCTGTTGAATCTCCATCACAGAGAATGAGCTAAAAGAGTACAGAAGAAAGAATAAATTCAGCATAGAGAACAAAAAGGGGATGGCTTCTTGGAGGAAATGATACACACTCTAGGATTTGTGAAAGAGCTTCTGAAACTGACAGATGATTGGAGAAAATTCACTCAAAAGGAAAAAACAGGTACCATCTCACCAAGATGTGGGAGCAAATGGCATTTTGGGGAGTTCGTACAGCATAGCTATAACATAATGATTTTTAAAATATTAAAGTACTTAAGTTTTAAAAAGTAAAATAAGTTATATTATTCCAGAAACATAGTAATTTACCTAACAAATCCATACTTCAATTATAAACTCCAGTCTAATCCAGGTCCAAAATTCCATGATCAGAATTTGATAGCAGCTTTGTTGTGAGTACTAAAATCCAAGTTCTTAAATTGGCCCTTGGAAAGATTATGTACCTTAGCATTAACTTTATACCCAACACCATTTGTTAAAGAGTAATATTTCTTGCCCCCAACCCTTGCCCTCACCTCACATGCCACATTATATTCCAAATCGAAGCCTGGGGCATGTATGCACAATGCTCTACTCTTAACAGAGTCAGTGGAAATCATGTGGTGGCTATGTACTGGAGATCAAACTTGACTGGAGGTCTCAACTAACTAATTTCTCTATCAAGTTTCACATGCTGTATATATCAGTTACATTTTGCATAGATTGAGGAGTATGTGTAAATATGGCCTCTTAGCAGACTTTTCGTTTCCATTTAAGTGGGAGGAATTATTAGAAAGAAGATTTAAAGTGACATTCTTATTTTAAAATTAAGTCATGTACATGTAAGTCTGCCACGGTTAGCACCCAAAATTCAATGTGACCTTTATGGCAGCTGGTGATACTCTAATATTTCTGAGTAGTACATAAAAGGTGAAAGGGCATATCGCCTTTCAATGTGCATATGTAAGTGCAATAAATATTAATAGGAGTACATACTTGTGGATAATCCTGGAATGTACATCTAGATTTATAATTAGGAACAGTTATGTGAAATTGATATAAATGTCTGTCATCAGTGGTATTTGATTATCAATTTTGCTTGTGCGTTTTACAAGAACTATAAGTATATGGTAGCTTGCTTTTCTTAGATTTTATAAAAGGTAATGAAAGAGTTTTGAATTTCTTTGAATACTTCCATGCATAATTATATTTGTTTGGAATCCATAAATTTAAATGTGGGGGTGCTTTTTTATATGTTTCATTTTGCAAAGTCCAACAAGGCATTATAGAATTTAAAATGTAATTTTGTATATGAAACTCAATTCTTTACTACCTATTTTTTTATAACCCCAGAAGAAATCTCAAGAGGACAGTGTAGATATTTTATTATATTCTCTTGCTCTGTGCACAGATTTTCCTGACTTCTTGGCTCTCTTATATTTTTATTACTCAACTCTCCTGTTATAGTGCAAAAGTATCCAGGGACATGTGTAAACAAGTGAGCATGGCTATGTTCCAATAAAACTTTATTTACAGAAAAGGAAAAGGCAGCTGCTTAAGTTTGCTGATCCCTAGTATATATGTAAAAATATGTGTGTGTTTATAAACACACACATACATACCCACGCACAAACATATACAAAGACTGAGTCAGAGAATATACATTTCTAGAGAATGTTAACCCAAATGTTAACAATATATGGCTCTGCATGGGAATTCTAGGTGACTTTCATTACTTTATATTTTTCTGTATTGTATGATTTTTATAGGCACTAGGAAATGTCATAAAAATTACTATTTCATGAAAAGACAAGAGTCTGTTTATCCTTCAGAAAAACAGATTCATAGTGTAACATGCCAAAGGGTTCCGAGATCTTGCATTTTACATATGCACATATCAAATCAAGTAATATTTAAATATAGTTCACCATTTTGTCTGTGGCAAAATCACCTAATGTCTGTGTTATTGTACTTGTTTCTTTACTAATCTACTTGCCTCTGGTTTTTATAGCTCTTCCCCATTCTGGTTTTTATAGTTCTTCCCACATTCACAATTGCCAGATTTACCTAAGAATATTTTTTGAAATCTAAAATTCTATTATCTAGGTCTTCTAGAATCTATCAGAAGTAATACCATTATTATTATTAATATTATTATTATTTTATTATTTTGAGATGGAGTCTAGCTCTGTCATCAGGCTGGGGTGCAGTGGCATGATCTCGGCTCACTGCAGCCTCTACCTCCCAGGTTCCAGCGATTCTCCTGCCTCCGCCTCCCCAGTAGCTGGGATTACAGGCACCCGTTACCATGCTCAGCTAATTTTTGTATTTTTGGTAGAAACAGGATTTCACTATGTTGGCCATGATGGTCTCGATTTCCTACCTCATGATCTGCCCACCTCAGCCTCCCAACGTGCTGGGATTTCAGGCATGAGCCACTGCGCCTAGCTTCCAATTTTGTAATAGAAAATAAATACACATACACACACACACATACACACTGCTTACTTGGCTCTTCTGTTTCCATTGCTGTCAGCATTCTGGTTTTTCTTCCTATCCTGGTAATACAGGTGCCACCAAGGTTCTATCCTTGTTCTCTTCCTCCATCCACTACATTGTCGCCCTTGGCATGCTCCTGTCTTACCACCTTATGGGAGGACTCACCTGGAAATTTGTGGAAGGAGGTAATAGATAGCCAACCAATGATGTCTTGGAAATTTATTAAAACCTACATTCACAATAGCCAGATGCCCATGAGAATTTTTCAGATCCTCATGTAAACTTTAGCTTTCTATCAAATGTCTCCTGTAGATGTGCCAAATTTGGATTTATTAACTCAGCTTTAGTATCGGGATCACCACAATATATAAATTTATAAAACTAGCTTTTCAATGTTAGCCTTGAAAGAGTGATGTTTGTGACTTCTGGATATGTGTTTGGAGACAGAAAAGTAAAAGTGGAGAAACCAGTTGATCTTACCCATCATATAAGCAAAGTATGATAGTAGCCCTGACTAGCTAGATTGCAGTGGAAGTAAAAAGAAGCAGATGCATCCTGGGATTTTAAGAAGACAAATTAGCAGGATTTGGTGATGGACTAGATTTAGAGAGATGAAGGTGAGGGTCCATCAAAGATAACTCACAGTTTGCTGGCTTGTGCAAATGGGGTATAATGGCTACCCTTTTCCCCCATGAAATAGAAGGCTGTCATCATCTGCTGAGACACAAGAGTGTGGGGTCAGAAGTTGAGGACTTTGCCAGCCAGGGAACAGGAGGTTGGCTACTTTAGGCAGGAGGAGCAGCATTAACAAAGACTTGAAGGTGTGAAAATAATCAGTGTTTTCTGGAAATTCTGAATACTCTAGTGGAATTAGAACACAGTAGTATGGGATGTGGAATAGGGAAGGGCAGTGTAGAGAAGTGAGTTTGGGAAAACAAGCTAAGGCCTGATCGTGAAGGATCTTGAATCCCATGCTAATTAGTTTACCTTATCTTTATAATTCAGCTGTTCTCAGACAGCTGAGATTCCTATACAGCTAACATTTTATATCCAATTTATGGACAAATAGGGTTGCCTTCTTTTATTTTGTAAAGCAATAATAAAAACCATTATCTTAAAATCTCAGAGATCTCTTAAAAGACTTTATTTTTCACTTGACAGTGGTGGCACAATAAATCCTAAAGTCAATATAGAAATTATTATAATTATCATAAAACTTTATTTTTTAATTAATGAAGAACTGCCAAAAATTAATAAACACTAGATGTCTCTTTGAAAAGAGGAACTTAGAGGCTAGTTACTTAACTTCAACACCTTAGGAAAACAGCCGCAAATCACTAGTCAAGTGGAGAGCTTGAGCAGTGAGGATAGTAACAGCATTGCTGAGCCTTACCATATGATAACATGCTTAAAAGGGCTTGGCAAATCCTGAACTTCCACTGACCTAGAAAGAATAATTATTTATGCTTAGTAAATTGGACAAATGCTGGATCATTAAAAAAAAAAAACGTTTCTGAAGATGTGCTAATAGGGGAATGAAGTTCATGTGATAGTTTTAGAATTATAAAATTTGTAATTTAAAATGTCCATTTCAAAATATTGATCTTCAGTGTTTATCATTATTAAGTTTTCTTATAATTTTGTTTATACATGTTTTAAAATATCCATCAGTCCTACTCTTATGAATGATTATATATAAGCCTGAATACAAGATTCTGAATGATTCAAATATTCTCTTACTTTTGTACAACATGAACTGTTATTTCTCCTTTATCTTCCACTGTCTATAGTTTTCTGTTGAGGAGGTCTTAAAAAATGCACATTCAGTATTTTCTAACTTATAAGAATGGTAAATTTAAAGGAATTTCAGGAATTGTACTCAAATTGACATAACTCTAAATTATATTATAAAGGAAGCCAAAGAACGTATAAATCATGCCAAAAATACTTAGGATTGGGAGTACTGGATGCCTCAGGGAATTGGTAATTTGATAGAAAGGCTGTCACCTGTTAAAATTTATCCTGGGTCAGTAGTGACTGAAAATCATTGTGACCCAACAGGTGTTCCGGATCGTGTGTGAACTGAAGTGGTGGACTCAGTATAGTTCCTATTTGACATGAGTGTGCATTACTGAAACCACTGCAACATTAATTGATAACTATGCTGGCAATCTTGATTGAGGTGCCAAGGACTAACTGGCCTGAACTCTTTTCACCCCTACTAATGTGCTTTTTAAAATAGGTTCAAGTGTGCTTGTGTAGCAGAAAAGTATGTTTGGGCCTGTGCCTTTCACTAGATTACTTTACTCCTAAAATTGACCATCTGTATTTCTCACAGTGGCTCCCCTTATTATAACATCTTAGAGTTTTTTTGTTTTACCCCCCTGGCAAAATGTTTTGTCTTTTGAAAAATCAAATTATATAAAACTTTAAGTTGCAAGTACTCACAGGGATAAGCAGTTCCATTTCTCTACATTTTCTCCTTGGAATTTAATTTAGAAGCACGAATGTGCTCTTAAATGTACAAGAATTCACATCAATCTTAATGAAATATTATTGAATATTTTTCAATGTAGTTAATATTTGTTATTCAAAACATTGTTGCTTTATGGACAAGTGAGTCAGAAATAAAATAAATCCCCTCAACCTGTCCTAGTTGGTAGCAAGTGGAAGAAAAGAGAAAGGAAAGGATCAATCCTCACTGGTATCATAGAATGAGGAGAACAACTTATTTTTCCTCACTAAAGGATCATGATAGTGTGCAAGTCTATATACATAGATCTATCCCCGACCATGTCAGCAACAAGGCTTTACCCAGCCGGGACAAAAAAAAAAAAAAAGACTTTTAATAAGAATGTAATAGTTTTAAAAATTATATATATTCTAGTGTCTCTCTAGCAAGAACATAATTGTGTTGCTTACAGATGACTTAGGAATGGTTTTTGATAGTCTTCTTTAACTAGCAAATTATTCTCCCTTTTTACAAATCCTTCCAGAATGCTAAGGAAAGGCTGAAAGAAAAAAAATCTTAAACATGTCTGCTTATAGGCAAAAATCATGATGGCATGAAATTTAAATTGGTTTTCCAATAGAGGCGATAAATATATGTCACAGTTTGCCTCATGGTTAACAACATACCTTTGCAAAATAGTGGACCAGGGTTATGGGCATAACTTGTGAGCATGGGGCAAAACCAGTTTATTTGTAGAATGAATTGACGAATTCATTAGCAATATGCATTTATAAACTGAGCAGTTCCTAGATTCAGCAATAACAAATTGGGCTGATTATAACCAAATTATTCTGTTTTGCTTTGCTGCTTTTGTTTAATTATTCTGGACATTCCCCAAACATTACTGTGTACTCTGCCTTAATAGCTTTGGTAATGCTGTCTTACCTCCCTGGAATCTGCTCGATTTCTTTCTCCTTTTCTGTCCTCTAATCCATTCCTCTCTTCTAATCAAGTAAATTTCTAACATATCTTTCTAGGGTTAGAGTATCTGTTGATCCTTTTCTAGACCTCTCACCGTCTCTCCCCACCCATATCCACTTTCCACTCTATACAGTATTAACTTTTCTTTCCACAGACTTAGCAGTCACGTTGTGCTGGTTGTACTTTGTTTGTGAGCTACTCAAAAGAGACATCATGGTGTGTTTACCATGTAGTGTTTATCAAGTAAATTACTGAATAAATACAGCTTATTCTTTTCATTTTTGTTGTGTTTAAATTAATGTTTTTCATATACTTAGATGAGCTGTAAAAGACCTAGAGAAATATCTGAGATACATTTAATCACTTCTGCTTCTAATGAACTTATTTTTAAAATCTTGACCATAACTTTTTTTAAATCAACTGTTGCCTTTAAGAGAGTTTTAATAATGGTTAATTTGTGTATATATGTTGAAAAATAGCTAATAGACTTTAAAAAAATCAACTGTGTAAAAGTTCCTCAAGTTTTAGACTGTGTTCCAGGGAAAAGTAGGACAGGGTTGTTTGAGGACTGTAAGTGGCACAAGCCTAGCAGTCTACGGTGCAAAAAGCAAATTTGGCCAGGCTCACTGGCTCATTCCTGTGAGCTTGGCCTTTGTGAAGCCGAGGAGGGCAGATTACTTGAGACTAAGAGTTGGAGACCAGCTTGGCCAACATAATGAAACCCCATCTCTACTAAAAATACAAAAAATTAGCCAGGCTGGTGGGGCATGCCTGCAGGCCCAGCTACTCAGGATGCTGAGATGGGAGAATTGCTTTATCTGGGGGGGCAGAGGTTCTAGTGAGCAGAGATTGTGCCACTGCACTCCGGCCTGGGTGACAGAGCAAAACCCTGTCTCAAAAAAAAAAAAAAAAGGAAAAAAAAAGAAAAGAAAGAAAAAGCAAAAATTAACTGCTAATTATGGAAAAGTTTTAAAATATTTAAAAGAGAATAACTTCGTGAATCCCCATTGACCTGTCACCCAGATTTACTATTTATTAACCCATGTTTTATCTATTTCCTAACTCACTGTCCTTGCCCCAGATTGTTTTTTAAAGGCAGCCTTATTGAGGTCTCATTTATGTAAAATGTAATGTGTTTTTTTAAATATAAAGTTTGAAGAGTTGGGACAAACATAAACAGTTGTATGTGTGTTCAAGATTGTGGCTCATGCTTGTAATCCCAGCACGTTGAGAGGCCCAGGCGGGTGTATGACAAGGTCAGGGGTTCAAGACCAGTCTGGCCAACATCGTCAAACCCCGTCTGTACTAAAAATACACACATTAGCTGGGCAGGGTGGTGGGTGCCTGTAATCCCAGCTACTCAGGAGGCTGAAACAGGAGAATCGCTTGAACCTGGGAGGTGGAGGTTGCAGTGGGCCAAGATTGCATCACTGCACTCCAGCCTGGGTGACAGAGCTAGACTCCATCTCAAAAAAAAAAAAAATTGTGTTCAAGATATGGACTACTTTCATTACTAAAAAAAAAAAAACTCTCTTTTACCACTTTATTTTGTTTTTCACCACTCCTGCGTATCAGGGCTACCCCGTGGGCTGTGGGCTGAGAGTAGTCCCCTCATGCCACCTTGCAGTCAGTCTCTTTACTCACCCTCACCTCCTGAAAACCACTCATTTATTTTAATTCCTAGAATTCTGCCTTTTTCTAGATGTTATATAAGTGGGTTCAGACAGCCTTTTGTGCCTGGCTTCATCCACTTAAAGCTTTTGTTATTCATTCATAATGTAGCATGTATCAGTAATTTATTTCTTTTTGTTGTTCAATTGTATTACATTTTATGGATGTATCACACTTTGTTTTCCAGGTGATAGATATTTAGGTTATTTCCTGTGTTGGTCTGTTGTGAGTGAAACAACTCTGAATATTCACAAAGAGATTTTATTGTGGATATATGTGTTTATTTTTCTTGGGTAAATATCTGGGCATGGATTGGCTAGATTATGTGATGAGTATGTTTATTGTTATAGGAAACAGCCAAACTATTTTCCAAAGTAGTATACTATTTCAGTGAAAAATTCAGTGTATTTCAGTCAGTGCAAAATTTTATATGGAGAAAACTATCCAAATTTTTTCTGTAAAATTTTTTTTTCTGTAAATTTCTGTAAAAATTAGTTTTAGGTTACTAATGTTTGATTTAAAGTACCTGGTTATTTTTATTACTCGAAGCAAAAAGATTCACTGAGGCAATAATCAAGACATATGGCTGCTTGCTGCTGGCAAGATCCTGGCCAGAGTTCTCTTGGATAGACTACAGTACAGCTTTGCCAACTATATGCTCCCCCAAATCACAATGTGGCTGTGGGCCATGGCACAGTACAGCCAATTTGATATTTGCAGCATGTTTAGATTTAGGAAAGTTGGGGCTTAAATCAGGCTGTGACTTATAAGACTGCACATCTGAGAAGATTTATTTTTTTCTGGTTAAATGAAGCTGCCACTAAAGAAATGTACCTTCTATGTAGAGTTAAAATATGTTCTTTTTAAGTTTTAAAACTATCATTGTCATTAAGCATTTTGGAAGGAAAGTGTAAACAATGGCATCTGATTACATTACGACATTATCCTTTACCCTGGTTAAGTAGTTTGACTAAGCTGAGTTCCAGGTTTTTGATGGTATTTTTTTTCATTAGAATTTTGAAAGGATTTAAGTCTGTGATATTTTCAATTTTATTAGAAAGTAAAAATAGTTCTTGCTTTGGTATGGTGTAGAATAGACTCATACATATTATCAATATTTCACTTTCAGCTAGCATTTATTGAGTGCCGCAATGAAGCACTAGACTAGATCTTTAATACTTAGTGATCCCTTAAGCATAACAGATTAAATTAAAACTGCTGAAACAGCTTCTTAAAGATTAATTTCATAGCCTGCTTTAGACAAGTGAAACAGCATCTAATCTGTGATGTAAATACACAGGAATTACTAGATGCGAGTAATCAAATTTTGGCAATTTATAAGACAACATCTGTACACTGTAATGTCTTTGAAATCTATAGTATAACACAATTCCTTAACTAAGGAATTCTGAAGTCTCACTTTATTTTCAGATAAGGCCAAATAGCAGCTTGATAACGATGCTATTAATGATTCCTAGAACTGGAAGAAAGTTCCAGTGAGACCTGAAATGGCTCAGCCCCTAGGGCTCAGACATCCTTGAAGTATATTCCCTGGGTAGTTAGATTTGGTTTATTGGGGCTTTCTAAGACTTGATCTGATTCTTTGCCAAAACTACCCAGAATAGGTAATGGACACAGCCCCACAATAATATTTATTTCCACCAAATGCCATAGTCATTCAGAACCTGTCTAGGATGTCTAAGAATTTAGACACAGCCTATACCTGCATTATAGAGTTATTATGAATGTTATATTAAAGATCTAGGTCAACTTGAGTCCAGGGCCAAAAATTTGTGAAAGAAATGCCATGTAGAGTTTAGCAGGGGATGTCCTTTTATTTGGACCTTAAATTTTCAAAGTATTGAGACTTTCAATGAGAGAAAACAGAGATAACTTACTTCCTAAATACTATGGTTTGAGACATATTTAGAGTATAGACTCCATAGCTAGAGTAGGAGTACCTGCAACTAGTAATATGGGAGGTAAGAACAGTTTAAAAGGACTAAGAAAACCACTATGGAGCCATGTTGGCTTTGTAAGAGATAAGACTCAGCTGATACCCATGTTGCTCTTAAGCCAGAGTTAAGCTGCAGACACTAGTGATTCTCTTTCTTCCTTAGGAGGTATGGTATGATCCCACGTGTACTGGGATTCAATTATAATAGTCACAGACTAGGATTGAAGAGACGTAGCTTTCTTCATTTTCTTTAACTGATCTCATCTTGCTAAAACTCTACTCCCTGTAATGATGGAAAATGCTTGAGCTTGCTGATCAAAGTTACCTGTTTCTACAATTTAAAATTTAGGTCCTCTTTTTTTTTTTTTTTTTTTTTTTGAGACGGAGTTTCGCTCTTGTTACCCAGGCTGGAGTGCAATGGCGCGATCTCGGCTCACCGCAACCTCCGCCTCCTGGGTTCAGGCAATTCTCCTGCCTCAGCCTCCTGAGTAGCTGGGATTACAGGCACCTGCCACCATGCCCAGCTAATTTTTTTTTTGTATTTTTTTAGTAGAGACAGGGTTTCACGATGTTGACCAGGATGGTCTCGATCTCTTGACCTCGTGATCCACCCGCCTCGGCCTCCCAAAGTGCTGGGATTACAGGCTTGAGCCACTGCGCCCGGCCCGTAGGTACTTTTACAATTAAAAATTTCTTTTTTCAGACAAATACTGTATGATTCCCCTCATATGAAGTATCTATGGTGTCCCTCCACTCCCATTCTGCTTTTAAGATAATTTGGAGCAGGACGCTCTAGCACTAGAGAAGGATTATGTGGCCCTCACAGGCTTCTTATTGAGAGGATTTGTTTTGTTTAATTTTAAGGGCATTCTATTCTTGTCTTGATGCATCTGCTTTAATTTAGCTGGGCTCCCTGCTGACTGAGTGTCCTGTAGGGGGTAGCTACTGAAATATTGCTGGTTTCACCTCATTTTTGGAAGCATTGTGTTGGCACCTGATGTTGATAACCATGCTATTCCCCCTAGTTATGAGGTCCCTGT
Source organism: Saimiri boliviensis (assembly GCF_048565385.1). Classification (NCBI taxonomy): domain Eukaryota; kingdom Metazoa; phylum Chordata; class Mammalia; order Primates; family Cebidae; genus Saimiri; species Saimiri boliviensis. The sequence goes on along the minus strand of NC_133453.1, from coordinate 50,573,118 downwards.
ACCCTGTAATCCACATCTAAACCTAGCAGCCAATCCAGCAGCCTGTTCAACAAGCTGTACCCTCTTGGACACCTTGTGGCTCTTAGATACTTTCTCAGAAACCATCTTGAGAGTTCAGGATCCAGTGTAGATGCCCTTAGTCGAGGCATTCTTAGTCATTGCTACTCAATCACTCTGGCGGCATATTAGATACAAGCAGAGGAATTCTCACAGAGCTTTTTGACCCTCCACACTACACAGGAATCAAGGGACCATCCTCAGTATTCTTTGATTTGCTCAGAGTTGTTTGGGCTTTTCTTCTCTAACTCCCTCCCTCAGTCAAGTCTGATCTCCCAATAGAGAGCAAGGACACTCTTATAACATCTTTCACTTTCTCACTCCCTCTCACTTTCTCCAACCCAGGGGGAAAAAATCATATTATATCCCAATATCCTAGGTAGTGCTTTTTCTCCCTTTCCAGGGGAAGTAAGCTTCAGCCCCGTGGCTTACCCTTAATGACCAAAAGTCTACCAGGAGAGGAGGGAGAAGAACTGCTATAAAAGGAAAACACTGGGCGGCAGATATTTTAAAGAAATCTTCTACTTCACCTGGGCTTATTTGTGGAGTCTTCCCTCTTCCTAATTCTTCTTCTTCTTCTTTTTTTTTTTTAGACAGAGTCTTGCTCTGTACCCCAGGCTGGAGTGCAGTAGCACAATCTTGATCTCAGCTCACTGCAACTTCTGCCTCCCAGGTTCAAGCGATTCTCCTGCCTCAGCCTCCCAAATAGCTGGGATTACAGGTGTTCACCACTGCCCCTGGCTGATTTTTGTATGTTTAGTAGAGACTGGGTTTCATCATGTTGGCCAGGCTGTTCTCAAACTCTTGACCTCAGGTGATCCACCCACCTCGGCCTCCCAGAGTGCTGGGATAACAGGTGTGAGTCACCATGTCCAGCCTCATTCTATCTTCTACATGCTTCTAATACATTCTTTTACCACCATTGCTACTGCCCCAATAGTGGGAAACTGTAAATTTCTGAAGTCAGACTACCTACATTTGAAATTTGGTTCACACTAGCTATGTGAATTGAATACAGTTTTTTTTTCTTAACTTTTATTTTAAGTTTGGGGGTGCATGTGAAGGTTTGTTACATTGGCAAACATGTGTCGTAGGGTTTTTTGTACATATTATATTACCACCCACGTATTAAGCCAAGTACCAAACAGTTACCTTTTCTGCTCCTCTCCCTCCTCCCACCCTTTCCCCTCAAATAGACCCCAGTGTCTGTTGTTTCCTTCTTTGTGTTCATAAGTTATTACTTAGCTCCCACTTAAAAGTGAACATGTGGCATTTGCTTTTCTGTTCCTGTGTTAGTTTGCCAAGGATAATAGCCTCCAGCTCCACCCATGTTCCTGCAAAAAACAAGGTATTGTTCCTTTTTATGGTCGCATAGTATTCCATGATATATATGTACCACATTTTCTTTATCCAGTCTGTTATTGATGGGAATTTAGGCTAACTCTGTGTTTTTGCAATTGTGAATAGTGCTGCAGTGAAAATTTGCATGTATGTGTCTAAGGTAGAATGATTTATATACATCTGGGTATATACCCAGTAATGGGACTGTTGTGTCAAGTGGTAGTTGTGCTTTTAGTTCTTAGAGGAATTGCTATACTGCTTTCCACAATGGTTGAACCAATTTACATTCCCACCAATGGTATATAAATGTTCCTTTTCCTCCACAACCTTGCCAGCATCTGTTATTTAACTTTTTAGTGATAGCTATTCTTACTGGTGTGAGATGGTATCTAACTGTGGTTTTGGTTTGTTTCTCTGATGATCAGTAATACTGAGCTTTTTTTCCATATGCCTGTTGGCTGCATGTGTGTGATCTTTGGAGAAGTATCTGTTCATGTCCTTTGCCCACTTTTTGATGGGATTGTTTTTCTCTTGTAAATTTGTTTAAATTTCTTATACATGCTGGATATTAGACCTTTGTCAGATGCCTCATTTGCAAACACTTTCTCCTATTCTGTAGGTTGTCTGTTTGTTGATGGTTTCTTTTGTTGTGCAGAAGCTTTTAAGTTTAATTAGATCCCACTTGTCAATTTTTGCTTTGGTTGTAATTGATTTTGGTGTCTTTGTCACGAAATCTTTGCCCGTTCTTATGTCTAAGATTGTGTTGCCTAGGTTGTCTTTCAGGGTTTTTATAGTTTTGGGTTTTACATTTAAGTCTTTAATCCATTTTGAATTGATTTTTGTATATGATTTAAGGAAGGCGTCTAGCTTCAGTCTTCTGCATATAGCTAGCCAGTTATTCCAGCAACATGTATTGAATAGGGAGTCTTTTCCCCATTGCTTGTTTTTGTCAGCTTTGTTGAAGATCAGATGGCCTTATTTCTGGGCTCTCTATTATGTTCCATTTGTCTATGTGCTTGTCTTTGAATCAGTACCATGCTGTTTTGGTTACTGTATCCCTGGGGTATATAGTTTGGAGTCAGGTGAAGTGATGCCTCTCATTTTGCTCTTTTTGGTTAGGATTGCCTTGGATATTTGATCTCTTTTTTTTATTTCATATGAATTAATTTTTTTTCTAGTTCTGTAAAGAATGTGATTGGTACTTTAATAGGAGTAGCATTGAATCTGTAAATAGCTTTTGGCAGTATAACCATTTTAATGATATTGATTCTTCCTATCCATGAGCATGGGATTTGTTTTTTATTTGTTTATGTCTTCTCTGATTTCCTCTGTGTTTTGTAATTCTCATTGTAGTACTTCTTCATCTTTCTGGCTAGCTGTATTCCTAAATGTTTTATTCTTTTTGTGGCAATTGGCAATGGGATTGCCTTTCTGATTTGGCCCTCAGTTTGGCTGTTGGTGTATAGGAATGCTAGTGATTTTTGTACATTGATTTTTTTTATTCTGCAAATTTGTTGAAGTTGTTTATCAACTGGAAGCGCTTTTGGGCTAAGATTATGGGACTTTCTAAATATAGAATTATGTCGTCTACAAACAGCGATAGCTTGATGTTCTTTCTTCCTATTTGAATGCCCTTTGTTTCTTTCTCCTGCCTGATTGCTCTGGCTAGGACTTTCAATACTATGTTGAATAGGAGTGGTGAGAGAGGGCGTCCTTGTCTTGTGTTGGTGTCAAGGGCAATACTTCCAGCTTTTGCCTATTCAGTATAATGCTGGCTCTGGTTTTGTTGTAGATGGCTTTTATTCTTTTGAGGGATGTTCCTTCAATACCTAATTTATTGAGAGTTTTTATGTTGAAAGGGTGCTGGATTTTATTGAAAGCGTTTTTTGCATCTATTGAGAGTAATCATGTGGTTTTTGTCTTTAGTTCTGTTTATGTGATGAATTACATTTATTGATTTGCATACTCTTGCATACAAGATTAAACCAACCTTGTATTCTGGGGATAAAACCTACGTGATTATGGTGGATTAGCTATTTGATGTGCTGCTAGATTCGGTTTGCAAATTTTTTTGTTTTTGTTGTTTTTTAAGGATTTTTGCATCAGCGTTCATCAAAGATACTGGCCTGAAGTTTTCTTTTTTTTATTGTGCCTCTGCCAGGTTTTGGTATCAAGGTGATGCTGGCCTCATAGAATGGGTTGAGAAGGAGTCCCTCCTCCTCAATTTTTCAGAATAGTTTCTTAGGAATGGTACCAGCTTTTCTTTGTACATCGGGTAGAATTTGGCTGAGAATCCATTAGGTCCCAGGCCTTTTAAATTTGGTAGACTATTTATTACTGATTCAGTTTTTGAGCTTGTTTTTTTTGTCTGTTCATGAAATCAATTGCTTCATGGCTCAGTCTTGGGAGGGTATATGTGTCCAGAAATTTATCGATCACTTCTAGGTGTTCTAGTTTGTGTGCATAGAGGTATTTGTAGTAGTTTCTGATGGTTGTTTTTGTTTCTGTGGGGCCAGTAGTAACATTCCCATCATCATTTCCAATTGTGTTTATTTGGATCTTTTCTCTTGTTTATTAGTCTAGCTAGTGACCTATTTTGTTATTTTTTTCAAAAAACCAACTCCTGGATTTGTTGATCTTTTGAGTGTTTTTTTTTTATGTCTCGATTTACTTTCAATTCAGCTCTGATTTTTGTTATTTCTCATTTTCTGTTAGCTTTGGGGTTGATTTGTTCCTGCTTCTCTAATTCTTTCAGTTGTGAAATTAAATTGTTAATTTGATATCTTTCTTACTTTTTCATGTGGTCATTTAGTGCTATGAATTTGAACAATGCATAGACTATAACAAGTGCTCAATTAATGGTGGCTGTTAATGTTCAGACCTTTATCTCTACTTCCCTAGACTACTTGTTTGTGTGATTGCTTTACACACTGGTCTGTGTGTGTGACACTGGTCTGTGTGTTTGACACTGGTCTGTGTGTATAAGTATGTTATCATATTAGCTGGTAGTGATCTTTGTTTTCTATATTTATGCTTCTTTCAAGATTTCTTGTAGGGCAGATCTGGTAATAATGAAGTCCCTCAACATTTGCTTCTCTGAAAAGGATCTTATTTCTCCCTCACTTAGAAGACTTAGTTTGGCTGGAAAGGAAATTTGGTTAAATATTTTTTTTCTTTTGGAATGTTGAATATAGGCCCCAGTCTCTTCTGGCTTTCAGGGTTTTAGCTGAGAAGTCTGGTGTTAGCTTGATCAGGTTCCCTTGCTTGATCAAGCAGGTAGGTGACCTGCCCTTTCTTTCTAGCTGCATTTAACATTCTTTCTTTCATTTTGACCTTGAAAAATCTGATGATTATGTGTCTTGCGGCTGATCTTCTTGTATAGAATCTTGCACAAGTCCTCTGTATTTTCTGAATTTGACTATTGGCCCCTTTAGCAAGGTTGCAGAAGTTTTCATACACAACATCCTGAAGTATCTTTTTCAGGTTATTTGCTTTCTCCCCCACCCTTTCAGGGATACCAATGATTCATAAATTTGGCCTCTTTACATAATTCCATACTTCTCAGAGGTTTTGTTCATTCCTTTTTATTCTTTTTTTCTTTATTTTTGTCTGTCTTATTTCAGAGAACTAGTTTTCAGGTTCTGAGAGTCTTTCTTCAGCTTAGTTTATTCTGCTGTTAATACTTGTGACTACATTGTGAAATTCTTATATTGTGTTATTCAGCTCTGTCAGACCCATTGGGTTCTTTTTTATCCTGGCTGTTTAATAATTCATTGTGATTTTTATTTTCCTTGGATTGGGTTTTGCCATCCTCTTAAATCTCAGTGATCTTTGTTCCTATCCATATTCTGAATTCTATTTCTGTCATTCCAGCCAGTTCAGCCTGGTTAAGAACTCTTGTTGGAGAACTTGTGCAATCATTTGAAGGATATACAACACTCTGTTCATTTGAATTACTGGAGTTTGTATGTTGATTCTTTTTCCTCTCCATTCGTGGGTGTTCCTTTAACTGCAGTGTAGATTGAGTACAGTCAATAGACTTCTTTTCTGGATGTTTTCACCAAGCCAAGGCTTTGTGCAGTATCTTTATTTGAAGCTGACTTCTTGTCTCTGGTTTCAGAAGGGGATATGTTAGTGAGGTATTTTTGACATTGAAGATTTAAGGTGTGATCTAGCAGGTAGCACTTAGGCTTATCGGTCAGTTGGTAGACTTTTACTCACTTGTGTGGCTCCCCTATGATTCTTCGCAGTTGCAGCTGTGTTCCCTCTCAATGCTCTAAAAGTGTGAATTCCTCTCCCCCTTGAGTGCTGACTGCAGATTTTGACTTGGCACTCCTGAGCTGCCCACTGTAGTTCTGGGGTGATCACAGTGTTTATGTTCCTACCCCAACTTGGAGACAGAGAAGAAGGAATCTTAGTAGTGGTTGTGGCTGAGGGTCATTTGCTTGTTTCTGGTGGTCCCACCCCAGAGAGATGCAGGTCAGCAATGACTCAGTGCAATCAGCCCAGGATGGAGTGTCCTTGTGCTGTGGGCCCCAGCTAGGGGTTTACTGTCTGGTGGTAAGCAGTGTGTGGCCCATGGGAGATAGACTGGCCTCTCGTTGGGTTAACTGCAGCTTGTTTGAGGTGTGGATAAGGAACGTAGGGTCTTTGCTCCTTTGTTAGTCCAAGGGTGGCAAGGGCAGCTCCACTGCAGAGAGGCTTTTAGTTGCCCCTAGAGGCTCTGTCCAGGGAGCTGCCAAGTTGCTACTGGCTTGATAGCTCTAGTGGGGGAGGCTGGAGGGCCAGGCCTGAAGGACCTACCTGATGAGGAGATATGAGAATGGGTACCCACCTAACAGGCTGGTCACTTTTCTGTTGGGGTGATACAGTATGCTTGGGGCCTGCTCTAGTCCCTAGTTGCCTCAGATCTCTAGTATCTGGAAGTATCACCAGCGAAGGCTGTGAAACAGCCAAGATGACAGCCTGTCCCTTTCTCTGGGAGCTTCTTCCCAGGGAGGTACAGGCCTGTTGCTGGCCCAAAGGCACCTGTAGGAGGTGGCTGGAGATTCTGGTTGGTAGGTCCCTCCCACTGAGGAGAAACAGGATCCAGGCCTCTTTATAAAAGCAGTCAGGTCACATTTGGTAGAGCAGCTGTGCTGTACTAGGTTCTACTTCAGCCCCAAGTTGCTTCAGGCACTCCAAAGTCCAAAGGCTGGAATGTCTAAGTCACTGAAACAGCAAACATGGTGGCCCTGCCCTCCCCTCTAGGAGTGCTGTTCACAAAAAGGTTGCAAATCCCTGTCAGCCAGAGAACACTGGCAGGGGTGGCTGGAGGCCCCTGTTGGGAGTTCCCACCCAGTGAGGAAGAATGAGATTGGGACCCACTGAAAGAAGCAGTTGTGCTGTGCTGGGATATCCCTTCTATCCCTGATCAGCTTGGATGCTCCAAAGTCCAAAGGCTGGATCACTTCCGTCACCCAAACAGCAAAGGTGGGGTCCCACCCCTCCTCTGGGAGCACCCTCCCAGGAGGACTTCAAGTCTCCATCAGCTAGAGAACATGTTTGGGGCATGGCTGAAGGCCCTGGTTGAGAGGTCCCACCCAGTGAGGAGGAATGGGATTGGGCACCCACTTAAAGCAGCAGTTTGGCCATGTTTTTATAAAGCTGCTGTGCTGTCCCGGGCTCAGACTCTCTAAATCTTGAAGGCTGGAATGGCTAAGGCACCCAAACAACAAAGATGGCAGGCCACCCCTAATTCCAAAAGCTCCTTCTAAGGGAGGCGCAATGCTGCTAGCGGTGGCTGGCTGGAATTCTGACCCAGTGGGTCTTCTCTTGTGAGGTGTCATGGAAGTGGGGCCTGTAGATTGTCACTGCTCAGCTCCCCTCATTTGCACTTCTTTCCTAGGAGTATGTACAGGGGTCTAAACTCCCACTTTGCCAGAGCTGCAGCTAGTTTTGCTGGAAAGCCTGAGTATTTAAGGCTCCAGGGTCTGCGTGCTTGCCTGAATGGCTCCTCTGCCAAGACTCCACATAGCCTTGCCTGTCATACCGAAAGCCCCAGTGGAGTAGATTCACAAGGGGACCTTCTAATCCCAGGGTTGCCAAGATCCGTGGGAGAAGCAAGATTTCCTGAGGTTGCACATTTAGTCACTGCTTCCCTAGGTGGGGGAAGTTCCCCTGGCTCTGTGTTGTTCCTGGGTGGCCCAACTTCCTTCCTTGCTTTTCTTCATTCTCCATGAGTCAAGTTGTTTCTTTGATTAGTCCCAATGTGAGTACTTGGATGTTGCAGTTGAAGGTGCTGTATTTACTTGCCTCTTCTGTTCCTCTCATTGAGAGTCATGCACGTTAGCTACTTCTAGTCAACCATACTGGCCACTCCCATTCTGAATGAAGTTTCTTAGTTCCCTCTCATTTGTTGTTGTTGTTTTTAGCCTATAAAATACCTGTAATAATAGCCTTACCTCTCCAGATAAGATGATCATATAAAACACTTTGAACAATGCTTGGAATATAACAAGTGCTCAACTAATAGTGGCTATTAACATGTAGACCTTTATCACTTCTCTCCTTGACTAGCCATTTCTAATTGGATTCATTTGTCCTCATTCCCACCCCTAGTCTCTTTCATTTATACTAGTATATAGAATTCAGAGGATCTGAGAAGTGGATGGGAAAAATTACATCTTTATTTTGACTTATATTTAATGGAAGTTTCACATCTTTCCATTCTAGAAGTCCAATGCTCAGTGCATCAGAGGCACCAGCATCTTTCCATTCTAAATGTAGGCTTGAAATGAGAGAAATATTCATAATATCTGTGTCCATGTAACCAACAAAAATCACAAATATCTAACATCAAATTGCAGTTGTTGCAGGTATCTCATGCATGCTTATCACTACTTTTAAGTTATGATAGTGCTTTCTACTAGGTGGTGTTATTTATTTTACTAATAAGTTTTCATGCTGTCAGCTTCTATTATATCCTACATTAAAATATTTTGATAAATTATAATTCAATATGATTGGTTTCTTTTCTAAAACAATGAATTTTAAACCATTATTCTGAGAAGTAATATACAGACCTCACCTGATTTTAAAAGAGACTTTTACACACACACGAAAAAGTAAAACACACCTAATTTAAAGTGAGTTTTATAAGAAAAATTACACATAACCATATCACCCCCTCCTTAATGTGTTCCACTGGCTCCCTTCACTGACAGTACCAAGCACAAACTCCTTAGGGAGACATGCAAGACATACAAAGGTGTCCATCTACCCCTATAGCCTCACTGATTCTCATGCACTGCCCAAGACACTATCTTTCCTGCTGTTCTAAAATACTCACAGGACCTGGAAGACACCCTGCTCTTCCATGTCTGTATTCATGTGTGCATGTATTGGTTGCTTTGGTTTGGAATGCCCTTCTTCTTCTTCTTTCCCATTTATTGCCTCTTAGTTATCCATCAAACTTTTATTCATTATTAAAGACTTCATTAATGTCTCCTCCTCTTTAAGTCCTTGTGAACTCCCATTACAGCTGAGGTGACTTTCCTCACTTCTCCCACAGCACCTTGTGTCAGGATCCATTTAGTTGTCAGAACAAGCGTCAACTGGGTGCTATTTGTCACATTTTATTAGTCTTCACTTTTACTGTTTACTTTTCTGCTCTCAATTAAACTGTGAGTTCCTTGAGATAAGATTATGATTTATTTCTCTCCTCTTCTCTCTCCATAGTTCCCACAGTAGTACTAGTCTTGAACTCAATGAATGGGTGACGTCTGATAGAACACAAGTATGAATAGAATTGATATGTTACTTCAGAGGGAAAGTACCAGAGATATTCTGAATTGTTATCTTGCCCTCTTCTTCTGGGAACAGTGGAAGAAAATGGGAGGCTGAATGACATACTGGGTGAGACTAGTCAACTAATGTAATGATAGAGGAGAAGCTTTGTATCTTTTGGGGAGAAAAGATGTGTAATTTTTTTTCCTCTGCAGTCAGGGAAGAAAGGTATCTTGGCTTCAGTAGAGGAGAGGGATGCTGTTCTAAAAGGACTCTGTTGTTGTGGACTAAATGACCCACACCTGCCTTTAAGGGGGAACTAAAATACGATGATAGTAGACTCTTCAAAAATTTGATGAAATAAATGGACAAATATGGGTAGGGTTGCAACTAGTTATTTCTGACCAGACAGAAACCTCAATCATCATACTGTTTTCACATTTATCTGATTTGATTATGGTTTGATTTCAAGGAGGTTCTTGATTTTACCCTAGGCATCCTGTGCTATTACTAAATTCTATGAAAATTATTTTTGAAATCTAAGAATTAAGAAAGAAAAAATTTTTATTTGAGGAATGCAAGCTCCCTTTAATTTAGGCCCAGAGAGGCATAAACTGTGAGAGCATGTGACAGTAGTCACAGCTTACTCCCCCTTTGAGCTAAATAATTATCTCTTGAAACCATTTGCTATGTAGGCTCTAGACTAACTGAAACCAAGTTACCATAGAATGCCATATGCTAGATCCCATAACTCATACCGTATAGTTCAGTGATGTATAGCCAATCACTAATCAATGTTACTTCTGTAAACCAATAAGAATTCCTGTCAGACAACTTTGTATCACCTCACTTCTTCTTCCCTTTTGCCCTTAAAAACCTGCTAGTACCCATAAACCATCCCTTCTATGCACAACTATTATATATCCATAATTTAAAAAAAACAACAACTTAAAAAAAAACAAACTTCTTTTTTTTTTTTTTTTTTTTTTTTTTTTTTTTTTGAGGCGGAGTTTCGCTCTTGTTACCCAGGCTGGAGTGCAATGGCACGATCTCGGCTCACTGCAACCTCCGCCTCCTGGGTTCAGGCAATTCTCCTGCCTCAGCCTCCTGGGTAGCTGGGATTACAGGCACGCGCCACCATGCCCAGCTAATTTTTTGTATTTTGAGTAGAGACGGGGTTTCACCTTGTTGACCAGGATGGTCTCGATCTCTTGACCTCGTGATCCACCCGCCTCGGCCTTCCAAAGTGCTGGGATTACAGGCGTGAGCCGCCGCTCCCGGCCAAACTTCTTGTAACAAAGGCTGAGTGGAGTACTGCCCAAGGCAACTTGGAAGTGTGTTTAAGGCTGCAGTTCTCAACCCTGGCTCACATAAATTGTCTATATTAATTTTGCTTCAGTTTCTTTCTTTAGGTCAACAGAATCCATGTGTCCATTGGGCTCCATTCTACATTTATATCAGCAGGAAAAAAATCGCCTTATAAATGGTAACAAGTGAATAATTATGCTGAAGAAAAATAAATTGGATTCTTACCTCACATTTATGACAAAATGGAGTTGACGTGAATTAAAGATTTTTTTTTTTTTTTTTTTTTTTTTTTTTTTTTTTTTTTTGAGACCGAGTCTCACTCTGTTGCCAGGCTGAAGTGCGGTGGCGCGATCTTGGCTCACTGCAACCTCCGCCTCTCGGGTTCAAGTGATTCTTCTGCCTCAGCTTCCGAAGTAGCTGGGATTACAGGCACCCGCCACCACGCCCAGCTAGCTTTTGTACTTTTAGTGGAGATGGGGTTTCACCATGTTAGCCAGGATTATCTCCAGCTCTTGACCTCGTGATCCACCCACCTCGGCTTCCCAAAGTACTGGGATTACAGGCATGAGCCATCATGCCCAGCCGAATTAAAGATTTTTAAAGTAAATAACTAAATCACAAAAGTATTAAAATAAAATATAAGATGCATTTTGGGATATATTCCTCACATAGAGGAGTAGGCCTAAGTGTGACCAAAAAAACTGGAAGCCATAAAATAAAGACTGAAGTATATGACAGCATACAAATATTTTCAAATTCTGCATTAAAAACACAAGAAACCATAAAGTCAAAAGAGAAATAGAAATCTGGGAATAAAGACTTGCAGCTTTCATCATAGATAAAGGGCTGTCTTCTTAAATACCTAGATTTATTTTAAAAAGTACCAACAACCAAATAAAAAATAAATGGAGGCAAAGGATAAAAGCAATTACTAAAAAAGGAAATACAAGTGATCCTTATAAAATACAAAAAGATTGATAACCTTACTTAAGAGAAAGGCAATTAAACTCATGATCAGATGCCATTTTTCACCTATCAAACTAGAAATATAAATGATGAGGGTATGGGAAAATTCGTACAACCTCTACAGAGTGTAAATTGTATTATTGATTAAAATTAAATATCATATTATTTGACTCTGCAAAGGAAATTTTTTCACACACACACACATGCAGTGTGGCTCCTTTCCTTCAATATACACGTACATTGTCATGTAAACTACAGTAGCAATCTTGTGATTATAGAGACAAAATGATGTCCAAACAAATGCAATGAGCGTGGCAGAGTGAAGCAGTAGAAAGCATTTAGGTCTTCAACTAAGCTACTGATCATACCCTACCAAGAGTTGCCTTACATCTGGACTTCTGTAAGATAATCAGCTTTTCTATTAAGTCCTATTTGAATTGGGGTTTCTGTTACTTACAGCTGTATGTATTCTAAGTATACATATGACACATGTATATTTAGAGACACACATATATATTTAATTTTGAATATACTATTTGCTAAATTAATTATAACCATTTTTGTATATTTAGAATGTATGCATTTCCAATCTTAAAAATAATAACTTTAGTTTTACATAAATGTTTATGTTTTTGGAGGGAGGATAAAATTTTAGAAGTGAAATCACCATTAGAACTTCTAAGGATCTTGTTACTGTTAAAAGAACAACTTTTGAAAAATAAAACAAGTTTATTTAAACAAAGAACAATTTGTCAGTCAGGCACCCCTCAGAACCAGAGCATAGCAGAGGTTGAGAGAGCTCTCCTATGCAATATAGACAGGCAGCATTTATAGACAGAAAATGAACATGAAGTGTAGAAACAGTTTGGTTGGTTAGAGATCTACATTTGCCTTGTTTGGCCGTGGTTTGGTCAGTTGGCTGCCTGAGACTGGCTGAAGCTCAGCTGCTGTGATTGGCTGACACCCAGCTATTTGTTATAAAATATACCCCTAAATCAGGCTTTCACTTTGTTTACTTAATAAGTTAGATTGCCCTCCAGTTACATAGGGAGGTATGGAGATGGCCCCAGGCCAAATTTAGTTTAATGTTAAAAATTGAAAGGCACTGGTCAGGGCCTTTTTATAGCTAATGTACAGTGTAGAGTGTTTATTTCTGATCACCTTTACTAATACCACTAGATATTAACATAAAATTTAGTGTCGTTGTAGGTGAAAGGATGTCATATCATTTTGTTACCTTTTTTATCATTAGTGAGAATTAATAACATGATTTATTAAGAAGTTACATTTTTCCAGGATTCCACTTGTCAGATTTAAATCAGAAAAAAAAGGTAGCAAGTGCAAGGGTCTAGGCTCAGGTCTCAAATATAAAGAGTTAGTAAATAGAGCCAGCTAGTCAGAACCTGTTTCTGTATCTTTTCACATAAAGATCTCATGAGCCAGTGACAGGAAAGAATTTGTTGAAAAGAGAGAGGCTTCAGACATTGGTATTTTTGTGTTACCCTACCTTATGAGTTGAACTGGATGTAATGAATTAGAGATATTATACCCGTCCTAGAAGTTCAGGCAGTTGAGAATAGGGGGATATGGATATTGTACATCATTTTCTGTGTGAGGTCCGTGGAGAGGACCTTTATTAGAGTGGTTCCCAATGATGTTGCATCTACAAAGTAGAAATAGTGATATAGCATGAGGAGGCTTCAAGTAAAAGATGATCAATTTTGTAAGAAATCAAAAGTTACAATTTTTCATGCCTGAATTAATGAGTGAAAAATTGTACCTCTACATTTGAATTTCTTATATTACATATATACCCATCTTAGTCATTTATTAGTCATGTACCTCTCTGAGCCTGAGCTTCCTTATTTCCAAAATGGAGATAATAATTCCCATATAATGTGATTTTCTTCTGTAAGTACAATATCCTATAAGTAATTTATTCTTTACTGTGCTGAAGAGGATATATGAGGGCCAAACACACTAACAAGGTAATGTACTAGATAAAGCTGTGTCAATATATACATGGCCAAATCCCAGTCACTGTGACAGCTGCTGCCTTGAGAAGACGCTGCTGTCTTTGGCCAGGATGAGGAATCTTTGGTCAAACATCTGTCTGGTCAAACATCTTTCTGGTCAAGCTGGATAGGGCTCACTATTCATAGTCCACATACTTCTCTCAGCAAAGGAAGGAGTTCTGCTGGCCCTGCAGTTGCAGAGCTATTTCTCCCATAAGAGGCTTACTTGGTACAATTTGTTTCAGTCATAGATATGCACCCTGGCCGATGAGAAGATAGGAATGCATCTGGGTTTCACCAGTCCTACGCAGCTTCGGTGAAATTCTGCCTGACTGGTGCTCTAAGGAACTTCAGTTCACTGTAAGACACAGGTCCTGGTAGATTCTAGACTTCGGGACAGTTTTACTGGCTGACAAGGCATATCTATAAGTAGGGGGGAGTACACTCATCTGCTTTTCTTTACTATGATTTTATCCCATGACTCTGGCCTCATTCAAAGCCCAAGATGACCTGGTGTTCCTCAGTAGAATTCTTCACCTAGGGTGGTGCAGGCAGCCATATAATTCACTGCATTACTTGAGTTGCCTGCAAAGTATGCAGTTTTTCAGGAAGATATTAAAGCTTGAAGCCTAGTGGTTGCCTCAGTGACCACTCAATTGTTTCCATGTAACAATTTTCATTAAAATTTTGATTGTGTCCAGTAAACCAGTGTTTTATGTTTGTCACCTTCAGAATTCGATCTCAGCATCATCAGGATCTCATGACAACACGTAGGCATACTTTCTTGTATGGACACGTTTTGTTTTTGGCTGGTTGAGAGGTAATGCCAAGTTTCTGAGTTCCATGGGAATAGAGCCAAGAGACATGTGGCTTCTTAGAGTTAGTGTCCATGGGAGCGGATCTGAGAAAATCTCACAGAGGATCTATGGCCCGAACCGCATAATCAAATTTTGTGCTGAATAGTGTCCTTTGTAAGATGTTAGAGAAAAAAAAATCCGTAACACTTGTAGGAAAAGGTTTCTTAATAGAGTAATCTTGAATGGTTAGGAAAAGAAATTAAAGGGGTGAATTGATGATTTAGTCTTTTTACATTTTTTTGTTTTGTTTTGTTTTGTTTGTTTGTTTGTTTGTTTGTTTTTGTTTTTTGTTTTTTTTGTTTTTTTGAGACGGAGTTTCGCTCTTGTTACCCAGGCTGGAGTGCAATGGCGCGATCTCGGCTCACCGCAACCTCCGCCTCCTGGGCTCAGGCAATTCTCCTGCCTCAGCCTCCTGAGTAGCTGGGATTACAGGCATGCACCACGATGCCCAGCTAATTTTTTGTATTTTTAGTAGAGACAGGGTTTCACCATGTTGACCAGGATGGTCTCGATCTTTCGACCTCGTGATCCACCCGCCTCGGCCTCCCAAAGTGCTGGGATTACAGGCTTGAGCCACCGCGCCCGGCCGTCTTTTTACATTTTAATTTAAAGTGATCATTAAGATAAATGGACTCAGGTATAGCTGTTAGCCCTTCTCAGGAGACATTTTCAATAGGTCTCATTAGGATCAGAATCTGGTATTATGTTTTACATTTCTATAAATTAATTGTAGTGGATAATAGTTTGCCTGTAGTGCATATATATAGAACTAATAAGCTACCATTTTATTAAAGTTGATTTTTAGGAAAGTATATGTGTGTGCTTATTCAAAACATCAGCTTTATTATGACGCAGAAACAATAGCATAATACTGTTAAAAACTTTTCTTTCTTACAGTAATCCAAAAGTGGAATCAATGAAAATAAAGCTTGTGTGTCTTGCGTCATTGCCAAACTGTACAGTTCCATATCAGGAATACTTAGTGTAATGTTAAACCTGACATAAGCTAGTTAACCTTTATAAGTTATCTTATTAAGGAGTTGTCTGCCATTATTATATATACATTTTATGCCTGTCATATAAATTGGGCAGGCTCGTATGTAAAATCTTACGTTCAAGAACATCTTGTATTCTTGACAGGATGTGATACTATTGAAGTATTTTGATGTGTTATCTAGAAAAATATATTTAAATACTCCTTCTGTCTAGTGATTTGAATGGCAACCAATATAAACTTCTCTACTCATTTTCATAATATACTCATTTTCCAAAGTCTTCCTCTGCAAAATGCCACTGAGGTATCAATGAACTAAATTTGGTACCATTTCCATTGCTTGACGTTTTACTCAGGGATGGCCAAAATAGTATAGTTTGCTTTGATATGTTCTGTAGTGTATAAACTGGAACTGAGTGATCATGCAAGTGAAATTTCAACACTCTCTTTCATATGCCAGGCAAGTCGTGACTTGCTTATCATTGCCTGTAGTTTCATTTCTTGGTTATATTATTGGTAGTATGCATGCGTTTTATTTTTAAAAGTGATCATTTGATATTTGAAATGGATTTTATTATAGTTTAATCAGTATTTGAATTAAGATTTCTATTTTGTATATAACTAATATGCAAATATAAATTATTGAAATATTTATATTAATTATAAACTAGCTATGTTAACACATAGAATTTTAATTATCTTCCCTATTAAACTTAGTAACTGCTTTATAACTAAGTTACTAAACTGATGGAGGGTGGAGAGGAGGGATCACTTCAAAAATATTTATATATGTTACTGCACTTAAGGATTTCTAGGTACTTTACAACTGTTTTGCAATTCAATTTGAAAATTGGTGAATTTTGGTGAAAACTGGTGAAAGTTGAGATAAAGATACCAGTATCATTAAGTGGTAAGAAAAGATGTAGCTTTCTTGTATCTCTGTGGCTTCAGTAGAACTATGTACCTTTGACAACTGCAATGCATTTGGAAATTGAACCTATGAAAACATATAAATAGTTTTCAGGTCAAGATAAGAAGAACTGAAACAGATATAACTAGTCCTTGCTTTCATATGTATAAAGCAACTTGACCAGGACCAATTTAATAGGAATTTAACTCCTGAGAACCAGAGTAGCAGACTTAAAATTCCTCAATCAAACTTTTGTGCTAACCCATTAGACTTCCATAATAAAGTGAAAATCAGAAATCCAGAATTAATCATTATAATAAAAACTGTTGTGTCTTTCAGAAAATGTGAAAACAGTTTAATATAACTTATATTGTTTCTACACATTAGATATAAGAAATAATTTCATTTAGTCGTAGTACAATAAATTTGATTAACATTATCAAATTATAAAAGTAACAGTTATTGTTGAGATAGCATCAGCTTATTAGTCTTCATTTCAGATAACAGAGTCAATTATTTTGATATGCTTAGTAATGACTGCAAGTATTAATATAATGAAATACTGAGATTTGAACACAACGACAATGAACCACTGAAATTTCAAATTCACATTATACAGCCATCATGAATCCATAAGTGAATGTTAATAATGTAACAAAATATAAAATGATTGTAATTTAACCATCTAATCATTAACCTCCGGAGTTTTAAGACTACCATTTAATCTGCTAATTTGATTTGAAATATAAGTAGTTGCTTTTATGTGATGCATGACATATCTTTGTGCCTTAATACTTAATTTGAAATGTCCTTAGTCTAAAAATTACCAAAGCAAATAAAAAAGGAGATGCTTATTTACAAAACAATGTTGAATACATATGATATAAATGCATTGAGTCTTTTTATGCAATATTGATAGATTCAATCATTTCTATTATTTTGCCATAAAAACTGCAGTGTTATAAAGACAGTATTGTCATTTTCCAAAGACGAAATTACATTGTTCTCCAAGTATGTTATTTTGAAATTTTGATAAAAACAAATACTATTTGACTGACTTTTAAGATAATGCACTTTCTCTAAGCATGCTACAGAATTGAAAGCTAACCTCTAGAAAAATGATTCTTCTTACCTTAAAGAAAATCTGTTTCTCATTTGGAGGTGTATGAAAATGCACCCAAAGAAAAGAGAACTTTACTGTTTTACTGAATTTTTTTATTTGATAAACCTGATAACCTCAGTCACTCAGCCTATTGTATTAGCACCATTGGCATGGATTGTTAACCTATTGTGTCAATTACAGTAGGAATTGGAACTTGCATATATAGCACCATCCCTATTTTTGTGGAGTTTTATCTTACCAAGTATGCGATCATGTAATATAAATTGAAGTGTTTAAGGATGATTCGAATGACAGTATATACCAATCCTGCATTTTACCAAAACTGTAGGTAGATTTTTCTGTAAATATTAATCAAAATTGTAAAGAAATAGACTTTAAAGCATACTCCTTTAATTCATCAGAATGCAAGGAGAATTGCTTTCATTTCCTCACTCATGTTGTAATATATAGGATCATAAATGTAATTTGATCTCCTTCTAACTCAAAAACTCTGGAAATCGTAAAACTTTTTATTGTATGATTTGTTTGGATGGTTAAATGCCAACCATCACGTATATTCCCCCTTTTAGTTTATATACTGTAGCTTATGCTTAAGTGACTGTAGCATACTCTAGGCCTGTGGTACTTAATTTCACAGCTTCAAAATTGTTGAGGGGAGCCTTCCATATTTTAGGAAGTTATGAACTTAATATAAATCTCATGAGCACCCACAGCGGTCTACTACCATGGCTGGAATTTTCCCATATATTATTTGTTCTTTGCCATTAAAATACAGCATATTAATTGGAGACATCTTTGTGGGAGTACAGCAAGGGCCTGCTGAACCTTTGGGGTTTGCTTGGTGTACCAGATGAGTATGAGGATATTTTTGTAAAAATACAAAATCACACTCTCCAGAGCAGTAATTGGCCTTATATCTTTTAGGAGCGATAATCCAATCCCATCCAAAAGCTTCAAAATCCACAGTAAGAGGGTAACGACAGCATCGCGTTTCTGTTGAGTGATCATCACAGTCAAGACCAAAATCCCTTCTGGATCTTTTTGGTGTGTCTGTTACCTTGACCTCCAAAAAGGGATTCTGTAAGAAAAGGAAAGACAATCAGTCATATCAATAGACCTGGAAACACTTCTCTACCTACCTTAAGAAATCATTATTAAAGAAATAAACTAATAATTTTGTTCATACCACATTTATTTTTAAAAGGCACAGCATTAAGGAATGTTAATTTACACTAGGCTCAATTTCCCCCTTACATCTCAAAAGAATTTAACAACAATACAAATTTCCCTAAGGTCAGTCCCGTGTCTTTTTAATTTTTATTTTTCCAAGTTTGAGTACCAGACTGCCTGGCGTATAATGAATGCCCTGAAAATACTTAAGGGAAGAAAGGTAGGGAAGAAGGAAAGGAGGGAAGAAAAAAGAAGGAGAAATGGGGCATGAAGGAAAGAGCTGAGCTCCCTCTCTTCTTGCTTCATGATTAAATATGTTCACTGAATATGCCTGGCAACTCCGGGGGATAGGTATAGCCATCCAGCCTCCATTCTCTAGGTTCTCACTCAGGGGAACTTGAACAATAAAGCCAGGGCAAAAGAGAGAAGGACAAATTCAGAAGAAGAGATGATGATATTTCCTGTATTCTTTCACTGGAAAATGTTCCTATTCGGATATTTAAAAATGGTTAGTACTGCCTCTGCCCCAATCTTTTAATGTATTTGAGACTTTGTTTCCCTTTACATGAAAAAATATGAGGAATACATCATATCAACCACTTGTCATATTATCAGTTTTGAGCATTAAAATGCTACCTACAAAAAGGAACACTTTCTTAAATAATTGACAGTAGTTTTTAACCCATATCTAACTGAAAATAGCTCTTGTAGGTATTGTTGTTTAAGACTATCAAAAATAATGATATCATTTTGGGAGTCATTAACATTTACTGTAGCATATATGAAGAAAACTAAATCATTTAGAAAATTGTATAGTCTTTTAGACACCTACACACGTTTATTGCAGCACAATTCACAGTTGTAAAGACATGAAATCAGCCTAAGTGCCCATCAGCAGATGAATGGATAAAGAAAATGGGGTATATATACACCATGGATTACTACTTAACTATAAAAAAGAATGAATGAAGTAATATATTTTGCAGCAAATTGGATGGCGCTGAAGACCATTATTCTAAGGGAATGGAAAACCAAATTCCGTATGTTCTCATTTATAAGTGGGAGCTAAGCTATGGGTATGCAAAGACATACAGAGTAGTACAGGTATTCTGGAGACTCAGAAGTGGGGAGGGTGAGGGTATGAGGGATTAAAAACTACATATTAGTGCAATATACACTACTTGGAGTGATGGGTGTGCCAAAATCTCAGACTTCAGCACTATACAATTCATCTATGTAACCAGAAGCCACTTGTACCCCCAAAACTATTGAAGTAAAACATATGTGTGTGTGTGTTTGTGTATACATACATATATATACACAATTAATAAGTAAATAATAAAAATAAAAAATATTTTATAAAATTTTAAAGAATATTTTTATTTAAAGTAGATCTGATCTGCTAATTATATAATCTTTATAACCAAGATCATTTAAAGATTAAAAACATAACATGCTTGTTGTTTACAAGTATAATCGTCTTTTGTAAATTATGTCAATAGATGAACATAAAAAGATGTGATCACATTAAGTGTTTGAAAATAGAAGTAAACAGAAACATAGGTTAGCCAGAAGAGTAACTCTAAATTTGTACTAGGTATTAAAATGTTTTTATTAATTTTTGTAATATTTAAGGTATTGTCATTTACTTGGCCTGATACTAAGTTAGTTGGCTTTCCCTGAGTAAACTCTTGCACAAGAATGCTAAGGCAGCTCAGAAATATGGCACATGCATACCTATGTAACAAACCTGCATGATCTGCACATGTACCCCTGAACATAAAGTATAATAATAATAATTAAAAGAAGCTAGGTGGCAAAGGTTAACTAGTCTGTAAATTGAAATTTTATTAGGAGTATTCCAAAAAGAAATATATGCACACATCAGGGCACTGACATACTACAAATATTGAACATGTTTATTATAAGGAATCCTAAGTATATTTAATAAAATATAAGCCTATAACCATCACTCTTAATTAATTTCTCATAATAAAACATTTTTTCATTATAATTTTAGAAGTTTATCTGTTTTATGCTAAGTCCAAAATTTTTAACACATTTGGCACCCTTCTGGGAGAAAAAAAAGTTTTGATTTGTTTATGTGCTAAAATCCACTATATAGAGTTAATATTTTAATTCACACAATCATATATCATATGAAAGGAAAGCATTTTATATTTCATTCCCAGTTCAAAAGAACTTCTTAAGAAGTTAAGTATGGTATAATTTTATTCTAAAATCTTCATGCAAAGTAAGAGTATCAAGGGAGTGTTTCATAGGATATAAAATTGGACACCTACTTTTATTGGGTACAGGGTTACCACTAGGGTAAGTTACCTTTGTCTGGCTCATGAGCTTAGGAAATCTGTAGCTGTTTTCCAATATTGCTCATTCATATTATGAATAAAAACATAAGGTTGTTAGAATGTTATTTTCAGTTATCACTTACCAGCCCATTTTCTTTTGATTCTGGGAAGGTTACAGCAAGATCATGACCATTATCATCTAAAGCTTTTATTTCAATGCCTAAGTTGGATTCAGGTTGTTTGAGCCAATTTTGCAACACTGTCTTCACATCAATGCTCTGCCAAATACCAGTGCCTGGGTTCATGTCAAGTTTCAGAGATCGGATTCCAGTATACCTTGTACCATCTTTCATGGGTTTGATGAGTCTCAGGATTTGCACAAACACTGTTGTAGGAGTCTTGACGGGTTTCAAATATATCCATAATTGGGCCTTTACTACTTTATTGTATTGTATTTTAGAGCTAAATTTAAAGAAGCAACACTTGAGTTTTCCATCCACTTGTGTTAGAAAATCAGCTATAAATGAATAAGAAAAGAAGAATTACTGAAATTATTGCCCATTAAAAAGTGAACAAAAGCCCTCCAAGTTAATAGTTGAACATTAAAAAATATTAAGATCATGTATGCCTATTCAGTCTTTTAAAATGAAATACTGTGTGGAACTTTATACCTCAGAAAAAAAATGTCAAAGAAAATAATGACCCTAACTTTCAGAATTGCTCAGATATATGTATTTTCAGCTGCTCTTCAGGAATCTATTCCCCTTCCAGAGAACTATGGACAAAGGAAGATTCTATGAAGTAATGAACACTGAATGAAATTTTAAAATGATGATGATTACAGAGAGCAAGAGACACTGTGGAGGAACAACCACTTAGAATTCTTTGGGAATCTGAGTAGTTACACTTACTGAGCAGCTGTACCAATCAGTCTGGAAGAAGGAACCCTTCCCCCAGGCCTGAATTACCTGGGAACAAGACACACTGAGCAACTTTACTGAGCCTCGGGAATTAGTAGAAAACACAGTACATCTGTTACATTTTGGCTTTAGAATAGCCTTTTAAAGAAGCAAAATCAGGCAGGTAATTAGCACAAAAATTTTGATGTTATAGCCAGGCTATCTCAAAAGTTCAAAAGTATTGTCTTAGGGGCAGGCTGTTCATGTAGGCACAAGCACTAACAATTTCTTTTATTTTGGTTTTCCAAAGTTGTCTATAAAAGGTAAATCTATTCCAGAACTATTTGATAGCAGAGTCTTAAATGAAAATTCTTTGCTGCATTGTAACCTGATTACTTAATAAGGAAAATAATATTTTAAAACTGTTTTGAGTCTTGTTTAAAGTATATAAAGCATTATACGAAAGCAAGATAACAGATAACATAACACAAAATTTTTCTTGCCACGCCTTCTCTGTCAAGGTGCCTGTTTCTCTTTCCTGGAGAAAGTACTCTTTTGAGCTGACTATAAAATGAATTGTATGAAATATGTTATCTGTCAGAAGCAATGTAGATACTACAGGTAAAAGCCCTCCCTCTCAGGAAGAATAAAATATTACAGAAGGTAATTAAGCACTGTGCCTGCTTGGAAGTACACAAAGTGGGTACTGTCAACAATAGTACCATGGTCAAGGTACAAGGAGGACTTCGTGAGCCATAACCTACCCAATTAAAATCTTTATTTCTTAGGCATTTTCTGATATTTAGTTCATGATGATCATTATGCTACGTTTACTTCATTATTGCTCTAATACATTAAGATGTTTAATTTTTAACATACTCTTCAGTGTGATACTTTCAAAATTAAACTTTTAACTGTGAAGAACAACAAAAATACCGAGAGAGTTTCAAATAACAGAAATCACTTTAGGTTTTCAGCAGTGCTCAAGTAAGCTTAAACATCCAGCAAGTTTCTTTTTGTTTTCTTATTAGTGAAAAAAACTTCTTGTAGACGCAAATTTTACACAACCAAATACAATTATAAAATATAATGTAAGTTTTAAACATTGCTTGTAGTATCTTCCAGTCGTTGCCTTGGTGGTATTACTGTGAAAGCATAAGCATGCTATCTATACTTGCCTTATTAAACCAATGCTATGCAAGTATTTTATTTTTTAGTTTTTATATCTACAAGAAAACAAATAATGCAACAGATTTCTGTCTCATTAATATATTCTCATGAAATCTTTAAAAAGAGAAACTCTTTCCCTTTCTACTTACATACAAGCCAACAGCTTGTTAAAAGAGCCTGAAAATAGATCTGTTTCTCATAAACACCAGAAAAACAGTCAGCAGAACTGTTGATATACACTAATAGGACTACTTACACTCTGTAGGCATGGTAATGATTGTTTCTGTTGTAGCGTGATAATCGTCATCTTCCAAAGAACCATCACTGCTGTCATCCCTCTGGACATCATACTGATCAATCAGTTCCCGGAGTGGAGGAGCTTTGGGTAAAAGTTGTCTTATAGCATCTTTGCTGATGTTGGGAGCTGTTTCCAGACGAAGTTTACTGAGGATTTGAATTTTTATGGCTTCTATTCTTGAAGATTTAGTGTTTTGTCTCCAAGTACATGTATTACACAGCCCCTCTTTTTCCACATTTTCGTTTTGCTCACTGTTCTCATTTAGATCCACTGAACCAGCAACAATCAGCATGAACAGGTAAATATAAACATAGAGTTGCAGTTTTTGCATGATTTTAAAATCCATATAATCTTTTTTTTCTTATTCTTATTTCTTCTTTTTACTCTTCTTTTGCTTTTGAATAGTGCCAAGCACAATTTTAATGCATGTACAGTCTGAGAGACAACTTGCCACACCAGTGAATCTTTTATACTGTATTCCAAGTGGCTTTTTATATTCCAACTTAGATGAGACAAGTGTCGTCAGGATCTATGATTGGCTCTTGCTCCACAATGAATCTCGCTGTCAGAGGTTAAAACCCTGTCTGTCACAAGTCACCAAGCAGTATTTTGTTACAGTCAAGGGTGAGCTGATTCATTTGACTACTTCATAAAAGAAATAAATCTACAAATAGTAAAAGATATTTGTGACATTTGAAAAATAAAAGTCTATTTTGGCAATAATATAAACTGTACTTAAATCTTATTAATCCTTATACAGCTCTTATTGTAATTTAAATAAGTCAACTTTAATTTGTACTACATATTTAAAATATGAAATATTACTTCCTCAAAAACTAAAATGATTTTATATTGTTTAGGCAAGCATTTGAAGTAAAAATATTTTTATTTGTTGTATTAAATTATTTTTAGTGCCAAGTAATTAGGAAAATAAAAATTAGGAAGATCTGAATTAAAAGTTAAGATTGTGATGCTAGTAGAGAATTTTCATCTATAATTTGAGAAACTTGTTTTCTGATTAAATTATCAGTACATATTGAAGGTCATTCTTATTATGCCATTTTGTGCATGTAATTATTTTTACATAGTTTAATGCCATTTATTATTTTGAAAATTATGCTGAACTTTTGACTGGCTGGTATTATTTCCTATTCTAAAGATACAGATTAATATAACTCAGAAGATACGTTTCTTCATTGTTTATTACCAAGAGGGTAATATCGGCAAGTAGAAAAATCTCTGAACATAGAATAAGATAATAAATTTTATAACTGGCATTGCAGAGCTCATTATAGTTTCCTCAGATTTCCAGCAGTAAATATCCAGAGAGTAAAAAGTGTAGGATTTATTCTCTATAAGTTACATCAGAATATTGTAAGCACATAAAAAGAAAGAGCATCATGATAAAGGGGTGACCTTTTGTGGTTTCCCAATACTGTGATATGTTTGTACCCCTTTGCCAATTTCTCATTTTGACCAGAGGGCAGACACCTGGCAGGGATTTGGGGTAAAGTCTGGGAGCAGAGAATAGAGCTTTTTGTTCTCTAAATTTAAATGGCCTCTGTAGGGATCAAACGCTCAACCTTAGCTTTGGGAGCCACAAGATGTAGTCAAATGAACTATTAAAGAGCTAAGCAAACATAGCCAGCAAGAAACAGAGATATTTCCAGGCCAAAGGAGATTTCTTTTTCCTACTCCTTTTTGGGACACTAAGGATTCCTAAGAGATTTAATCCATTACTTTTTTTATTTTCCAAGAGAATGCAATGGCTCATATCAAATATTTATTTTTAAAGTCACTACCATTTTTGCACACTGTACACTAATTTACTGCCTCGGTGCACTAAAATGCAACTCAGTAGCCTGAAAAGTTAATGCATTTTCATCAAATTCTTAAGAGGTATCTACATCTCTTGAGAAAAAAATGGCCTTACATAATGCATCGGATTTGCCCATCATTAAAGATTAAGGAAAACCAGACACAAACCAGATGCCCTGAGGATTTCAGATACTCTTTGTTATGGGACAATGTTAGATCTGGCTTCTAAGGTTTTATTTGTTTGGTTAATTCATTTTTCAATGTATAAATCTTTGAAATGTTATGATCATTGTAACATGTGCATCTATACAATTCCAAGTAAGTCATACTTTTTTAAAAATAAGGTTAGAATTGCATGGCAGTTGAGTTGAGAACTCAGTTTCTGGAGTCAGATAGACCCGAGTTCAAATCTCAACTTTGCCACTGCTAACTATGTGATAATGGATGAGATACTTAACTTTCCTAAACTTTAGTTTCCTTATAGGGTTTTGGGGGAATATAATTTAATAATGCATGTAAATTGCTGAATACAGCACCTGTCATAAAGTAATTGGTAGCTGGCACTTGAGCACTTGCTCTTCGTTTTATGCAGAGGGGTTTGAGATTCTGCTTAAAATTATCCTCCACATGAACTAGAACTGCTTCAGATCATAGCTGCCAATTATCAGTCACAAAGTCTACCTTTCTAGCACTGTGAGGCAAGTAAAATTTTCTAAGGCAGCCAGATTACAAGACGTGTTCCAGCTCTTTATTCTTCTTACCGGAAAAAAAAGTGAACAAAGGTTTTCATTTCCACCTACAGACAATTCTCATTATTCATGATTTCCGTAACCACAAATTTGCCTAATTGCTGAAATTTATTTATGAAACTCAATACTCCTGGCATTTTACAGTCATTCACTGGCATTCACAGAGTGGCAAAAAATTTGGGGCCTATCTGATGCACAGTTTCCCAGATGAGATCAAACAAGACAGGGTTCTGCCTTAATGTTTCAGCTCTCATACTATAAACACATTCCCTTTTTGCAGTCTATTTAGTTTTTGTGCTTTTTAAAATTGTTCCTGTTATTGATTTTGCTTTTCAAAACTTGTTCCCAAGCATAGTGCTGAAGTGCTGTGTGGTGTTCCTATGTTCCTAACCACAACAAAGCTGTGATGGAAAGTAGCATAGTGGTTGCCAGGGGCTGGGTGGGGCACTGAGGGGAAGTTACTGTGTGATAGATACAGAGTTTCAGTCTGGGAGGATGAAAAATTTCTGATGATGAATGGTGGTGTTGGCTATACAACCATGTGAATGTGCTTAATGCCACAGAACTGTACATCTAAAAATGGTTAAGATGCTAAATGTTATGTATATTTACCACAATTTTAAAAGACTGTGATATGCCTAAGGGAAAAAAATTTTTACAAAAAAATACATGTGCTGGATAAGCATCGTTAGGGCATGATTTAACAGTCCTGTGAGTTCACCGTTACTGAATGAACAATATATATTAAATAATGTATGTGTAAACAAAAACACACCTAAAACAAGGTTATATATGGATTGGTTGATGAAAATTTTATGACCAGAGGTTCACCTAACCCTGTTTTTCAACTGAGAACAATAGTTCAGTATTTGCTAATTCAGTTTTGTCAATGACTTTATAGGACACAACTACTGTGAATAGGGAGAATCGACTATATCTAATCAACTTCTCTAGAAAACAGTATTGAATGGGTTAAGAAGTACTGAAGAAATTTAAATAAGTTTTATTCCTTCTCCAGTGGCAGTGATTGCAAGAATCCCAAAGCCCCACAGTAGAAGGGCTTATCAGGCATAGGAACCTTCAATGTAGTCTGACTGCTGGAGACCCATTGGCTGCTCTTGTCATAAAGGAGACAGGACAGTCGTGCATTATTAGGATGAGTGAGTAGAGAAGAATTCCTTCTAGTTGACTGGGAGAGCTTTGTCTGTTGGCTTGTTGGTTTTGTCTTAAGTTAGCCATCTCTAAAGCAGTTTCTCACAGGAGTTGGAATTTAGGTGGCCAAAGCAGCATCTCACAAGACAGATATGATTCATCTTTGTACTAGGTAGGCTATTACATTTTCTGTAACCATCAGTAAGGTGACAAGCAAAACTCTCTCATCTCTGTTACAAATACCCACTGGTTGTCTCAAAACAATGTTGAGTGTATAAAGAATATTTTCAAAAATTTTATAGTCTTATTTTCCCAGAGTGTGAGATCTACTGAGTGTACTAATATAAAGACTTGCTGGAAGTTTAATGATCGTGGCCAAAAAAGGAGGAGAATGAGATTAGGAATTAGCACAAGAATGGATCACAAAAATTTCAACAGTTTTGGGCAAAAACTCAGGAAATTTTATCTGATATCTCTTGCCATTAACTTGTAATTACAGCTCTTTGGTATTACTCTATGCTGATGATTCTTAAAGCCAGAAATAATCTGTATAGTGCTCAACTTATATAACATCATGAATAGATAATCATCCTACATTGATAACTGATTACCTATGCTTTCCATAGTTAGAAGACAATAATTAACAAAAAACAAAAATATTCTTGAGCTAGGAATCATGACTATAGGAATTGAAGACAGGAGACCTGAAATATAATTCTGTCTTTACTGCTAATGTTTTATGTAACCTTGAATAAGTCAGTTAGCAAACGCTTTATTTATAAATGTGTGTGTGTGTGTGTGTGTGTGTGTGTGTGTATGAATTCATGTATTAGTTTATGAAATATTTGAATGCCTATATTGTATCCAGCACTATGCTATATTCTGAGGATAAAACAGTGAGCCAGACAGACACAATTACTGTCTTCATGAAACCTATGGACTAGTTTCTTCATATAAAATATGAACGCATTTGATTAGATGTGCCCCTTCCATTGAGGTTTATCCCCTAACACAGTGATTCTCAGGCACATTCATGCATACATTTTATTTGCCAACAGACTGATAATATCTTCATACATTATGGGGCTTCTGGAAAACTCTATTGTAAACATAAGAAAGGAAAAACATCTTAGTGTTATTATGAAAACAGTTTTTACTTTACAGACTCTCTGGAAAGGACTTGGGAACCACCCCAGTGATCCCCAGACACTTGGAGAACCATACACCCAAAGTAGTAATTTTTACACTACTTCAGTTGAGTACTTCCCCTTTTAACTTCCAGTCCCCTCCTCCCAATACCTGTAGCTTTGCTTTTAATGAGACATCAAATAAAGTAATTTTAAAACATTGTTTAACAGTACATATTTATTGCAAAAAGCAGAAATATAAATATTATTATAATCACTGACTACAAACTCATAGGCAATCTAGAGCACATTTGCAAAACATTTGTCAGTTCTACGGAATGGACTGAAATTAGTAGTCTTAAGGGATTTTTTGTAGATGGTCTTCAGATAAGTCTTGAGGTGATAGTATTCATTCTATGGCAATCCTCATAATAACTTCCTAGTTAATAAGGTTGCTGCAATGCATTGTCCTTTAGAGGTAGAATTAACTCAGAAAAGCTTCAAAATTCTATTTCTCCTCTTCCTCCCCCCCAAAATGGGAGCTCTAGTCTGCTTATCATAGGCTTAAAATTTATTGTAGAAAATAAAAATGAAGTTATAATTTGGCTTCCTCATTTTTTCTATTAAAAAAAGATACTAGAGGCCAGGCACAGTGACTCAAGCCTGTATCCCAGCACTTTGGGAGGCCAAGGTGGGTGGATCATTTGAGGTCAGAAGTTTAAGACCAGCTTGGCCAACATGGTGAAACACTGTCTCTGCTAAAAATACAAAAATTAGCTACGCACAGTGGCGTGAGACAGAGTGAGACCCTTCCTCAAAAAAAAAAAAAAAAAAAAAAAAAAAAAAAAAAAACCAACTAAACTAAACTCAAAGACTTGCTGTTAAAATTGTATAGACTGTAAAGATTGTCCCCTCCTCCATTATTACAATTGTTATATGTTTGTGTTTTAATGTTTTCTTGTCCTCCAATCTCTACTCTTCCATCCCCCAAATAGACTATGAGCTATTTGAGGGCAGGGAATATTTCGTTCTTTTTTGTCTTTTCAGCTCTTGTTCCAGTACCTGGAACATAATTAGATGGGCAGAACAGTGTTTTTGTTTGTTTTTTGAGATGGAGTCTTGCTCTGTCACCCAGACTGGAGTACAGTGGCATAATCTCGGCTCACTGCAACCTCCACCTCCTGGGTTCAAGCAATTCTGCTTCAGCCTCCCGAGTAGCTGGGATTACAGGTATGCGCCACCACACCCAGCTATTTTTTTGTATTTTTAATAAAGGTGGGGTTTCACCATGTTGGCCAGGCTGGTTTTGAACTCCTGGCCCCAAGT
This sequence comes from Saimiri boliviensis, assembly GCF_048565385.1. NCBI lineage: Eukaryota > Metazoa > Chordata > Mammalia > Primates > Cebidae > Saimiri > Saimiri boliviensis. The sequence continues at coordinate 50,543,762 of NC_133453.1, read as the reverse complement.
GATCCGCCCACCTAGACCTCTTAAAGTGCTGGGATTACAGATGTGAGCCACTGCGCGGCGGCTCAAGCCTGTAATACCAGCACTTTGGGAGGCCGAGGCAGGTGGATCACGAGGTCAAGAGATCGAGACCATCCTGGTCAACAAGGTGAAACCCCATCTCTACTAAAAACACAAAAATTAGCTGGGCATGGTGGCGCACGCCTGTAGTCCCAGCTACTCGGGAGGCTGAGGCAGGAGAATTGCTTGAACCCAGGAGGCGGAGGTTGCAGTGAGCCGAGATCGCGCCATTGCACTCCAGCCTGGGTAACAAGAGCGAAACTCCGTCTCAAAAAAATAAAAATTAAAAACTGTTCTGACACCTGGCCAGAACAGTGTTTTTTGAATAATTAAACCACTAAATGAACAAATATCTCCTTAAATACCAGAAACTCCAACTTTCCAATTTTTCAGCAAGGTGTAGTTAGTGTATTTATAGACTTTCTAAGTGAACGTGTTTTTAGTTTGCCCTGACTATGTTTCATAGCATTTCTATTGACTCCCCTCTTCCTCAAACTGCCAGGGGAGTTTGATATCACAGGTCCCTGTGTTCTTGACGCCGCAGTAGTTCTCTGGTGGAGCAGGGAGCAGTTTGGGTATCCCAGTACAGCTTTTGCATTTAATGACCTGGGACTACTAGATCTATGGCGAGCCACACCGGACCATGCTAGAGAGTGGCCATGCTGGCTATGATACCACTACCTACAGTGACCAGATCCCTTCCCGACTTAGGTTCATATTAAGTTTAATGAGTCTCAAAGGTAGCCAGAGTGTAGAAAGGAAGTCTCAAAAGGGGTGTGTGTGTGCACGCGCGCATGTGTGTATGTGTGTTTGTGTTTGAGCAAGGCAAAGGCAGATCAATCTCCCAGTAGGGAAAACTATGAACTGAGCATAATAATAAATTTATTTTCGTTACTTTTGATGACCAGTTTTCTGCATGATGTTTTCATTTACTTTAGAACAAGCACATGGTTTCCAGATCAGCTGACAATACAGATTGAATTGGAAAAAATATATCTGTAGTTTCAATATTTTTAAAGTTAATGTTTCTAGTAATCAACTGCCCTTCAAGAGAAAATCTTGTAATTTTCAGGGTTTTGTTTTTAGGGAACTGGAACCAGAAGCCTCAATACAGAGTATGTTTTGGCAAATCAAAAAAATTAATATTTTATATTTTGATTTTTTAATTTATAGTCTTAAACACATTTTAAAAAATCTTAACTCTCTTTACTCCATTGGTGGTTTGATGGTAGTAATAACATTTGAAAAATTTAGTTCTCTCCAGGAGTCTTATGTTTTATTTCTAAAAACAATTGCCTGAAGCATTGTTTTTCATAATTCAGAGAATTGGCTTTCAGAGAATCATTCCATTTCCAAATTCCTTTGTAAATTCTTAGAAGTGTTTTAAAATATATTCATTTGTTCATTTATACATGTACTTGTTCATTAAACACTTATTGTGCACCTGGTTTATGATAGGTACTATGCTAGGAATTGGAGATTTTAAAAAATGATGCTTTTTTGCCTAAGGGAAATAAAAAACTTTAGGGCTTTAGGATTTTAAGGTCATTTGATCCACCCTACTCATGAAGAGATGGAGAAACTAAGGTCCAGAGAGAGGTTATGTAATTTAAATTAGATTTAAATGAAGAACAGTTTTTTTAATTTGCAAAAGCAGTTTGCATTGAAATAGTTTTGAAGCTTCAAGTACTTCTTTAACTTCTTTATGTTGAATTAAGAATTTTTTTAATGTTCTAAAATTATCAAATTAGGTCAGTACTCAATTTCCTGGGCCAGTGCCACAGTGGTGCCCTTTGTTCTTGGACCCTATCCATGATTCTGGCTTGGCAACTGAAAGATTTGATGAGCTGCTTTTGGCAATTAGTATAGGAGTTTTAATGTCTACGAACTAAATGTACTTTTGATGCCCATTTGCTTAGGTATTGGGGTCAGCGTTTTGTTACATAACATCACTATTTAACTCAAATTTCAATATTTTAAATTCTCTAACTATATTCTTGAAATGTAAAATTAAAGTCAGTAGTTTTTAGTAATTTTAACCACAGAGAGTTACAAAGAGTTCATCTTTGACTTCCTAATTAGTTGAAAAATAGATGCAATCTTGACTTAAGTTTTAAAAAAACAACTTTCATTTAATTAGATTTAGCATGAATATTCTGGCCCCTGCTGGGAACTCTAAGAACTACATCACGTCTGCTGTCAATTTTTCTTTTTATTTATTTATTTATTATTATTATTTATTATACTTTAAGTTTTGGGGTGTATGTGCAGATCATGTAAGTTCAGTGTGATATTTTTTTCCCTCTCTTTTTTGGCAACCTGTAGAATCTGGCTGAAGAAAATATATAAGACATTACTATGATGAAGACCCAAAATCTGTGTTAAGTATTAGATATTTTTACATGACGCAATGAATTTAAATCCCCAGTAACACAAGAAATTTTTCTGGATATCTAATTCTTTAAAAATCTCCATTCAAACTCAGAGGAGAATTCTAATGGGAGGAACTGGTAAAATTCAAATACTTGATAAAGTATGGTATGGTAAGGACTCTTTACTTAGAATTTCATCTAATACTTATGAACACCCACTGTTTGTGGGTAAGCATTGAATATGCAATCATGCAATGCATAACGAATTCAACAGACCACATAGATGAGGGTGGTCACAGAAGATTATAATGGTGGTGAAATATTCCTATGGCTTAGTGATGTCTAGATGATCCCAAGTGTGTGTAAGCCTAGGCTAATGTGTGTGTTTGTGTTTTAGTGTTTAATTAAAACATTTAAAAATGTTTTCTAAAAATAAAAAAAATTAAAAATAGAAAACGCTTATAAAACAAGGATATAGATAAAGTAGGCTGAACATGGTGGCTCACACCTGCAATCTCAGTGCTTTGAGGTACCAAGGCAAGGAAGACTGCTTGAGGACAGGAGCTCAAGACCACCTTGGGCAATAAGGTGAGACCCCATCTCTAAAAAAAAAAAAAAATTAGCTTGGTGTGGTGACACACACTTGTAGTTCTAGCTACTCATTTTTTATCTTTTATACCATATATTTACTGTACCTTTTCTAAGTTATATGTTTAGCTATCCAAATGTTATTGTGTTACTATTGCCTCCAGTATAATATAGTATAGTAACATGTAGTAGAGGTGTGTAGCCAATGAGCAATAGGCTATACTATGTAGCCTAGGTGTGCAGTAGATTATATCATCTAGGTTTGTGTAAGTACCTTCTATAATGTTCACATGACAATGAAAATATTATGTTAAATATAATGTTCATACAATAATGAATTGTGTGCTTCATAAATATTAAATATGAAAATGTGTCAACATCTAATCATATATAACAGTAGCATCTAACAATATTGATATCATTAATGTTAATTTGTATTATAAATCTTTCTAAAATTAAAAAATTTCTAAATTAAACTTTTGTAAAGTGAAGGATAGGTTTATAATGTACACAAGAGGGAGATATAGAAGGAAATGATTAGGAAACTAGAAAGAAAAAAGTGGGAAAAGATGTACTAGACAAATGCTAACAAAAAGAAAACTGGAGTCATATTAGTCACAGGTTTGAATTTAAGACAGAAAGTGTAAGACAAGACAAGGAAATTTTATGATGGTAGAGGAAACACGCCACAGAGAGGATATACCCTTCATAAATCTTAAAGCATGGAACAATATCATAAGAAAAATACGTGAAGAAAAACTGCAGAACTGCAAGGAGAAAGGGAAGACCCAAAGCAGCAGTAGCAATGCAGCCATAAAAAACAATGAAATCATGTTCTTTGCTGTAATATGGATGCAGCTGAAGGCCATTATCCTAGCTAATTAATGCAAGAATAGAAAAACAAATATTGCAAGTTCTTACTTATAAGTGAGGGCTAAATGTAGTCATGAGCATAAAGATAGCAAAATAGACACTGGGGGGTACTGGAAGGAGGAAACTGGGGAAAAGGGGCAAGGGTTGAAAAATTAGCTGTAGGGTCTTAGGCTCACTACCTGGATGATGGGATCAATCATACTCCAAACCTCAGCATCACACAATATACCCAGGTAGCAAACCTGCATGTGTACCTCCTAAATCTAAAATAAAAGTTGAAATAAAAAAATACTACTATTAGTAGACTTTTAATTCACTTTATGGATCAAACAGTTGAAAGTAAGCATATGAAGTATTTGAACAATTAAGTCAATAAGGTTGATGACAACTGAAAATCAATCTTATTTTTAAAAGCTCATGAAACATTTACAAAATTGACAAATATTTTAATAAATTTCCCAAATTAGAAATAATCCAGACTATATTCTCTGATCACAGTATAATTAAACAAAAAAAAAAAAGATGACCAAAATATAAAACAAACATCTACTGCTTGGAAATATAAAAGCTATTTAAAACAACCTTCGGTACAAAGAGGAAACAAAACTAATATCGCAGAATGTGTACAAAATGACAGCTAAAATGTTGCATACCAAAACTTACAGGAGACAACTGTTATGTTTAGCAGACATTCATGGCTTCAAATATGTATTACTAAACAAGAAAGTGTGATAATTACACATTCTTTAACTTAAAAAGTTGGAAAATGAACTATAAAATCGGCTACAAATTAAAGTGAAAGTTAAAATGAAACTAAAAAGAGAAAATAATAAACTGAGTCAGAAACAGCAAAGTAATAGAATTGATCATACAAATTTATGACTTTTTTAAAGAGAAAAAAATATACTAGCTTAAGTTACCAATATGAAGAATGCACAAATATTGTAAATTAGGAGAGAGAAAGATAAATGCTTTCCAGAGAGTGAGAGAATTAAGGAATTAAAAGAGTATACTGCAGAAGTATTATGGAAATACATTTGAAGACCTGGAAGACCTGCATGAAATTGACATATATAGATTTTCCAGGAAAAAAAAAAAAAAAAAAAAACAACCAAGAAGAAAGTGGAATACTGTGAAAAGTGCCAGTCTATAGACGATTCTTCCAAATGCTCAACGGACAGGTAATATAGAACACTACTTTTTAAAGTAGTGTTTAGATATCAGCATTTTTTACAAAATAGAATAGAGTGCATGCTCAGAGTAAAGGGCAAATAGAATTGTGGGAAACTTTTATCAGTGTGTATACCAAGTCTCCTTTTGAAGTTGCATTACTTAACTGTGGGTCACAATCAAAATATTAATACTCTAAAAGTCACCCTTCTAGAATTAAAATGATTAAAGAATAAAAATAAATATAGAAATAAATTTGAAGGCCTATACGAAGCCCAGAAAAATTTTTTTTAGCTACCATACAATACTGAGTTCTATTCAAGAAAGGGGTGTCTCTTTCCCTTTATTATTTGAGATTCAAAATTTTCTTTATATTATAGGAACAGTGGTTCTTTATCCTGGTTGTACATTACAATCACTTACTTAAAAAAATTGCAGATATCGGCCAGTGCAGTGGCTCACACCTGTAATCCCAGCACTTTGGGAGGCCCAGGTGGGTGGATCACCTAAGGTCAGGAGCTCGAGACCAGCCTGGCAAACATGGCAAAACCCCATCTCTACTAAAAATACAGAAGTTAGGTGGTTGTGGTGGCACATGCCTATAGTCCCAACTGCTCAGGAGGCTGAGGCAGGAGAATCCCTTCAGCCCAGGAGCAGAAGGTTGCAGTGAGCTGAGATCGTGCCACTGCACTTCAGCCTGGGCGACAGAGCAAGACCTTATCTCAAAAAATTAAAAAAATAAATAAAAATTGCAGAGTATCTAGGCTCCATCACCAAAGATTTGATTAGTCTGGTGTAGAGCACAGGCATTGTGTATTAAGAGCTTAGCCCCAAATAAACCAAACCAAATTTAAAATGCCATTCTCTTTATTTTATAATTGCAATGTAATTTCCAATTCAAATATCAATCTTTTTAAATATAAATATTTCAGAATAGCTAGGTAAATTTTTATAAGGAAAAGAAATGAGAGGGAACTATCACTAATGGTTATGAAAACATTTTAAGGTATAGTAATTTAAAATGCACAGTATTGAAAGAAGAATTGAAAAATAGAGAAAAAGAGTGAAAAAATGACCCAATCGCGCAGGAAAACCACAGAAGAGATAAAAGTGTCATTTTAAGTTAGGCCATTAAGTAGATGGACTGTATAATAAATGGTATTGGGACAGAAAACTAGTCATGTGGATCCCTGGCCACTAGACCATAAGCTCCATGAAAGCAGTGACAGCTTTATATTTATCAAAATTTAAATCTCAAAAATGAAACAAGAAGAGTAAAAGAAGAAAATGTGAGTATTATATACTCTGATGTAAACATTGGTGTCAAACATTCTAAGCATGTAAATGTACAAGAATGCGTTTAAGGTTCTTTGCCATGATGAAATTTAAGATTAGCTAGGCATGTTTATCAATCTTTTCTACTGCAGCTTGGTAAATGTATTTAGATAAAAAATTTAAATTCCAACACAGTAAAGAAAACTTCAAAGTTACACACAATACAAAATATTTCCTAATTTTTCTTGTGATTATTTTTTGACCGTATTTATTTAGAAGTATGATTAATTTCCAAATATTCAGGTATTTTCCAGATATATTTTTGTTACTGGTTTCTAACTTCTGTTGTAATCAGAGAATGTAGTTGGTATTATTTAAACTTTTTTACATTTATTAAAAATGGTTTTATGGCCCACCTTATGTTCTATCTTGGTGAATGTTTTATGAACACTTGAAAATAATTTGTGTTCTGTTATTGCATGTATGGTTCCTTAAATGACAAGTCAGGTAGGTTTGTTTAAGTTCTATACAGCCTTTCTTATTTTCTGTCTGCTTAGTCTATCAGTTACTAAGAGAGGAGTGTTAAAGTATCCAACTATAATGATGAATATGACTGCTTGTCTTCAATTTACCAGTTTTTAAATGTATTTTAAAGCTCTATAATTACATGGACACATATTTAGGATCGTTATGGTTTTGTGATGAATTAAATCAACTCTAATCATTATAAAAATCATTTTCTTTATCTCTGGCAACATCTCTTGTCCTGAAATCAGCTTTGTCTGACACTAATATAGTCACCAGCTTTCTTAGGATTAGTGGTTTTTCCTTTCTTTTCTTTTCTTTTTATTGTATTTTAGGTTCTGGGGTACATGTGCAGGTCATGGAGGGTTGTTGCTTAGGTGCATACATAACCAGGTGGTTTGCTGCCTCCATTCCCCCTTCATCTATATCTGGCATTTATCCCCATATTATCCCTTTCCACCCTCCCCAACCCCAGCTGTACCTCCCCTAGCCCCCCCCCCCACCAACTGCCCCCAGTGTGTGGTGCTCCTCTCCCTGAGTCCACATGGTCTCATGGTTCAACACCTGCCTATGAGTGAGAACATGCACTGTTTGGTTTTCTGTTCTTGTGTCAGTTTGCTGAGAATGATGGTTTCCTGATTCATCCAAGTCCCTACAAAGGACATGTACTCATTGTTTTTTATGCCTGCATAGTATTCCATGTGCCACATTTTCTTTGTCCAGTCTATCATTGATGGGCATTTGGGTTAGTGTTTTTATGTGTATCTTTTCCCATCCACTCGCTTTCAACATACCTGTGTCTTTATTTTCAAGCTTTTTTTGGTAGAATACATGTAGTTGGGTCTTGTTTTTTTGTTCAGTCTTATAACTTTTGCCTTTTGATTGGAGAGTTTAGATTATTTACATTTAATGTAATTTTCAATGTGATTTGGTTTTAGTGTTAAATCTGTTCTTTGTTTCATTTTTCTTTTTCTGCCTTATTTCAGGTCATTTTTTAGTGTTTCATTTTATCTCCACTATTGATTCACTCACTATGCCTGATTTTTTTTTATGTAGTGGTTGCTATAGAGTATATAATATGCATCTTTAATTTATCATAGTCTACCTTAAAATGATATTTTACTGCTTCATGTGTGATTGCCATCACACATTTTACCTTTACCTATGTTATAAATTCCCTAATACATTGTTGTTATTCTTGCCTTAAACAATTTTCTATAAAGAGCCTTAAGTATTTATGCATGTATCTATATTTTCCAGTGCTCTTCATTTCCTGTATAGATAAGTGTTTCAACATTAACACTATTGACATTTTGGGCTGGATTATTCTTTATTGTGGGAAGATATGCTGTGTATTATAAGGCGTTTAGCAGCATTCCTGGCTCAACTTATTGGATGCCAGCAACAACTCTCCTCATTTCATGCCCATTACAAATGTCTTCAAATGTTGACAAATGTTTTCTGGGCAGTAAGCTGTCCCCAGTGGAGAACCACTGTTAAGATTTAAGTGTCTATATGATAACATTTTCCTTAAGCCTGAAAGAAATCCTTTAGCATTTTTTAAATTTCAGGATTGCTGGGAACAAATCCTCTCAGCTTTTGTTTGTCTGAAGAAGACATTATTTCAATCTTATTTTGAGACATTTCGCTGGAATTCTATATTGCCTGTATTTTTCTTAAAGCACTTTAAAGATGTTACTTGTATTTCAGATTGCATTGTTTCTGACAGGAAATCAATATTACTTATCATTCTTCCTGTATATAGTGTGTCTTACTCTTTGGTTACTTTTAAGAATTTCTCTTTATCAATAATTTTCAGCAGTATTATTTTATATGCCTTGATGTGATTTTCTCTGTGTTAATACTGCTTTGGATTCATTGAGCTTTCTGGATTTGGGGGTTTATAGTTTTCATTAAATTTGGAAAAAGTTCAGCCATCAATTCATATATTTTTCTCCCCTCATCATTTTCTGGGACTCTAATAATACATATTTTAATAGACAACTTGATGCCCTATAAGTCACAGAGGTTATTGATAGCTTCCATGCTACTTCTTCTGGTATGGCTGATTTTTTTCCCTGCATTATCTAATTGTCTATTAATTTAATCAAGTGAATTTTCATTTCAGAAAATTTATGGTTATATCTAATTTTAACTATATTTTATTTTTTCCCCTATTATGCTCATGTTTTCTTTTAAAATCTTCAGCATACTTACAGTGGCTGTTTTAAAGTTCTTCTCTGCAAATTTCATTATCTATCTATATACATTTTTTTAATTGAGACACAGTCTCACTCTGGAGTGTAGTAGTGTGACCTCTGCCTCTTGGGTTCAAGTGATTCTCCTGCCTCAGCCTCCTGAGTAGCTGGGATTACAGGAGCCCACCACCACATCTGGCTAATTTTTTGTGTGTTTTTAGTAGAGACGATGTTTCGCCGTGTTGGCCAGGCTAGTCTTGAACTCCTAGCCTCAAGCAGTCCACCCACCTTGACCTCCCAAAGTGCTGGGATACAAGCATGAGCCACTGTGCCCAGCCATTATCTATGTCTTATTTATTTGTTTGTCTATTTCTACTGTTCTTTCCCCATAGTGAGTCATATTTTCTCATTTGTATCTCTAGGAATTTTTTATTGAGTGCAAGGAATTGTAAACATTATGTTGTAGAATATCTGAATTTTGTTGTCTTCCTTTGAAGAGTGTTGAAGTTGGTTTAGACAAGGAGTTAATTTACTTGTAGAACAAGTTAATGTTTTAAAGGCTGACTTTTAAGCTTGCTAGGGTTGGTCTACAGAGGCCTTTACTTTAGTATAGTCTGATTACTAAAGTATAACCTTTCTAGGGTTTTTTAAAATGCCCTGGCCATTCAACTAGTCTTCCTACTCTGGCTACTCAGAATTTAGAGCCCACTGTAAACTCAAATAAGTGTTCAGCTGTTGTCCCTAAGGAGTTCTTTGCCTGGCTTATGAAGTTTCTTTCATTCTATTCTGTTCATTCTATTCAAGGGGACCTCTAGAGCCTTTCTTTCCATAGCTCCTTCCTCTCTGGCCCTTTGCCCCACAATACCTAGTTTCCTCAGTGTTCCCAATTACTGATATGTTTCCTTGACTTAGCAAGATTACTGTACTCTTAGTTTTCTCTTTCCTCTACTGTGATCCAAAATCTGCCTCTAGGACAATTCTGTGCATCACATGATTTGTTTTCCTTCTCTTAGGAATTACAGTCTGATGCTGCCAATGTCCAATTTCTGAAAAGATGTTTCTTATATTTTATCCTATGTTCTAATTGTTTACAGCAGGAAGGTAAATATACTACCTGGGAATTAAATGTGGCCTGAAATGAAGTCTCCTTAGAATACAAACATAGAAAAAGGGTGAAAATGAAGCACTTAGGATAGGAAAAAAGGCTTTCTTCCTACTGCTAGCTCAGAACCTTTAAAAATAAAAAGATTACGAGCCCAATGGAAAAATGGCAAAATGAAATATATATTTCTGATGAACCTCTGAAAAGATGTTCAGCCTCATTCAGGATTAAATAAGAACAAAATTAAAAGATCAGTGAAATACCATTTCTCATTCAAGGTTAGAATAAGCATGAGAAAATAACCCCTTCTTTCTCTCTTGGTGGGAGAATAAATTTTACTTTTTATCCACTTTGCAGGACAACCTGGCATTATCTTTTAAATTTTTAAATATGCTGTTGCATTTGACCCAGCAATTCTATCTTTTAGGATTTTACCCTCTGATCAACTTGCATAAACTCTCAAACATATTTGTAAAGTATGTAATGTTTAAGGTTGGGAATAATCTACATGTGCAGCTATTAGAAATTAAATAAATTACAGCATATCCAGCTAAATCTGTAATGTACTGACATAGAAAGGTTAATATCAAACATAAGTAGAAAGGAAAATTTTAGAACAGAATCTATTTTATACCTATGAAAAACAGAAACATTTCATTTGTTTTATGTATGCTTTTTTCACAGATGTTTCATCCAACTCTATGACCTGTAATATTCATAATTTGCTGATCTGCTCCAGACTCATATTCAGCAGTCTATTTTACACCCCTCTTGAATAGTTAATAGGAATTTTCAACTTACCATGTCCAAGGCAGAACTCTTTATTTATCAACACTACCCACCCCACCCAATCTTCTCTATTTCAGTAAATGGTGCCACAGCTCAACCAGTTGCTTATGTCAAACACCTGAGAGTCAAGAAATTTTTTTCTCATTAAGCTTCCTGCTCACACCATTTAATGGAAAGAAAGGAATAAGAAAGCTAGAAGGTTAATAAAGTGTGGTCGAGTGTGGGCCACCAAACACGCAAGTACCACAGTAACTACCACTTTTTTAGCTGGCAATGAATTAGTCACTGTATCAGTCACTCTATATACATCTCATTTTATCCTCACAAAGCTCTGTAAGTGTTCATTCTCTATTTTATATCTTAAAGATTTTGGGCTGAGTGCAATGGTTCACGACTGTAATCCCAGTACTGTGGGAGGCTGAGGTGGGCAGATCACCTGAGGTCAGGAGTTTGAGACCAGCCTGGCCAACATGACAAAACCCCGTCTCTACTAAAAATACAAAAATTAGCTGGGTGTGGTTGTGTGCACTTGCAATACCAACTACTTGGGAGACTGAGGTAGGAGAATTGCTTGAACCTGGGAGTTGGAGGTTGCAGTGAGCCAAGATCGCACCACTGCACTCCAACCTGGGAGACAGAGCAAGACTCCACCTCAAAAAAAAAAAAAAAAAAAAAAAAAAAGATTCTGGGCAATAATGCTTTAGTGAAAAATGAGGGGTGTGTGTGTGTGTGTGTGTGTGTGTGTGTGTGTGACAGAAAGGGAGAGATACAAATCTTCTCATCCTTCTCTTGCTTGTTGCAGCCTATTGAACCTGTCAGCTAATGGTGAGCAGGTGAAATAGATAACTGAGCACAGCTGTTTGATTCCAAGGTAGGTGCTAGTGGAAACATATTAAGTATTTCCTGTTAGCTGTTGATTCTCACAGCTGGCCTGTGCAGATATTATAGAATTCATTCTTCCTCAGTTATACAGAAAGTGTCTTTTTCCTCAGTTATATAAAAATTAGCTGGCTTTATATCTATAAGGACGTAGGTTTTAAAATAAATATATTCAATGTGATTTATTAGCAAAATTGCAAGAGTGTTTTTAAAAATTAGTTTCATCATGTTTGTGCTGTATACCATTCACACACAAAAAATTAATAAAGACATGAGGCCTCTGATGACCTCATATTCCAGCCGGGGAGACAGACTTGTAAACAGATATGTTAACATAGAAGGTGGTAAGTGCTCTTCTAAAGACTGAGCAAAGAGCTGTCAGTGCAAAAGCACAGAGGATTCTGCTGGAAGGAGTCAGGAAGATTTAACAGAATAGATGACATCTGAGCTGGATCCTGAAGGATGGACAGGAGTCTGCCAGGTGAATGAGGTGATCTCTATATAAAGTGCCTAGTACAGATCAGGCACTTGGTAAGACCCAATAAATGTTAACATCTAGTTCCAGTCAGAGAAGTGTTCCAGGCAGAGGACGTAGGTCAGTTCAATTCAAGGAGCATTTATTGAGTACTTTGTGTATGTCAGGCATTGTTCCAGGTTCTTTAGCCTTATGTGCCAGGCACATCTTGTGAAAACAGAGAATTATACAAAGGTCTGGTGTAAGCCATATCCAGATCAACTATTTATAGATTTTGTTGTCAGAATGGAGCAGGGATGTCTTAACACTGCTGACACAATGCATCTTGATTATGAACCCCTACTACTGCAGCACTGAAGCACCGAGATGTCAGTAGCTAATGACTGTACTAGATTCCATTTCATGAAGGCAGTGATGACAATCTGGCTTGGCTTCCCCTTGTGTTCTGGGCCACTTTGATCTTTACTAGGGGGTCAGGTCCAGGCAACAGCTCTTCCTAACAACATGGTTGCAAAGGAAACTAAAACTATTTTACTCAAAAATATATTTCAAAAATATTTTTTTAAGCTGGATACTGAGAGGATCTGAAGAAAGAAATAGTCCGGTAGGGTTGTCTGTTGTGGAGATTTATATTTGTCAAGAAAATGTGCACCAGTGAAATCAACAGCTGTGCTTTCTCTGAGCTGCCCCCCATGCCCCCACCCCCTGCCACACCTTCCTTTCTGGATTAATCTAGGAAAGATTAACTCAACCACCATCTACCACCTATCTATTCTTTCTGAGGGCATCCCTGAGATTACCTGAGATACTTTCATCTGCATTACAAGACCCCCTTTAACCCATGCCCTTCCTCTCTCTCCCTCCCACACCCTGAGACTCCATGTCCTCCAGAGCCCAGAGGAACTTAGTTCCAGGGCATTGTTTTTGGGGCTGATTCTTTTCCCCTGAAAAGTATTTACTCCCAACTCCCATCTTACCTCTTCCCAGTGAAGCAAATATTAAAGCATTAACCACTTACCTTTCTTTGAGTTTTTCATATTTTGTATGACTCCTATGCATACCTGTGCATGTTAGTCAATTTGTAAGCCTTTTTTTCCTGTTACACTATTATCAGTTTGTTATATAGACTTAAATTATCAGACCCTTAGGGGAAAAATTTAAACTCCCCTGTAACTGGAAGGGTGAGATGCCTGCATTTCTCTTCAGCTCACTAACTCAGTAGGTCCACTTGCCCTCCCCTCAGTTAAGTCGGTTCATTATATCCAGCCACCAAATCTTGAAGCTTTATTCTATGGTATAGTAGGGAAGAAATAAAAATGAAATCCCAGGCTGGGCGCAGTGGCTCACACCTGTAATCCCAGCACTTTGGGAGGCCGAAGTGGGTGGATCACCTGAGGTCAGGAGTTTGAGACCAGCCTGACCAACATGACGGAACCCCATCTCTACTAAAAAAAATACAAAATTAGCTGGGTGTGGTGGTGGGTGCCTGTAATCCCAGCTACTCGGGAGGGTGAGGCAGAAGAATTCTTGAACCTGGGAGGCAGAGGTTATCATGAGCCGAGATCATGCCATTGCACTCCATCCTGGGCAGCAAGAGTGAAACTCTATCTCAAAAAATAATAATAATAAATAAATCCTAAGCACCCCCCACTCAACAACTGACTGAACAGAATCACCTCTTGGCCAAGGGGACCCCAGAGAAACTTTGAAAACTGAGTTCCCAGCCGTGATGGGATGAGCTTTCTCCCCAAGGACTAAATGGAAACCAGCTCTTTCAAAAGACTCTACCACTGATACAGCTATACACCTGACATTGCTCCTCCTTTGTTCCTGATAAGAGACCACTGACTATGGAGTGGTTCTGGCCAGTCTATGGAGAATGCACAGTGAGGGTTTTTGTGCCCTCTGCTTTACCTTTTGATGCCAACAGGCTAAAAACTCCACCCTGCTATAATCCCAGCACTTTGGGAGGCCAAGGTGGGTAGATCATGAGGTCAAGAGATGGAGACCATACTGGTCAACATGGTGAAACCTCGTCTCTACTAAAAATACAAAAGTTAGCTGGGCATGGTGGTGCACACCTGTAGTCCCAGCTACTCAGGAGGCTGAGGCAGGAGAATTGCTTGAACCCAGGAGGCGAAGGTTGCGGTGAGCTGAGATCGTGCCATTGCACTCCAGCCTGACTAACAAGAGCAAAACTGTCTCAAAGACAAAAAACAAAATGAAACAAAACTCCACCCTGGATCATGCCGACAACAGCCATTTTTCTAACATGAATCCCATGAAGAGGCATGACGTTCATGTGAGCATCCATATGTTTCTCCTTTCATAAATATTCATGACTTTTTAATAGCTTATTGAATATGCATATTTGTTCACCACATTCAGCATAAATTCCTGTCTTACTCTTCTGACCCTTGGAGTATCTGTTTCTGGCTTCTGGCCAGAGGTTATGCTTCCCAGACTGTGAGGATGGCAACCCTTTATGTGAAATAAATCTCTCCTTTCCAAATTTCTGAATCTCATTGTTCTTCAGCTGATACAGGTAATAGTATAGAATAAATAGAATCAATGCTGTTACATATATTTATTACACTAAACACAGAACCTATACATGCCCACATCTAAAACAGAACATTTCTAAATGTAAGGAATATCCTATGATGGTTTTCAATGGTGGTTTTACTACTACAACTGGGTTGCAAGCAATATAGAAGTTATGTGCTAGATGTTTTACAAATATTATTTCATTTAATTCTCATAGCAATTCTTTAAAATTGGAATTATTCTAACCACTATACAAATTAGGAAGCGAAGGCACAGAGCTTTGAACTTATCAAAGAGTAAAAATGGTAGAAATGGGATTTGAAACCAGGTATATCCAACTCTCAGCCTACTTTCTTTCTGTCATAGCGGTTTTCCAGTATTAATGCTGCCATTTATTGTGTTTCTACTATATTCCAAACACAATGTGAGATGCTCAAATATATTGTCCCTAATCTTTATAAAACTTGTTTAACACTTTTTAAATTTTTTTAAATTGACAAGTAAAAGTTGTATATATTTATGGTGGACAACATGATGTTTTGATATATGTATACATTGTGGAATGGCTAAACCAGGCTATTTAACATATGTATTATCTCACATCATTATTTTTTGTGTGTGGTGAGAACATTTAAAATCTACTCTTTTGGCAGGGTGCAATGGCACACGCCTATAATCCCAGCACTTTGGGAGGCCAGCGTGGGCAGATAACTTGAGTTCAGAAGTTTGAGACTAGCCTGGGCAATATGGCAAAACCTACTAAAAATACAAAAATTAGCCAGATATGATGGTGTATACCTGTAGTCCCAACTACTTGGGAGGCTGAGGTGGGAGGACTGATGCCTGGGAGGTGGAGGCTGCAGTGAGCTGAGATTGAGCTTGGCAACAGAGATCCTGTCTCAAAATAAAATTTTTAAAATCTACTCTCTCGTCAACCTAAAGGAAGAAGCTGAGGCACAAGAGTTTACTTGAGCCAAGATCAGGACAGCTGCCCAGAAGACTCGGACCTTATAGCCATGTGTAAGAGTTCCATTTGACCTTTGTGAAAAGTAGGTTTTTAAAGGTAAAAAAGGGAGATGGTGGGCTGATACAAAGTTGTTTTCAGGAATTCTCATTGTTTTACAGAAATGACATTGATTAGTGATTAATATCATTTAGCTATACATAGTTGAACTATAGGGCATGAGTTCATAATCATGCAACATTATTAGGTTAATTTATAGCCATTTGCAGCAACAGTCAGTCTAGAGTCCATGTAGCAAGAGCTTTAAGAGGTGATGAGCTCAAGGGGGGAAAATGAGATGTCACTGCTTCCTTACTCCCATGCCTCTTTGGGCCTGATAATTTAGAGGAGGCTCACATTCCTCAGAGGAGGTTTCTTTTCTTTCTCACTCTTAAAGCAATTAAGTACCTTGCTTGTTGAAGTCACACAGTGAGCAAGTTACGAATCTTGGCTTCAAGCCTAGGTCTGAGACTCAGAAGCCTATTTTCTTTATATTATACTATAGCAGAGCTTCTCAACCTTGGGCATGCATTAGAGTCAAATGGGTAAATTTGCACAAAGCCCTAACCCCAGAGAGTCTAATTGAATTGGTTTGGAGTAGAGCTCATGTAATTTTTTTTTTTTTTGAGACAGAGTCTAGCTCTGTTGCCCAAGCTAGAGTCTTCCCTCCCTCTGTTTTGTTGTACCAACCCTTTTCCCAGTTTATGATTAGGATTAATTGTCCCAGTAAATACAGTAATCCCTTTCTTTCCTTGTTGATTCAGTGCCTTGAAGACCTCAAAGAGGCTGATGTGGCAGTCTTAGCTTCCATTCAGAGGAACCCTTCTAGTGTTTCCTGGAAAAAGTATTCCTTCCATGGAAACTAACAGCACAATATTGTGAGGTTGGAAACAAAAGTTATGTGAGTAGGTCATCAGGAATAATAATGGTACCACCAATACTTGTACATGTTAGTTTTGGATCTAAGTATTCTGGCTATGGAAGAATAGCATATTAGTTGCTGGCTTGGGGAATATACTATAACTTGTAGGACAGCTCCCTAGTCTTACAAGTGGCAACGTAATTTGGCAATAGATTATTCTACCATTTAATCAAGTCGACTTCTTCCAGTGGGCATGAAACCATTTCTTCAACTTAGATTCCTTAAATCTGAGTGAATGAGACTAGCCGGATCATAATGGGGACAGGAAGCCTATGTTCTTAGCCCACACAGAATCAACATGCCTGTTGCTAGGGCCGCAATGTTCATGAGCCCATTGTACAAGCGTCAGGGTAGCTAGGGTAACTGGCATCCACAGGATTGGCCATATGCTTTACTTGATTACTGAGAATCTCTTTTCCAGTGGATGCCTTTTAGTAGGCATTAGCCTGGGACACAGATATTCTCACTCTGCTTACTCTTAGAGGCCCGTCCTAAAACTCTTCCTCAGGCCTCCCTTTAACCATTCCTCCAAATCTGTTTTTCAACTTGCTTGGCCAAAGTGCCCCTTGCCCATGAATCAGCATCGATCTCTACTTCTCCATCTCTTCCAGTCAGGTTTTGAATCACACATCCTGAAGCCTTCCACCCGGAGGTCTTTCTACCTTGCTCAGGGACCATCCTCAGGGCAGGCCCTATAAAGTTCCCAGTTGGTCATAAAACCAGTAAACTTCTATAACCTTTCTGGTCAGAATGGGACAATCTTCTATCTTGTTCTTTTTACTTAAAGTTTCTCCCTTCCCTCTCCAGGCTCCTACCATAATCATCTTTTCTATAAAGATAAGAAACATTTTCGAACCATCATCCTCAGTAAACTGACACAAGAGCAGAAAATTAAACACCGCATGTTCTCACTCATAGATGGGTATTGAACAATGAGAACACATGGACACGGGGAGGGGAGCACTACACACTGGGGTCCTTTGAGGGGAAATGGGGGAGGGATGGGGGTGGGGAGGTGGGGAGAGATAGCATGGGGAGAAATGACAGATATAGGTGAGGGGAAGAAAGGCAGCAAATCACACTGCCATGTGTGTACCTATGCAACAATCTTGCATGTTCTTCACATGTACCCCAAAACCTAAAATGCAAAAAAAAAAAAAGAAAAAAAAGAAAAAAAAATATTTTCGAAATTTCGGATAGCCTAAGTTTTCCCCATTCAAAAAAATTCCAGACATACACACACACATACACACACACACACACAGAAGGGGGGGGAGGGAGAGAGAGAGAGAGAGAGAGAGAGAAAGAGAGAGAGAGAGAGAGAGAGGAAAGAAAAGAGCCTGGCTATCTGCTTGAATAATTGGAGAGAAAAAAATTACAGGGATCCTCCCTGAAACACCATAAAGTCAGTATAGCTGATATTATCATACCTATTTTAAAGATGGCAGAAAGGAAATGTGAAAGGAGTAAAGTAACTTTGCCAAGGCTTCCATAACTACCTAAGAATATGACCAGGAACCAGGATTATGCCTTCTGGTACAGTAAGAGGAGAGTGAATGCACAAACCCCATGATCATGATATGTCTGGGGACCTCTGATTTAAGGAGTGAAGAAAGAGAAGTGTTGATTGGTGGAAGTAAAATGAAGAAGCAAAAAGCACATATGAATGGGTGATCCCAGAGCACAGAATAGAGGGTAAGAATCAGGGTCGGGCCTTGCAGAAGATCTCAGTGTAAGGTCCTTTACCATCATTCCCTTTTTGCCCTTTTGCTTAGTACAAGTTTTAGAGGCAAAGAATGGGAAAGGATGTAAAAATAATATCCAAATAAATACTTCAAAAAGATTAAAATAGAGATGCAGAACATAGGTAACCTAGTGAAGGACAGAACTATTTAACATTCCAAAAATAAATTTGAGTCAGATACAAAGTTGTATAAACTCATAAAGGCCAAAGGGAAAAAAAAGTGTGTCATATTAATATAAATTAGAAATTCTCTTTTCAGCAAAATTGAGTTTTAGTTAGCCAGATCAAGTGACTCTTTCTAAATCAGTGTAAGAGATTTTTCCTGGACATCTCATTTGTGTGTTACAAATACTTTTCTTTGCTGTGATCGAAAACTCCCCTGATGGAAACAGGCCCAAGAATTGAGCAAACATCTTTACATTCTGGTAATCCCAGCTGTGTGACCTAAGGCATTTAACCTCTCTGGGCCAAAGGCCTGTTTCATCAATTACAACACAGGGAGTTTATGCTAAATGTCCTCTAAGCGCTCTCCCAACTCTCAAATTCAGTTTTTCTAGGCAACTTTTAGTTATTCTCATAGAAACCCTGATGATTTTTAGTTGAAAAATTAAAAGAGAGGCTCCAGCAGGGGTCACTATAGCCACATCGAGCTTTGAGTATGATGCTCTTTCATGTTGTAGTTGCGTGCACATCACAGCTGCCCTTTATTTGTCTTGATTTTCCATTTGAGGCTACATAGACTCTCTTTGTGCCTAAATGTAATCCGAATCAATCTTCAAATGTACTCAGAAAATCCATTTCAATGGGGTTTTTTGTTGTTGTTTTTGTTCTCTGATTCCATTTATTTATTTTCAGTCTGAAATTGGAGATCATTTACCTCCTTTGACTCTGGGGTCCTTGAGAAAGAAGTATTTTGATTAGCTATGTTCAATTTTTTACCTGTGAAAACTGTGATGAGTAAGTATATTTCTTTAAATATATGAGATTACATTAAAACAAAACACAAAATTTAGTCCTATCCTGAACGATTTTAAAAATTCTGTGTATGCCTAAAAAAATGTATTCAGGTCCTTTAGAACTCCTTCTTGAAAATTCTAGAATTCTTTCCATTGATTCTACTCCCCCATGGTTAACTTGCTATGTACCTGAAGCTAGAGTAGACTAGTTCATGTATCCAAGGGCAGGGTAAGGATTTCAATGCCAGTTCTAATTTCAATGTTATATGTTTTGCCCTAAAAACTTAGTGACTGCACATATAGTGTAGAGAGTTTAAGGATCTCTGTGATGCTCAAAGGTAGACATTCAACAAACTGTTACTCCCAGAAAGCCACGGGACTCCCCAGAGTCCTAAGTTTTAAGAGTAAGTTTTAGTCTTATGTTGTAAGTCTTAGGACTCTTTAGAACTATGATTCAATTTAGGACTACTTTAAAGGGGTTCAGTCTGCCCCAAATGCTCTCCACAAATTCCATATACTATGCAAAACCTAACACGGTTCAATTGTGCTAGGAGTCAAGGAGAGTTAACTTCTTACACGATGAAGAGTAGTGTTTCTAGTCCTTTGGCCTGGTATATATGTCTCTTTCCCCAAATGACACTACTTAACCTAGAGTAGCTCTTTGTAGGTGTATGGTATGCGAATGTAATCTCATTATCCCTTTTTGCTCCTTATAAATACCTACCTGCTCCTTTAGGAGAGATTGATATTACCCTTTTTAATTGCTGCACTAGCTGCTGCTGCTGCCATTTCCAATCTGGCAGGTAGTTGGGTTTATTTCCAGTTGTTAACAAGTGAGGAAAGCCTTCTATACACTCTTTAAAGTAAGTGGGGGATGGCCTGATGACAAATACAGTAAAAGCGATGGTGTATGATTGCTGAGACTAGGTCATAAAGGGCATTGCAGCTTCTGCCTTGGTCTCTTGGATTTCTCACTGAGAGCCAGCTGCCATGCTTCAAGCAGTGCCATGGAGAAGGTCTGAAGCCTCCTGTCAATAGCCAGCACCAATTTGCCAGGCACATTAGTGAGATACCTTCAAAGCAGATTCTTCCCAAGTGGACTGAGTCTCCTCTCCTCTCCAGACTTCTTCAGAGCAGTCTTTTTTCTGCTTATGTATAGCCTCAAACAACCACCTCAGCCTTGTTTTATATAACCAAGATATCTGCCATAGCTAACCGATCAAGTGTCTTTGAGTGCTAGCCTACAAAAGGTTTGTATCCCTTGTCCAATCATGTGCGCGGGATGGAGGTACACAGTTCAGACAAGGCTCTGACAAAAGGCAGAAGGTGGCTCCCAGTGAAAAGCGTGTGGGCTGAACAGATGCTTCAAACTGTTTCTACCAATGTCCCATCCTGCTTCTCCCTTACCACTACTACTTTCTTATCATTGTACTTATACTTAGCACACCATAGTCTAATTGCCTGCTTATGTTTTATATCTACTCTATTCTATAGGCTCCTGAAGGGCTTATAGAATAAAATCTGTCCAATGCCAGCTATATCCTGGCATCTAGCGCAATAGCTGGCACATAGTAGGTATAACATGAATTTTTCTTGTAGTAAATGAACAGCTTTGTTTTGAATGTGTAATCCTTATAAAAAGACTTTGATATTTTTACTGTATAGTTGCTAACACATTAATAGAAGAACCGTCCACACAGTTCGAGAACTAAATTTTACTGTTTACCAATTGACACTTTACTTAATATTTCTAAGAATGGGAAATGCCAATAAATTTCAACAATGTATTGCCTTTAAAAAGAACTTTTTAATGCCATGTAAATCAGATAATCTGTCAGCATGTCAGTGGTACATGTCTATGTTCAGGGACTGAAACAGAAACTCATTTTAAATTTAATTCTAAATGCCTGAAAAAATATTATTACAGAAATTTCGAGTTTGACACATGAATTTATTTCAGAAAGTCTGCTATCTCACAGGTTTTCTGACACTAAGATACTTTGATAATAATTCAAAGGAATTTATTCAAGGTATACTAAAATATGCTGCAAGAGTGAACTACTTTTGAAAGTAAAAAGCTTTCCTATGTTTCTTAAAGTAAAAGAGAACTTATTTGTATCAAACCAGTAGAGTCATCCTCTTTTATTAAACACACACATACAAGTAGCCCAAATAGAACCATTTTAAGAACTGAAGAAGCCATATAATTTATTTTATTGATTACAAAGCCTAATTGATTGTGTCAATCATGTCTTAAATTTCTGGAGGCCAAACTTGGGATCTTAAGTTTGTAACAGAATATCCCTGTGATCTCTTTCAACTACAAAATTTTAGGATTCTAATTATGAACACGCACACAATATATATGTGCTTAAAATTCTTGGTTTCTAAAATAGTTTTTAATACTTGAATTATTATTATTACAAAGTAATACATATTCATCACAGAAAATTTATAAAATATGGAAAACACAAAGCCAAAACTAAAAATCACTCGTAATTCCTTTATTCAGGAATCATTAATATCAATATTTTTGTTTACTCAGTAAATGAACTGCAATTGGCTGACTACAATTTCTTCCTCAGAAATTAGATATTTTTACACATTATTTTTTAATGACTATTGTCATTAAACATGACTATATGGTATTATATTGTGTCGTTAATATATGGCAATTTATTTCATCAATATCCTACAGTAGGACACTTAGATTATTTCACATTTTTGTTATAATAATATTAAAATGCATCCTTGTTGGCAAATCTTTTTGTAAATACAGGTGTGGAGGCTAAAGCAACTTTATCTTGGATGCTAATCTGCCATGTTGACTTCTGATTAACTCTAGCTCCAAGAAAACCTTTAAGGTTTCTAGATTATTGATTGTTCCTTGTGTAAGATCATGTATAAATCCTGCCCTTAGGTCAAAACAACCTTGATATTATCACACACCAATTGTCCTACACTTCCTTTCTGAATCACACATATATATTTCCTTGTATTCCATAAGTCCTGGGTCTCAGGGGTAAGGGAAGAGGGAATCCACCATTTTGTCTTGCCACTCCCAAGACACAAGTATGGCTTCTGTTCCTAAGTCCCTAACAAATGTTTCTCTCTGAGAAAACTGTATGTCAGCCTCTTTCTTTGGTCTCTCCACTTCCTTGGACTTTTTGGGGTGGGTTTGCATAGACCTCCCCACCTCAGAACAACAAGTATATGTATTATTTTAAAACATAAGTATTTTTTATATATATATATATATTTTAAGAATCTGAGTCAGTTTTTCAAATTATCATTCAGAAAGAGGTATTTATTTAGAGGTTTAACAGAAGTATTCAAAAGTGCCTGTTTCCCCCAAATCCTTGACAATCTAGAATAACAATCTTTAAGAAATCATTGTCTTGTCTCATCTATGAAAAATATTATTTCCTTCTTGTGAGCATAATTTTGTAGCTGACAAAAGGAGAAGACTAGGTATTAAAACTAGAGTTCTATTGACTAATTCTAAATTCTATGATGAGTTTTACTTACAGCAAGCCTATTGCTAGAAGCAGAGGAAAAGGAAAGTACTAGAAATAGTGTGTTGTAAATTTTTCTTTTTTAGGAATATGATAATTTGTATTCATGAATATGATTCTTTTCTGGACTACACATCTGCAGAAACTTCAAACCATAAATAGAAAGTATATAGTTAGTATTGATATAAGTATCAGGGCAATAGATGAATGTTTACAGTTTAAAAAGTAATTAAATACCAAACTAAAATAGCAATGTATAGAACAAGAATCAGAAAATAAACATTATTGGATGACTTATAGCAGAAGTAGAGGAAAATGGAGTTTTGTTTAAGGTTGTAGAAATAAAGATTTTTACTCTTGGTCTGATAAAATTTTAAACTATTGCTTCTAATAGGATAATGTTTTGCTTTCATATCTCCCCTTCTTCATCCACAATTTTATTTCATTTTGGATTATTTTCATTTATGTGATCTCTTCATTTTCATTTAGTCTTTTGGGAATATGACTTCTGCAATATCAAGGTCAAATTTGCCCCTGTGTGTAATTGTTGAAAGATTGTTAATAGATTCCAAATGCAGCTGACAGTATATTTTCACTTTGGGAATTTCTTGCCTTGGTAGCTTGACTATAGTCAGGAAGGTAGAAACATGGTTAGCAGCAGTCAGAGACGAAAGCAGTCTATTCACCCAGTCACCTCCAACTTGGGCCAAGAAGGGCTTACCCTCTCTTTGTCCTCATCTGTCTTGTGACCAAGCACATGGTGCTGTTACAAAAGCAGCAGCTCTTTTATTAAGGACCAGAGCCTTGCTTTTCCTAGGACTCCACACCCCTGCAAGAGTGTTTATCCTTTCCTCAGCAACAGAGAGTAAGCTTCTAGGTTGCTTTAGTTTGACCTCCCACTGTGTGGGGAAAGGTTTGGTAAATATGAGTCTTGTGGCTGGAAAGTAAGATGAGTAAGCTTGAGCAACAGGAAAGTGTATCTCCATCTGTAGGTATGTTCTAGGACATCATTTTCAGAGACATAATATTTTTAAGGGTTTTTAAAAGGGGAAAACATGCTGTTTAAAGCATTCCCCCAGTGCGTTTAGTGTGCCATAAGTTTTGTGTATTATTGCTGATCTTCTTAGCAATCCTGAGGCTGATACTGTTACTGCCATTTTGTAGATAAGAAAACTGAACTTCTGAGTAGTTAAATCATTAGCTTAAAGTCACAGAGCTAAAAAATATCATGATTGAAACATGCAGCTTAAGTTTTGTTTTAAAAGGGCAGGGGAGTGGAGTTCTAAGTTTGCAAGTGTTTATTCTTATATTTCTGTTTAGATACACAGTACAGTATTACTTGATTTTTCATTTTGAACCATGTTTTTCAGCAATCAAAGGATTTATTACAGGATGTTTTCCTGCCAGCAAAGTCTATTGAGCTGAAGCACAAACACTGCCTTGCTTTCCGTCACTATTCATAATTTATAGACTGTTGGTTCCTTATTAGCATTATATCCAAGTTATATATTTTGAATGATCCTTTCAAGGCTTTCGCAAGGATGATAAGGGAGAGGTCAGGTCAGGCATTTTATAGATAACTTTAAGTAGGAAACAAATGATTACTTTATCTGAATATGAATCATTCCAGTTCTGCTGGCTCAAGAAAAACAGTATTCAAAGAAAGTGAGGGATAAGTTGAAAGAGTAAATGACCAGGACAGTGATCCATGAAAGGCACTAAATATAATTGCTATAAATCACAGAAACTGAAAAATATCTTTGGCAGTATCAATGCAATGGAGTGAATGTTTATGTTCCTCCCAAAATTCATATGTCAAAATCTGAATCCCTGGTGTGATGCTATTTGAAGGAGGAAACTTTGGGAGGTGATTAGGCCATGAGGGTGACCTTGTGAAGGGGATTAGTGCCCTTACAATGGATACCGCAGAGAGCTGTCTTGCTTCTTTCTACCTTATGTGAACAAAATGAGAAGACAGCAGTCTGCAACCTGGAAGAGGATCCTCACCAAAACCTGACCATTGCACTATGTTTTGGACTTCCAGGCTCCGTAACCGTGAGAAACAAATTTCTGTTGTTTTTCAGCCACCCAATCTATGGTACTTTGTTACAGCAGCCCAAATGGACTGACACAATCAGAAACAAATATGCTGGAAACTCAGGATTCAATCAGAGGAGCAGAGTAGATGCATATATTTCTATATTGTATTGTATTGTTGTATTGTATTATATATGATAGACACAAAGTAATTTATCATAAGAATTTGACTTTATGTAACTGGGGAGTCTCTGTAAGGCTGCTGTCTTCACATCTGATGATGGAACTTGTAAGTCTACAAGGCAGGCAGTTGTGAAGGAAAGACAGGTGTAAAGAAGGGGAAAGCAAGAGCAAGTTGGACCCCACAAGCAGAGCCTGCAAGACAGACTGAAACCATATCGGTTCTTGTCTTAGACCTCCATGATATGGGTAGCCTATGGAAGCTGGGCTTTTCTTCTTGGTGCTAAACACCCATCCCAGTCTCAGGAGTCAAAGAAGCTAAAGAAGTATCTAGAAAAAGGTGAAACAGTTTTGGTAGTGTCCACAGCCTACCTAGACTTCCTAGATAAATGACAACCTGGTTGGGCTGCAAAATGGCTGCTGCTTCCTGTCTGCCCTCCATGTCTCCCATGACAGTCTCCTACGGCCCATCCTAACAAGAGAAACATACAGAAAACATACAGGAAAAGGAAACTTAAGAATTTAGCTCAGGCTAGCCATGTGGTACATTACAGTTACCACATTAAACAAAAAGATTATTATGTGTGTAGCACTACAATAAAATAAACAAAGTGCTTTTGACCAAAATAGAATGAAGTCTTCATGAGACAAATTCAGATGCCTTCTGACTAACACAGCACACAGCCCTTCTTCTTATGGGTCTTGCTGTCTCCCTGCACCATTAGCAGGTATGAAGCTTAGGTCATATAGCCCTATTTCAGGGATTTTGCTGCCTATCTGTATGTTGGTCCAGAGAACAAGGTGCTGGACATTTTTGCTGCTATTAACTAATATTCATGCTATCATTGCCTCTGCTCTGATATTGCTTCCCTTTCTTCTTCCCTGATAATTGGTGTTTTAGTCCACATATGCTACTATTACAAAATATCACAGATTGGATCATTTATTTTTTTAAAATATGTTTTCTCACAATTCTGGAGGCTGGGAAATCCAAGATCAAGGCACCAGTAGGAGTCAGTCCTTTCAAACTCTGCTGCAGCTGTGTATAATATCTAGTGAGGGTCTGTTCCATCAATGTCATCTTCTCATGGCATCCTCACATGGTGGAAAACAGAAAGGCAAAAGATAGGCCAACTCACTCCCTCAAGTCCCATCCATGAAGGCGGACCCTCCTGATTCAGTCATTTCCTAAAGGTCCCACCTCTGAATACTGTTGCACTGGGGATTAAGTTTGAATGCGCCTTTTGGTGAGGGACACAAACATTCAAACTGGAGCAATTCCCTTCTCAAATTTCCAAGTCTCAAAACCTTATCTTTTTTTTTTTCCAACTTTTAAGTTCAGGGGTACATGTGCAGAATGTGCAGGGTTGTTACATAGGTAAATATGTGCCGTGGTGGTTTGCTGCACAGATCATCCCATCACCTAGGTATTAAGCCCAACATCCACTAGTTATTTTTCCCTCCCTCAACCTCTATCCCAGCAGCTCACAGTATGTGTTGTTCCCCCCATGTGTCTATGTGTTCTCATCATTGAGCTCCACTTATAAGTGAGAATCAACCTTTTCCAAACTCCTGTGAATGTTGAGAGTTTTATCTCCTCCCTTGAATTACAATTCTCCTTAATGGCCTCTAGAATGGTGTATTCTTTCTACAAGACTTTGTTTTTCTATTCCTCCATTAGTTTGCTGGTAGCTGGTCTTGCCTAGATATTGATGACTGCTGACTGATCAGGGTGGTAGTTGCTAATGGTTGAGGTATCTGTGGACATTTCTTAAAATAAGAAAACAATGAAGTTTGCCACATAGATTGACTTTTCCTTTCACAAAAGATTTCTCTGTAGCATGCAATGTGGTTTGATAGCATTTTACCCATAGAACTTCTTTCATTTTACCCAGAGAACTTCTTCCAAAATTGGAGTCAGTCCTCTCAAACTCTGCTGCAGCTTTATCAATTTTATGGAATATTCTAAATCCTTGTTTTATTTGATTTAGAATTATTATTATTTCTATCTCAAGAAACTAGTTTATTTTGCAAGGATGATAAGGGAAAGGTGTGGCTAGGCATTTTATAAATAACTTTCATTCATAAGAAGGAAGTCCTTGCTGAGTGTGGTGGCTCAAGCCTATAATCCCAGCACTTTAGTAGGCCAAGGTGGGAGGATCACTTGAGTCCAGGAATTATGACCAGCTTGAGCAACATAGTGAGACCTGGTCTCTACAAAAAAAAAAGAAAAAAAGAAAAAAAAGACAGAAGCAGCAGTAAGTCCTTATCTCATGAGATTGCAGCAACCCAGTCATATCTTCAGGCAATAGTTTTCTTGCCATTTCTACCACATCTGCAGTTACTTCCTTCAGTGAAGTCTTAAACCCCTCAAAGTCATTCATGGAGGTTTGAATCAACCTTTTCCAAACTCCTGTGAATGTTGAGAGTTCGATCTCCTCCCTTGAATTACAATTCTCCTTAATGACCTCTAGAATGGTGAATTCTTTCTACAAGACTTTCTGTTTACTTTGCTTAGATTTATTTATCAGAGGAATCACTGTCTATAGCATCTATAGCCTTGTAAAGTATATTTCTTAAATAATAGATTTGAAAGCCAAAATTCCTCTTTGGTCTGTAAGCTACAGAATGAATGTTGTCTTCACAAGCATGAAAACATTAAGCTCCTTGTACACTTTCATTAAGCTCCTTACATATCTGAAGATGTATGTCAATTCTCTGATCACCCAGGAGCAGTGCACCAATGGTACATTGTCCATGACCAGTAATATATTGAAAGGACTCTTTTTTCTTTCTGAGAAGTAGGTCTCAACAGTAGACTTAAAATAGACCGTAAACAAGGGCTGGGCATGGTGGCTCACACCTATAATCCCAGCACTTTGGGAGGCCAAGGTGGGCAGATCACCTGAGATTGGGAGTTCAAGACCAACTTAACCAGCATGGAGAAACCCCATCTCTACTAAAAATACAAAATTAGTTGGGCATGGTGGCACATGCCTGTAATCCCAGCTACTCAGGAGGCTGAGGCAGGAGAATCACTTGAACCCAGGAGGTGGAGGTTGCAGTGAACCAAGATTGCACCATTGCACTCCAACCTGGGCAATAAGAGCAAAACTCTGTCTCAAAAAAGAAAAAAAAAAAAGTCAGTAAACAGATGTGCCATCATCCAGGCTTTGTTCTTTCATTTCTAGAGCACAAGCAGAGTAGGCTTAACACAATTCTTAAGGGCCCTAGGATTTTCAGAATGAAAAATAAGCATTGTCTTCAACTTAAAATTATCAGCTGCATTAACCCTTAGAACAAGAGGGTCACCCTATCCTTTAAAGTTTTGACGCCAGGCATCGACTTCTCCTCTCTAGCTATGAAAGTCCTAGATGTCATCTTCCAGTATAAGGCTGTTTCATCTACATTCAAAATCTGTTGTTTAGTGTAGCCACCTTCATCAGTGATGTTGGCTAGAACTTCTGGCTAACTAACTTACTGCAGCTGCCATGTCAGCACTTGCTGATCACTTTGTACTTTTCCATTTTGGATACTGCTTTTTTCCTTGAACCTCATGAAGCAGCCTCTGCTAGCTTTAAACTTTTCTTCTGGTGTTTCTTCATCTCTCTCAGCTTTCATAGAATTGTAAAGAGTATGGGTTTTGCTCTGCATTAGGCTTTAGCTTAAGGGAATGTTGTAGTTGATGTGATCTTCTGTCTCAACCACTCAAACTTTCTCCATATCAGCAAAAAGTCTGTTTTGCCTTTTTGTCATCTGTATTCAACGGAGTAGCACATTTAATTTCTTTCAAGAGTTTTTCTGTTCTATTCACAACCTGGCTATTTGGCACCAGAGGCTTACCCTTCAGCCTGTCTTGGCTTTTGATATGCCTTACTTACTAAGCTTGATCATTTCTAGCTTTTGATTTAAAGTGAGTCATATGTGATAGTCCTTTCACTCAGCCACTTAAAGGCCACTGTAGGGTTATTAACTGGCCTAATTTCAATATTGTTGTATCTTAGGGATTAGGGAGGCCTGAGGAGAAGGAGAGAGACTGGGGAATGACCAGTTGGTAGAGCAATTAGAACACATGCAACATATTTTAAGTTTACTGTCTCATATGAACACAGTTCAAGGTGCCCCAAAACAAATTCAAAAGTAACATCAAAAAAATCACTGACCATAGATCAGCATAACAGATATAATAGTAATAATAAAATTTGAATTCGATTGCAAGAATCACAGAGACACCAAGCAAGCATATGTGGTTGAAAAATGGTGCCAGTAGGCTTGCTTGATGCAGTTGCCACAAACTCAATTTGTTAAAAATCCAATCTTTGTGAAGCACGATAAAGTGAAATACAATAAAATGAGATGTCCCTGTGCCTGATTAAGGATTGTAGATGCTCCACACTTTTCTTGATAAGTAAATACAGTTTTTGAAAATTTTCTCAAACTTACCGTGTTATAACATGAGCTGATGGAAATGAATCTTTAAGTTTTCTTCTCTAAACATAGAATAAAACATGGCTAAAACTTCTTTAGGTATGAAGCTGAGTTTGAAATCAGGAAAGAAAATCCCCCAAGTATTAGAATTAAAAAGGTAACTTAAAGTCAGAGTGCTAAGCAGTATCTTATGCCCAAACTGCCCATAGAATTGTTGCAACCAGATACGGGCCTTAAACACTGGAGCTGGTTCTAATTATCCACCTGAAAGGAGATTACAGGCTTCAGACTCTAGGAATAAAGCTAAAACAACTATTTTCATAAATCTGGAAGTCATAAAGCATTGGGCTGACTTTGAAATGGACACTAAGGGAACTCTGCCCATCATCCTAGTTAAGCAACAAGAAGGTTTATTAGTATCCTAGGATGATAAACAGAGAATGTCAACTGCAAGAAATAAAAAAAACCTAGGTATGTGCCATGCCCAGATGGGAAGTCTGAAATCATGCTGCCTATCTGGAGGGACTTTGAAGATGATAAATCAGCTAAAAAGGAATCCAATTCATTTTTGTTGTTTTGGTTTGGTTTGTTTTTCAGTTTTGCTCCTTCTGTAAGGAATTCAGTTCTTCATGCAAGTTGAGACAAAGGGCAAGTATCCGATAGACTACTTTTACACAAAGAACTCTCTTCTAATGAGTAGGTCATAGTCAAACATTGTACATCATACCATAAAACAAATAATTACGTTTAAGAGTCAGCAGATGAAAGAAATGGAAGCCAAGCCTTAAAAGAGTAGAATAACCAGACAGAAATATTTACAAAGTATGTTTAAAATATGCACAGGGATGAATGAAGAATTATAAGCCATAAGGGAAGAAATTAACAGTAAGAATTTTTTTTTCAAGATAGCTGATTAGAGGCTTTTAGTATGCCTCAGCCACTTGGAAATAGCAAGATAGTACATAAAGATCAACTGTGAGCCTTAATTCAGGAAGGAAAATCAGAATCCACTGGAAACATGAAAGATATTCCAGATCCCAGGGAGAAGAACACTGGTCCCATGATGGTTTCCAGCTGATAAAAGGGAGTGAAGTCCCAGTATGTGAGACAGGCAGAGAGCCTCCCTCTGTGACTCGCCCTTCCACTGGGGACCCAAACAACCCAGGCTGAGAAAGAGCACTTTGTTTCTCCCAAGCCCTGGAGCTACCTTAGGGAGATGCTTGGAGATGCTGTGAGGGAAAGACACTGGGAAAAGCTGCAGGCAATTTCCCAGACCCAGGACTGAGAGCTATTTTTAATCTAGGCACATGCAGAGTCAGCAATTCTTTTGTGACCCAGCACTGTGGCCAAGCAGACATTTTTGTCTCAGGCCAGAGATTGAAGTGCTCGCTCTGAAGTGGGATAGGGGTCTCCACAGGCCAGAACTGTGGAAAGTGCCTTAGCAGTAGGCCCTGGAATTGTGTTATCCCCTGTCACAGGCCTGTGGCAGGAGGAGAGCTGCTATAGTGTGGTCTCTCCTTGGCAATGAGACTTGCAGACAGGACCAGCATGGTAACCTAGAACCACTCTGTGTGTGCCATTTATGGGTGCCCTAGCCTGCTCCTCTGAGATCGTGGTGCTACAGGGCTCTCTCCATGCCACTGCCAGGCAGAACTCCAGACATTCAGAGCACACACTTGCCTGGACCAGTAGCCTGAGGCTCCCCACCCTTCCTGGGGCAGCAGAGCTCTCTCCCTTCTATGCCCATGCAGATCATCAAGCATTCGGAGCACCTGCTCACATAGACTAACAATCTGAGGCACTCCATCCCTCCTGTAAAGAGATCTTGGTGCAGGCAGGAGTGGGTGAGGAGTCTTCTCTGCTTCACAACCAGGCAGATCTTGAGGAATTCAGAGCAACTGCTTGCCTGACTCAGCAGCCCGAGCCACCCAACCCTTCCTGGGCATAGATCACAGTGCAGTGAGGCCCTCTTCACTCTACACTCAAGTATATCTTTAGGCATTAAGAGCACCCAGTCACCTGTATCAGTAGTCTGATCCACCCCACCCTTTATCTGCAGAGATCCAGGTGCAGGGAGGCCCTCTATGCTTCATGTCCAGGCAGATCTCCAGGCACTTGGGGCCCCCATTTGTCTGGATTACCAAACTGAGCCACCCTAAACTTCCTGTGCAGAGACTGGTGCAGTGGGGCCCCTCCTCTGCTTCACACCCAGGCACATCTCCAGGCACCTGGAGCTCCCACTCTCCTGGATTAGGAGTTTA
Source organism: Saimiri boliviensis (assembly GCF_048565385.1). Classification (NCBI taxonomy): domain Eukaryota; kingdom Metazoa; phylum Chordata; class Mammalia; order Primates; family Cebidae; genus Saimiri; species Saimiri boliviensis. The sequence goes on along the minus strand of NC_133453.1, from coordinate 50,511,866 downwards.
GTTATGCTCAAAAGGACGCTCAGGGAGATCCAAGATAAGATGAAAAATCGGCACAAAGAAGCTTCTAAATCAATCCAGGAAATGCAGGAAGAAACAAATATCTTAAAAATAATCAGAATTTCTAGAACTGAAAAATTTACTTAAGGCATTTTAAAACATAACGGAAAGCTTTATCAATAGACTGGACTAAGCAGAAGAAAGATTTCAGGGTTTGAAGACTAGCCTTTCAAACTAACCCAGTTAAACATTTTTAAAAAGAATTTTTTAAAAATGAACCATGTCTTAGAGGAATATGGAATTACATAAAGCAATTAAACCTATTGTAATTCCTGAGAGAGAAGGAGAAAAAGTAAGCAATCCTGTTATATATATATTTAAGGAAACAATTCCAGAAAATTCTTCTAATCTTGCTAGAGAGGTAGACCTTCAGATACAAGAAATCCAAAGAACACCTGTGAGATACTATACAAAACAAACATAACCAATGCATATAGACACAAGACAGTCTGAGGTCAATGTAAAAGAGATCATCTTAAATGCAGCTGGGGGAAAAGGTCAGATTACATACAAAGGGAACCCCATCAGGCTAACAGTGGACTTCTCAGCATAAACCTTACAAACCCAAAGAAATTGGGGGTCTATGTTCACCTTTTTTAAATAAAAGAAATTTCAACCAATAATTTTCTATGCTGCCAAACTAAGCTTCGTAAGCAAAGGAGAAATAAAATCTTTTCCAGACAAGCAAGCACTAAGGGAATTTGTTACTACTAGAGCAACCTTTCAGAAGACCCTTAAGGGAGTTCTAAACTTGGAAACAAAAGAATGATACCTACTATCACAAAAACACATTTTAGTAGATAGGCCACAGACCCTACAAAGTAACCACACAATAGAAACTACAAAGCAACCAGCTAACAACTACACAATAGGATCAAAACCTCACACATCAGTATTAACATTGAATCTAAATGGTCTAAATGCCCCATTTGAAAGGTACATAGCTGCAAGTTGGATAAAAACACAAGACCCACCCATCTGCTACCTTCAACATAATGACACCTATAGACTCAAAATAAAGATTTTTATTTTATTTTATAAAAATTTTATAATTTATTTTATAGTCTCAAAGGATTTCCATTTTTGCAAATGAAATGAAAAACAAGAGCAGGGGTTACTATTCTTACATCAGATAAAACAGACTTCAAGTCAACAATAGTCAAAAAGACAAAGACTGTCATTACATAATGATGAAAGTTTCAAAAAGAAGACATAAGTCTTCAACATTGGAGCACCCAGATTCATTAAAAATAAAAAAACTACTTCTAGACATGTAAAAAGACTTAAACAGCTACACAGTAATAGTGGGTAACTTGAACACCCCATTAACAGCATTAGACAAATCATTGAGACAGAAAACTAACAAATAACTTTTGGATTTAAATTCAAAACTGGGCCAATTGGATCTAAAAGATATAGACAAAGCACCCCCACCCATCAACCACAGAATATATATTCTTTTCGTCTATACATGGAACATTCTCCAAGGTTGATCACATGCTCTGCCATAAAGCAAGTTTCAATAAATTTTAAAAAGTGGAAATAATACTAACCATACCCACAGATCACAGTGGAATAAAAATAGAAATCGATACAAAGAATATCTCTCAAAACCACACTAATACGTGGAAATTAAACAACTTGCTCCTGAATGACTTTTGGGTAAACAATGAAATTAAGGCAGAAATTTAAAGAAATGCTTTGAAATAAATGTAAACAGATATACCCAAATCTCTGGGATGCAGCAAAAGTAGTCTTAAGAGGAAAGTTTATAGCACTAAACACTTACCTCAAAAAATTAGAAAGATCTCATTGATGAACTAACGTACACCTTGAGAAACTAGAAAAATAAGAACAAACTAATCCCGAAGCTAGCAGAAGAAGAGTAATAACTAAAATAAGAATGGAACTGAATGAAATTGAGACCCAAAAATTCACACAAAGAATGAAATCAAAAGTTAATTCTTTGAAAGGATAAACAAAATCAATAGACTGCTAGCTAGATTAAAAAAGAAAATGAAAGATCCCAATAAGCACAGTCAGAAATGACAAAGGCGACATTATAACTGATCCCACAGAAATACAAAAGATTCTCAGAGACTATTATGAACACCTCTGTGCTCACAAACTAGAAAATCTAGAGGAAATTGATAAATTCCCAAAAAAATCAAGGAGGAAGAACTCCTTCCTAACTCATTATATGAAGCCAACATCACCTTGAAATCAAAACCTTGCCGAGACACAGCAAAAAAAAAAAAAAAAAAAAAAAAAAAAGAAGCCTATAGGCCAATATCTCTGATGAACATAGCAGAAATTCTTAACAAAATGCTAGCAGACCAAATCCGGCAGCACATCAAAAAGTTGATTCACTACAATCAAGTAATTTTCTTTCTTCGGATACAAGGCTGGTTCAACATATGCAAATCAATAATTGTGATTTACCACATAAATTGAATTTAAAACACAAATATTTTGATTATTTCAATAGATGCACAAAAAGTCTTGGATAAAACATAACATTCCTTAGTGATAAAAGGCTTCAGCAAACTATACATTAAAGGAATATACATCAAAGTAATAAGTGCCATCTATGACAAATGCACAGCCAACATCATGCTGAATAGGCAAAAGCTGGAAGCATTCCTCTTGAGAAGTGGAATAAGACAAAGATGCCTACTCTCACCACTCCTATTCAACACAGTACTGGAATTTTTTGCCAGAGCAATCAGGCAATAGAAAAAAAATGAAAGGCATCCAAATTGGAAAAGAGGAAGTCAAATTATCTCTTGTTGTTGATCATATAATTCTATACCTAGAAAGTCACAAAGACTCTAGGAGGCCAAAAGCCTCCTGGAACTGATAATTTCAGTAAAGTTTCAATATACAAAATCAATGTACAAATATCAGTAGCATTTCTATACACCAATATTGTTCAAGCTGAGAGCCATATCAAGTACACAATTTATTTATAATAGCTACAAAAAAATACCTACAAATACATCTAACCAAGGAGGTGAAAAATCTCTACAAGAAGAACTGCAAAACACTGATGAAAGAAATCATAGATGACACAAACAAATGGAAAAATACTCCATACTCATCAATTGGCAGAATAAATATTATTAAAATGGCCATACAGCTCAAAGCAATCTACAGATTCAATACTATTCCTATCAAACTACCAATGTCATTTTTCACAGAACTGAAAAAACATTCTAAAATTCATAAGCAACAAAAAAGAGCCTAAATAGTCAAAGTAATGCTAAGCAAAAGAAAAAGAAAACAAAACCAAAGGAATCACATTACCTGACTTCAAACTGTACTGTAAGGTGGCAGTAACCAAAACAGCATGGTACTGGTACAAACAGACACATAGACCAATGGAACAGAATAGAGAACCCGTTAAAAAAGCCTAACAACTACAGTCATCTGATCTTTGACAAAGCTGACAAAAATAAGCAATGAGGAAAGGGCAGCCTATTCAACAAACGGTGTTAGCATAGCTGGCTAGCCATATGCAGAAAAATGAAACTAGACCCTCACTGTTCATCATATACCAAAATTAACTCAAAATAGATTAAAGATATAAATGTCGGACTCAAATTGTAAGAATCCTAGAAGAAAACCTGGAAAACACCATTCTGGACAATGGCTTTGGGAAAGAATTTATAACTCAGTCCTCAAAGCAATTGCAACAAAACCTAAAATTGATAAGTAGAATGTAATTAAACTAAAGAGCTTCTGTAGACCAAAACAAAAGCTATTGTAAACAGATAACCTACAGAATGGGAGAAAATATTTAAAAACTATTGCATCAGATATGGGTCTACTATCCAGAATCTGTAAGGAACTTAAAACAGTTCAATAAGCAAAAAGCAAATAACCCTAGCCAGGCACAGTGTCTCACACCTGTAATCTCAGCATTTTGGGTGGCCAAGTTGGGTAGATCACTGAGGCCAGGAGTTTGAGACCAGCCTGGGCAACATGGCAAGACCCAATCTCTACAAAGAATACAAAAATTAACTAGGCATGGTGGTGTGTGCCTATAATCCCAGTTACTCAGGTTGCTAAGGTGGGAGAATTGCTTGAGCCTGGGAGGCTGAGGCTGCAGTAAGCCATGATTGTTACCACTTGCACTCCAGCTTGGGTGACAGAGCAAGACCCTGTCTCAAAAAACAAAACCAGAAAACCCTATTAAAAAGTGAGAAAAGAACATGTACAGCCACTTTTCAAAAGAAGATAAACAAGTGGCCAACAAACATGAAAAAAAAATGCTCCTGATCACTAGCCATCAGAGAAATGCAAATCAAAACTACAATAAGATACCATTTTATGCCAGTCAGAATGGCTATTATTAAAAAGTGAAAAAATAGCAAATACTGGTGAGGCTGTGGAGAAAAGGGAATGCTTATATACTGTTGGTAGAAATCTAAAGTAGTTCAGCCACTGTGGAAAACAGTTTGGAGATTTCTCAAAGAACTTAAAACTACTGTTTGACCCAGAAATGCCATTACTGGGTATATATCCAAAGAAAATAAATTGTTCTACCAAAAAGACACATATACTGGTATGTTCATCACAGCACTATTCATAATAGCAAAGACATGGAATCAACCTAGGTGCCCATGAATGGTAGACTGGATAAAGAAAAATGTGATATATATACACCATGGAAAACTACACAGTCATTAAAAAGAATGAAACCATGTCCTTTGCAGCAAGATGGATGCAGGTAGAGACCATTATCCTAAGTGAATTAGGATATTCAGGAACAGAAACCAAATACCAATATTCACATTTATAAGTGGGACATAAACATTTGCTACTCACGAACATAAAGATGACAACGGTAGATGCTGGAGACTAATGGTAGGGGGAAGGGTTGAAAAACTGTTGGCTACTATGCTCACTATCTGGGTGATGGGATCATTCCTGTCCCAAACCTCAGCATCACGCAGTCTTTTCATGTAACAAACCTATACATGCATCCCTTGAATCCAAAATATAAGTTGAAGTTATAAAAAAAGAAAATGTATAGTATTTTTTTTAAAACAAATTAGAAAATTTGGAAATCAAACATGATGCTCTATGGCATCCCAAGGGTGTAGTATATGTTCCTCCCTCTGCCCAGACATTTATGCCCCATTTCCTCACCTTCAAACTCCACTTATTTTTACAGTTTCAGCTTAAATGTCATTTCCTAAGGGGACCCTTTGGAAAGAAGATATTGGTTTCCTCTGTTACGAACTCCTGTGGTTCCTTCACCACTCTTTTTAGTAATACTTATTACAGTTACACTTCCTTTTTCCAAGTGTGTCTGCTGGATGACTGTAAACTCCATAATAACAAAGACAATTTCTGCCTTGTTTCCCACTTTATGTCCAGTGCCTAACACAGTGTTTCGCACATAGAATTTTGACAGGGCAACTTGCTTTTTTGTTTTTGCTTTTGTTTTTGTTGAGGCAGGGTCTCGCTCTGGTTGCCCAAGCTAGAGGGCTGGAGTGCAGTGGCGTGATCTTGGCTCACTATAGCCCTGACCTCCCAGGCTCAGGTGATTCTCCCAACTTAGCCTCCTGAGTAGCTGGGATTATAGTCACACACCACCACCCCCAGCTAATTTTTTGTATTTTTAGTAGAGATGGGGTTTCACCACGTTGCCCAGGCTAGTCTCGGATTCCTTGACTCAAGCAATTCATTGGCTTTGGCCTCCCAAAGTGCTGGGATTACAAGTATGAGCCACCATGCCTAGCCTTGGCAAGTAAACTTATACACCTGGGATTATCCCAGCTTACATTTGCTGCCTCAAGTAATTATTAATAGTCTCTTTCACTCTTTTTCACCGAATTTGAGTAATAAGTTGCATGAATATCATGATTTCTGACTGATTGATTTATTGAACCAAAATGCCGAATTCATTATCTCCATTTTGTTCTAAAATCTCATTGAGACTCCTGATTTATTGGATTCCTCTTCTTTTCTTCTAATTTACTAACTCTGCCCAGACCTCTTTTAGCCTTATTTCTTACCTAGCCAATTTAGACTGAGCTCTTTATTGAAAAGTACCCGATATTTCATCATTCCTCTTTTCTCCTCTGCCCTACAACCTTGCAAATCTCTATGCCTGAAATAATCCACTTGATTTCTTTGCTTCCTTACCTACATTGATATATTTTGTGATTTTTCTTTAGCAGCAGAGTGAGTTGATGTCACTGTGAATTCATCGTCTCCTATCTCAGCTTAGCCCTCAGGGCTTCCTGGTAATGCTGCCATGTTGTTCCTGTCTCTGAAATCCTGGCAAACCTCAAAACACAATTCTGGTCTAGCACTGATCACACTGTATTGGAGTTTGTGTTTGTAAATCTGTTTATCGCACTAAACAGAATTCACTGGGGACAGGGCCCTTTTCTTATTCATCTTTATTCCTCTAGCATCTAGCACATTTCCTAGCGTATTGTAAGTGCTGGAAATAAGTGCATGAAAAATGAATGAATGAGGACTGGAATGAATAACAAGCACTAATGCAAGAAGCATAAGTAAGAAAAAGGAAGTTAATTGCAATTTTCATATTATGTGACAAGATTAACACCTGACATAAACTTTTTAAACTATGGCAAAAGAGACAGACATACATTTTGTTTCTTATTTATAAGGTATGTAAGATATAATGGGAATTGAAAGTATAGATACATCATAATAGCACTTAACTGTATTTTTGTGCTTACATCTAAATGGCCTCATATGTCTCTATGATATCTGTTCGAAAGAGCTAAATTACTTTGAGACTCAAGGATATCTGAACATTTTGTTACTGAAGGTTGCTAGCTTACGTATTCCCAATATATTCTCAGCCTTGTAAAATATAATCAGTTTTTCTGAGTTGCTCTACTTTCTACCTTAGAAAATCTCTTTCCTACATTTCTAACCATGTGGGCCATTATGTGGAAGTACTCAGGCTAATCCTAATCCTAATTCTGCTTGCCCGCTCTTCATTTTCCCTATCCTAACTCTGGTGACTTTCCTGTTCTTAATTGGTTTCAAGCTCTTGACCATTAGTAGTCTTAAATTCCTGGCCTCTCTCTTTATCACCAGTTATCTAAATTTCTAGATTATTCTGAATTTGGCAACCATGAGGCCTTTATCTCTTTACTAGAGATTAATTCTTGTCTGTGCAAATCCTAGTCATCGTCCAACTGAGGTATCCTGTAGCAGTCATCATCTTAAATATCCAAGAAATTTAACAGATTCAACAATATTCTTTTCAGTGACTATATTAGTTGTCTGTGTCTAAAAGTGTTTTTAAAAAAGTACTACTACTGCACTATAATGTGTTTTCTCATTAGGATTTAGGGTAAACAATTGTCTAGCAACCCAAGAAGTGTGTTTTTTGTTGTGGTAATATTAAGTGGTGACCATCACTGAGGAACAGCTTAAATTCACCAACTGAGGAGATTCTATTCCTAGATCCTACTATTCTGCCAGCAAGAAACATAAGCTGGAGAGAGAAGAGTTGAAATTAGAGACTGCCAAGTAATCTTTGGCAATGATGTGGGCCCCATCTAGGTGTATGGAGGAGAAGGGCCATATTTATATAAAATAATGCTCTTCTAACTCAAATGTCTGCGGTATTATGCTTCCATGTTTTAATATTAAATGTTTATTACTAAATATCTAAAATGTGAGAGGAAGGTGATGTAGAACCTTCAGAATGACCTGGGTTCTAACTGACTCACATTTACTAGGTGTGTGACTTTTAGCAAGCCACCAGCTTTCTCTGAGACTATGTATCTATAAAATGAGAAAAATAATACTCACTTCACTGGTTTGCTAAGACAATAAATTTAAGTACCTGAGAGAACATCTGGCACAAAATAGGCAATTACTTAAAACAAGTTTTCATTCAAGTTGTGATTCCGGTATTTTTTTCTGTCTTTTTATTCATCTGCATGTACTTGGTCTCAGCATTTCAAGTTGGAAAAGGGAGTTAAATGGATTTTCATTTTAGTTTAAGAAATATGGAATTGGGCAGGTTTGCCAATACGAGTAGGCTATTTAGATGAGTCTATTTGATTTCAGGATGATGTCCAGCCTCATCCTTCAGCAGCATGAGTACTGCTTGTTCCAGAAGTGTATTGCTGAAAGAGTGGGGTCACACAAAGTCAGGTGTGGGTATCTCAAGAAATCCATGCCAGAGTACAGTTTTGGAAACATGGTCATCCACTAACATTTATTGCTATTCTGTGCAAAGAAACTAAACTAGACAATGTGAAGTAAGCCAAAAGAAGAGATCAAATAATATAATTTTATAGCATCAAAAATATTTATATTTGGACTAGACTTCCTAGATTTTAAAACATTATTAAAGATCAGAGTCCAGTGCCTTCCCTTCAGCATCCAGTGCCTTCATTTTATGGATGAAGATACTGCAGCCTAGAGAAGTTAAGTAACTTGCTCAAGTTAACAAAGGCGGTTCTCTTTACTGATAATCCAGTACATTTGCCATGCAGCTATTCTGATAACACAATTTCTGGTCCTTGTAGAAATTTAAGGAGAAATTTTACATAAGGACAACTCAAAAAGATAATAAACTAATGTAATCATTTTTAGTTTTATAAAGGATGTTAAATTTATTATTGTAAAATATTTCCTTTTTTTTTTTTTTTTTTTTTTGACACCGAACCTCACTCTGTCCCCAGGCTGGAGTGTAATGGCATAATCCCAGCCCACTGCAACCTTTGCCTCCCAAGTTCAAGCAATTCTCCTGCCTTAGCCTCTCCAGCAGTTGGGATTACAAGTAAGTACCACCTACCACCATACCCAGCTAATGTTTCTATTTTTAGTAAGAGATGGGGTTTTACAATGTTGGCCAGGCTGGTCTTGAACTCCTGACCTCAGGTGATCCTTCCGCCTCAGCCTCCCAAAGCGCTGGTATTACAGGCATGAGCCACTGCACCTGGCCAAAAATTTCTAATAAATGTTTGCAAAGACCATAAGCTATTGTCTATGATTCGCCTGGGAATTATTCTTGGTGTTTAAGTGGCAGATTCTCCCTGTAGAATATGGATATCTCCTGAAAGCCTCTGTATTTTCTCAGCTTTTTATTCTGACAGTGTCCCAAGAACTGTCCCACAGACACCCTCCTAATCATACCTCTGTGCTATCTCCTCTGCTGACAGTGGCCTCATGCAATCCCTCTGCATGGGGTAGACAATGTCTTTCAGAACTCCAGAACTCCAGCAGATCCTCTGCTGGGGATGTTGCTCTACCATATGCCTGCTTCTTGGGAGAGAGACTCTTCCCAACTTAGTCACTCTTCCTAAGCAGGAAGATGATGTTACTCCATTCCTCAAGGCCTAAATAATCATCAAGTCCAGAGAGAAGGAAATAATCCCCACTCACCTGCATGCTAAGGTGTCCTGGTAAGTTGCTATTGCCTATCCCAGTCTGCCTTTTTCTAGAGTCCTTAAAACGGTACCGTCCATTTTCTTCTAAAGAAACCTATAACTTCAGGGTGTGGACTTGCCCTGGGAGCCCTAGGGAAACAAGGTTCACATAACAAAATGAAGTGATCCAACATCAGAAAATCTGGTTCACTTAGACATCCGTAGTGCTACCATTAAGTGCCACAATTGAGGGTATGATTGGCCTAGGGCAGTAGCTTTTGCACTTTAGTATGCATCAGGATCACCTGGAAGGTTTACACAACAGAAATTGCTGAACCCCAGTTCCAGAGCTTCTGATTCAGTAGGTCTGGGGTAGAGCCAGAGAGTTTGCATTCTTAGCAAGTTCCTAGGTGACACTGATCCTGAAGGGTCACGAACCACATTTTGAAAACCCCTCGTCCTGGTATAGATGACACCTAGAAAGAATCACAACAAAATGTAATAGTCTGACATCAGAATGTGTGGATTACTCAGTGAAACATGCTGCTTTGTAAGTGTCACATAGTGAGGGTATATTTAGCCAAGGAATGTAAAGCTATATTGCAGTAAGTTGAAAACTATCTTTATCTTAAAAATGGAAAACATTTCAGATTAAATATCACAGTATGAGATGGTGAATCATCTCAAACACTGCCAATCCTCCCCATTGCATCAACTGTATTCAAATTTTCACAGAGAATAATAAGCATTGTTTTCCAGGGCCATACGAAACAGTGGTCTTTGCATCCTATTGTAACACTATTTTCCCTTGTGCATCAGGAAGCGAATTAAGCATGTTTTTCTTTAAAGGCTCTTTCCCAATAGCTAATTCTGGATTTAGCCTAGATTATTCTCAGATGTGAGTTGGAACCAGAGTTACGATAAAGAAAATAAATAATAATGATATTATTGAATAAATTTAATTGTAGATAACAGAATAGAAAAAAAAGTAGCCATTTATTTCCTTCTCTTATATAGAAAATTATGTCACTTAAATAATATCACTACTTATTATCACAGATTTACCTGGTCCCAAAAATGATCTAGAAGTTGTAATCAGTGATACACAGGAAGATAGAGTTGGAGAATGAAATGCTTCTGTCCATGTCTTATAGCTGTTCATGTATGCTGGCACTTTCCAATGCTGTGTTGACCATCTCTGAGAGTGTCCTTTGCCTCTATTACACACTCTAAGTCTACCATAAAGAGGAGCGGAAAAATGTAGGACATTGTCATTACGGGGAGGGAAGCTTCCACCATGCCCCAGGCGCTAATATCAAAGCACTTAGAGCTTAAAGACAGAGTGCAAGATCAGAACTATTTCTTTATGACTCTTAATCTTTCTAAAGGGAATCAGTAGAGAATTGGAAAGCAGTGATTCTAACTTTGTGCCAAAGGCAGGTGATTTAAGCTGTGGGAGAGCAGAGAGCCGTCAGAGCACAGGGAAAGTTCTGATGCACACATGGGCATGGGAAGAAGATTGCTAACAGCAAGGATTACCAATTGAGAGAGGCATAGGATCTACCAGGTGACCCAGATATCACATGTAAATGCCTACTTTGAAAACAAAACAAAACTTGTATTAGAACATATCTGTTGCTTTGCTTCTTTCCACCTCAGAAGTGAAATCAGATTCCTTCTCATGGCTGAATCCCAATACCGAGACTCAAAAATCAAATTACGGAGTGGTACATCATCTCAAATAGAAGACTGAGCCTTACTTAGAGTGCCCAATGTCCATTAACCATCAAGTGATATTGCATTAATAAACCTAAGTAGAAGTATGATATTACACTGTAAATGCATTTGGAGGGTTTTTATTATCATTCTAACCTAGTGAATGTGCCAGCATAATCTCTTTCAACCTTAGATAAACTGAGCTAGGTATTTAGAGAGATTACGTCTTCCAGGACCAGCCTAGGTTACCGTTTAAGGCACTTATGTGGGCAGTAATAAGCCTCACCTTAAACTTAGAGAGAGAGATACACACACACACACACACACACAGAGAGAGAGAGAGAGAGAGAGAGAGAGAGAGACAGAGAGAGAGACAGAGAGAGAGAGAGAGAGAGAGAGATCAAGAAGCAGAGTTCTTAGGCTCTATATCCTGGGGGTGGGGGAAACGAAGCAGAGTTCATACCAGAATGTGTGCGCACGCGCGCACACACACACACACACACACACACACATTTTTTGAGTTTGTTTTTAAATTTTACACACATTGTATACTTGTTTTCTGTTTGCTATTTTACTCAACATCATGTTTGAAAATTTATTCATATTGCTAGATGTATAATAAATTATTTATTCTTCCCACTTCCGCATGATAACGTGGTATATCCCTCCATTTATTCTTGCCTTATTTGTAACCTTTAATAGAATTTTAGGTTTTTAAAATATATTTATTGTTGATCTATGTAGGGAGACTTGTTAATGTTTTTGTTACAGTTGTAAGTGATATTTTCTAATGGTCAGAATGAGGAACGCTACAGTCTTATATGTTGATCTCATATTTGCTTCTTATTTCTTTTTTATTTACTTAATTTTTGGCTTGTCTTTTGTTGGCCTACAACGTTCTGTGTCAATAATAAGCACTTGTCTTATTTCCCAAATGCTGAATGTAAAGGGAATGCTTCTAAAGTTTCTCCATTATTATGATTTTTAATAGGCTTTTGATAGATAACTATCAAAGTTAGGAAATTCCCTTCCATTTTTAGTTTTCTTACCAGCTTTTTATTATATGTAGTTGTTGGACTTTATCATATTCTTTTTCTACACGTGTTGAGTTGGTCGAATGACTTTCCTCCTTTAGATCTGGCCTTTCTGATTTTAACCATATTTGATCATGATGTAGTGTTATTATTATTTGTAGCATGTTGGATTCAGATAATATTTTTAGGACTTTTGCATTTATGCTAATATGTGAAATTGCCCATAATTTCTTTTCTTCTTTTTATCAGATTTAGTGTGAATACTATACTGGCATTATAAAATGAATTGAGTAGCTTTCCCACTAATAAAACAGTCTAGACTCAGCCAATTTTAGAAGGTCTTTTTGTATTATTAAATAACTGGCCAGATTTTCTTAGTTCCCATTAGTCTATTCAAGTTTTCTTTCACCTTGGGCAATTTTGAAATTCTATTTTTTTCTAAAAGTTGTTTCTGTTTCATTAATTATTTTTCAAATTTACTAACTTATAATTCCAGGTATTCTCTCATAATTTAAGAAAACCTGTAAATCTTTCAGTAATTTTCACTTTTTTGTGTAGTGTATTATTTATTCACACCTTCCTTCCCTTTTCTCTTGGTCAGCTTTTTCATTTAGTTTGAAGTCTTGAAATTTTCCTCATGATGTTCTACTTAATTTGTTATCTCTTTAATTAGTTACTGAGAGAAAGTCAATCTAACAGAATTGGCAAGAGTGTCAAAAAAGATACTCAACGTGTGTGTGTGTGTGTGTGTGTGTGTGTGAATATTTTTGTATGCATTCTTCAAAATTTAAATAACGTAGTACTACATTTCAGTATGATCAGTTGAACTCATTTACAATGATTGTTGTTATAATTATTGCTGTCATCTTTTAGGTCATCATTTTATGCTTGACAGCATATTGTCTCAACTGCACTATGGATCTCTTGATTTCTACCTCAGGGCTTCCTTATCACCACTGCCTGACATAACTGCAGGAACCTCTCACCCTTATGACATATGGACAAACCAAGAAGTACAGAGGACTTAACACCCATGGATAACCCTTAATCAATGAAGTATAGGAACTAGAAGATAAATATTCATCTTTTCTCTCCCAGGAGTAGTAGACAATTCTGGAGTGCATTCTGCACGCACCAGAAGTCCCTCTATAGTGGATGGAGTCCTAGTTGCCCATTGTGTTAATCAACTTGATGCACCAATAAATTGACTTTCCTTCCCTGTTTCACTATTTCTAGTTCCCTACCCCAGTTCCATGAGATACTTTTACAAAGTAATCTACCTGCATACAAGACCTTGATTCAGGCTGTCTTTTTAAAGCAAACTAGGGTAAGACACTGCTTTCTTCCTGAATTTTGTTTCTTTTTTTATTCTCCTACCATCTATTGGATAATCAAGTTGCTTCTGTTTTGAAAGTTACTCTTATTTTACTTTTATTCTTCTGGTGGTTACTCTTAGGTTACTGTATCACCTAAGAGAAGGGAAATAGCTAAAGCTTATTGATCTCTCAGTCTTTCCCCCAAACAAATCAATAAGTTTCACTGGTTCTTATCATGCTTTGATCTATATCCATATGCCCCAAGTTCCTGTTTGTGTCCTTCAGCATTTTAATTCCAGGTTCATAAAGATTGAGTGGGCTTATTTGTAGTAATTCTTCGTTTGGACAAAAAGAAAGTCTATAATTCTTTACTCATTCACACTTTTCATATCTCACTGCCTACTCCTGGATTCATCTCTCTTTTTCCTGGAATATGGCCTATGATCGTTATTTCAAAGGGATATATAATACATTTTCTGAAATTTATTTCTCCTCACACTTTTATAGTTTAGTTAAAAAATAAAGTTTTTAAGAGTAAATGTATTTTCCTTACAAACTTTGAAATATCATCGTCCTCTTCTAACCAGCATTGCTATTCAAAACTCTAATGCTTATTTTTTTAATGTGATCTTTTTAAAATTCATATCTTCTTTTTGTCTCTGGAAGCTTTTAGAATTTTCTTTTAGTCTTTGTTATTGTCAAATTTTGTTGTAATTTATCTTTATTTCAAAACGCTCATGTTCCCTAGAGATCTAATTGTTTTTCACCTTAAGATCATCTTTATTCCTTGGCATAATGTACTTCCTTGGCTAATGACATTTGCTTGGAACAAAATTCTAGGCTTTGACTTATAGGGCAAGAGTGGGGGGGAGGGGGAAGGAGAGATGAGACAAGGAGCATATATTTTAATCTGGATGCCATTATTTCCTGTTTTCCCTTTCAGGGGTCTACTTCTCCATTGGGATATTCTCAGTCCCTCCACTAAAGACACTGTTCATGTCTCAGAACAATGCCTTTCTTTGTGATAGCCTTTCCTGGTCAGAGAATGAGGTAGGGAATAGGAGAAATGGTCAGGGGCCTGCTGGGTGCTACCTCTTCTGACTTCTCACTCCAGCCAGCTCCAGGCTCTATCCTATTTTCACATAGCTACCCCCAGTTGATACCCTTACTTTCCATCTTCATGAGATGAATGTAACAGGCAGTGTTCTAGGAAGTTCATACTCTTTCATTATATGCATGTGTATGTGTGCATGATGATGCATACCAAATGCCCTGTTTTTCACAACTCTGATTTCTATGCAAACTTGCAAGCCCTTGTCAAACTTTCAACATTAAATAGAAAAGGTATATTCTCACTCTGGCTACAGCTTGACTGACTCTGATTATACCTCCAGTTTTGTGATGCCACAGGAACAAAGAGGGAAAAAATAACATACCATCAGCACTCTTAGTCCATTTTGTGCTTACATTTAAAAATACCTGAGACCAAGTAATTTATAATGAACAGAAATTTATTGGGTCATGATTCTGGAAGCAGAGAAGTTGAAGATCAGGGAACCGCAGCTGGTGAGAGTGTTCTTGTTGTTATTCCCTGGCAGAAAACAAAAGGGCAGGAGAGTACATGTGAGAGAGCAAGAGATTGAACTCACAGCCTCAATCGCTTTTATAATCGTCATTCATCCATTCATGAGGGTGAAGCTCTCATAACCTAAATGCCTCCCACTAGTCCCCATCTCCCAACACCATAGCATTGGGGATTAAGCTTCCAACACATACCTTTTGGAGGACATTTTCTACCTCAATCCATATCCCAGTTGTAGCCTGCTAGTCCTCCCTTCCATCCTCACCACCATTTTCTCTCTACATTGGTACTACCTTTTAATTCCTAAGGACCACTCACAGGGTTTGTTTTCATTACTGAGCATGGCTCTGGGTTCCCCAAATTTCCATTTCTCTCTTCTGGTGTGCCCAGAGTTGGGTGAGACTGGAGCTGGCAACCTACTCTTAGTTTCCAATCTGGCCCAGAACTGGTTTTGCTTTAAACTCTTGTGTGGCTATTTAACTTTCTACGAATGTTAAATATTTTATATTTATATTTTTTCCCAAGACCCATCACTCTGCTCTACTAAATGAATTAAAAAACTAGCTTACTGTGGAAATAATAGATCTAGCTGATGAGAGGCAGCACAGCCTAGTGGTGACTGGTATGAAGGTATGGTGTCAGATGGCCAGGATTCACATCCCAGCGCATGAGGCCACTAATGGTATGACTTAGAATGAGCTACTTAATCTCTCCAGAACTGTTTGCTGATCTTTAAAATGTAAGTGGCTAATACAGATCTTTTCCCCTTGTTGTTTTTCTTTGCCAGCTATGCTCTATTGTGGACCTTCCATTTCACGTAGGCAGCAGTCAGGTGGCAAGGTGTGGTGGCGCTGAAATATGATGGCTTTCTTAAAGAGAAAAATACAAAATTATGAAAGGGGCTTGTGTAAGTAAAAGCCCCTGAGACTTAAATCTTCATGAGCCTCACTGCAAATTTCCTAGACTAGAGTGGGAATGAAACTGGATTCTACTTTAGTGTTATCCTATAATGTTATTGTGAATTATTTTTAATTAATATAGACCCTAGAAAATATTAAGTATGCAATAGGGTTAGCTTTCCTTATTCTTGAAGGCAAAAAACCTAAGTAGGGATCTGTGTTTAAATTCGTGTGGAAATGCTCCACACACAGTCTTTCACTTTTAGAGTTTCACAATACATGTTAACATACTGTAATTGCAACACAATAATTTTTTTAGAGTTTATTTATTTCTTATACTTTAAGTTCTGGGGTACATGTGCAGATCATGCAGGTGTGTTACATAGGTATACACGTGCCATGGTGGTGGTTTGCTGCATCCATCACCCCATCATCTACATTAGGTATTTCTCCTAATGCTATCCCTCCCCAATCCCCCCACCTGCTACTCTGCCTCCCCTAGCCACCCACCCCTCAGGCCCTGGTGTGTGACATTTCCCTCCCTGTGGCCGTGTGTTCTCATTGTTCAACACCCACTTATGTGTGAGAACATGCGGTGTTTGGTTTTCTGTTCTTGTGTAACACAGTAATTTAGGTGTGCAGATAATTTATAGCTTCTTCACTTTGTAGTTGATCTGGTCTTCCCAGTGCCCACCACCCACTGCTTAGAAAAAGAAAACAAAAACAATGCCCAATCCAATCTGAAGTGCTAGCCAATATTTTAAGTAATTCTTTTAGATAGCGCTAAACTTCTCCTGCATAAAATACTGTCTCTTATCTAGCCTCTCGCTCCCACAAGAAAGCCAGATATATGAGGAGAGAAGTGTGTGGCTTATAGGATCTGAAGGCATATGGGAAGAGACGATCTCTTTGGATCTGCAATGAGTGTGCTACATTTGCTGTCTCCTTTTTAGGCTGGCAATGTTCCCTTTTTGTTTGGTTGCTAACGTAGGCTGCTGTACTTTCTGGATTAGAAGAGGCTTCCTATGATACTCACTGACTGACTCAGCCTTTTAGCTCCTATTGGTGCTATAGACCAGTGCACCTCAAATTTTAACATGAATAAGAATCACCTGGAGAAATAATTAAAATGCAGATTTCTGGGCCTCACCACCCTCCCCACAAGATTCTGATGAAGCAGGTTTGGGGTGAGGCCTGCAAATTTAAATTCCTAACCAGCTCCTAGGTGACGATGATGATGATGCTAACTGAAAGTACAAGTTTTTTGCATACTTCCAGGTAGTAATGCTTCCTTCTGAACCCTGTGACTGCTACAAAGCCCTGTCTAAGAAGTCTACTTTCTAGGTACCTTCTGACTCTAGTGCTTCACAGCACCTTCCCTGCCACAACCACCACTGGAAAGATTCTCAGCCCAACTGAGTAAGTACTGAGTCTAATCTGTACCACCCAGTATTCAAGGTAGCTTGGGAAAGCTCAACCTCTTGACCTCTCTCTGCTTGACCATGCCATCTCAATGTTTCCTGGATGCAACTGCTCCATGTTGGCCTAGGGGAAGCCTGAGAGAATTCCTTCTAGGGCACAAGAGCTGCTCCTCTGCCTTTGATGTTTCATTTACTTCTTAAACACTCCTCTCCATCTCCAGGCCAAAGCCAAGAGAGCAGAAAGTGGTTCCCGTATCTGTTTCTATCACCCTCTACCTCTCTCCTTTGCATCTCCTTCCCTTAGCTACCAGACCTGAGAAAGGGAAGGATGTTCTTTCATTGTTACTATGCCACAATCATTTGTTTTTATTTATTATTATTATTATTTCGAGATGGAGTCGCACTCTGTTGCCCAGGCTGGAGTGCAGTGGTGCAATCTCAGCTCATTGCAACCTATGTCCCCTGGATTCAAGCAATTCTCCTGCTTTAGCCTTCCAAGTAGCTGGGATTACAGGCATGCATCACAATGCCTGGCTACTTTTTGTATTTTAAGTGGAGACAGGGTTTTGCCATGTTGGTCAGGCTGGTCTCGAACCTCTGTACTCAAGTGATCTGCCTGCCTTGGCCTCCCAAAGTGCTAGAATTACAGGCATGAACCACCATGCCTGGCCTGTTAAAAATATTCAAGTAGTTTCCCATCTCTTACAGAATAAAAGCCAAGGCCTATAAGATCCTGCATCCCTAGGCCCCTGGTACCCCCGATCCTGCATCCCTAGTTATTCTCATGTTCCCTACTCCAGCCACAATGGCCTTCTTCATGCCCCTCGAACCCCCAGGCACGCTGCCCTAAGGCCTTTGCCACAACTATTAATAACTTCTTGGGAACACAGATTGGAAAACAGACTAGTGAATAGTTCAATCTTCCTCAAAATATGAGATACTATCACTTTGTAAAACAGAAAAGTAAAAGGCACATCTTTAA
Source organism: Saimiri boliviensis (assembly GCF_048565385.1). NCBI lineage: Eukaryota > Metazoa > Chordata > Mammalia > Primates > Cebidae > Saimiri > Saimiri boliviensis. The sequence continues at coordinate 50,493,479 of NC_133453.1, read as the reverse complement.
ACGGAAATCAAGTACTTGTAGGAATGAAAGGTAACTATCATCAAAGCAATTAAAACCATTAAAACCTATTACAGCTAGAAAGACTTGGGCTGGAATCCTAGCCCCTTACTTGCAGTGTAATACTGGAAAAATGACTTAACATCTCTAATCCTCCTCATCACATAAATTCAATAAGGCAGTCCTCGCTTCTCACATTTCTTTTATGTATATAGTTTAGTTACAATGGTTGAGTTAAATAATGCCAGTGCCCAATGGCATGATTCAAATTTTGGTGACCATGGTATATTAACTGTGAGTAATTGCATAAAACACAAACTGCTACCAGCTCCTCAAGTCCTCAAATCACTATGTAAATAACAATGCATATCTTGATTAGTGACAAATCACATCATTTTTTAAAAAGCCTAATGGCTGTTCGTTACTGTTCATCTATCATTCAGTTCACACTCAAACAGTAAACATGTAGTTGTGATATGGCTCTGTGAGTGGAGGAACACCAGGGTTCTTGGTCTACATGGCGGTTTAGATAAAATGACAGGGACACTTGTGGAGTGGTTTTAAGGAGTAGAGAGCTTAATAGGCAAAAAAGAAAACAGAAGGCAGAAGGAAGAGGCTCCCCCATACCGTGACAGAGAGGGGCTCCAAAGCCAAAAGAGGGAACCCTGCACTTGGGTAATAGCCAGTTATACGCAATGGCTAGAGGAGGTGGTGTCTGATTTTCATAAGGTTCACGGGATTTGTTCGACTAGGCTTGTCATTCACGTAGCTCCGGAAAAAAAACTGACACTCCCACCCTAGCCTTTTAATATGCAAATGCAGGGTGCCATGATGTTCCACACATGTGGGGATATATGGGGGCAGCCATGCTGCCAAGCACATGGTCAAGGGCAAGAGGACAACAGTGGGAATCACCATGTTGGGTGGACCGAGTCTCTAAGGGCTTACATTTGCATATTAAAGTTTGCCATCCGGGTCTAAGAGCCAGGGCTTTCATGCTAGACAAGAGCTGCGAAAAACCTTCCAAGGACTCTTTCTCCTATCTGCATAAAATAATTTCTTAATAACTCCTACCACAGTTGGTGTTAATTTCTTAGCTCCCAGTGACAAATCCATGTGATATTTTGAAAAAAAAAAAGAAAAAAAGAAAAAAAAAAGAAACAGATAATCAGAAGAAAAAATTCGCCAAAAAGATGAAGTGCAGCAAAGAAATGAAAAGTGGTAATGCTGGCAATGAAATTCAAATTGAACATAAATGGAGTTATAAGAGAAAGAGTAGGCTGAGGGAATGTTGACATTACTGCAATGTGAAAGACCCTAGATATGTAACCAGAGGAACTTTGTAAAGGCAGACTTATCAACACTAATGAGTAAAGTAGTTGTAATGAAAACGGTGAAGCTGTCTCAGGGCAGGGGTCCCCAACCCCAGGGCCGTGGACCAGTACCAGTCCATGGCCTGTTAGAAATCAGACTACACAGGAGGTGGTGAGCAGCGGGCAAGTTTATTCACTGCCTGAGCTCTACTTCCTGTCAGATCAGTTGCAGCATTAGATTTTCATAGAAGAGCACACCCCACTGTGAACTACTCGTCAGAGGGATCTGGGTTTCGTGCATCTTATGAGAATCTCCTGATCATCTGAGGTCTAACAGTTTCATCCTGAAACTAACCAGCCCCCAAAATTTTTCATGGAAAAGTTGTCTTCCATGAAACCAGTCCCTAGCGCCAAAAAGTTTGTGGAGCCCTGTCTCTGAGGAAGTGATGCTGGCAAGAAAACTTCAGATTAAAGAAAGTCTTAGAGATATTTGATGACACTGAAAGCATAAAGGATAAAATGAAAGCTGATACACACGTAGAAAGGAGTATAACAATTTTCCAATGCATAGAAAAGACACCTGCTCTATATTGTGTTATGTGATAGGAAGAACAAGGCTGGAACCACTCAAACGACTCTCAATTATTTTTGAAGAAATAAATCACTTTAATTCTCTATGTTTTGATATGCTTTAAATTGCAGTATGCTAACTTATTTGTTTTAGAAATTTTTAAATTTCCGTATGTATTTACAACCAGCAGTAAGAAAAGATTTATAGTTCTGACAATTATTTGAAGTCATAGGACAACTGTAATTTTTGCCTTTAATTATTAAGATATCTTGGCACAGTTTCAGGTTGCACAGTCATTTTTGAAGTCCCACAGTTCTATGCAAGGCAGAGATTGCTTGGATGACAAAGGAATTTACCTTCTAGCATCGTTGGGCAGATTAAAAGTAGTGCATGTCAACACCAACTATGAGATCTAACAAGTATTAGGCTCTTAATGAGTGTTCTCTATTTTATGTGACTATTACCAGTTGCTTATTCTTTTAAGAATTTGGGGGAGTTTGTGTGATCATGTATAACCTATTTTATAGTTATCATTTGATAGATTTTATAGTTATCATTTGATAGATTATTAATGTTGGAAATTATTTTTAAAATGTATTCCAAACTAAAAATTCAAGCCTTTCTTTCTTTCTTTTTTTTTTTCTTGACAGGGTTTTGCAATGTTACCCAGGCTAGAGTGCAGTGGTGTATCACAGCTCACTGCAGCCTTGACTTCTCAGGCTCAAGTGATCCTCCCACCTCAGTCTCCCAAGTAGTTGGGACTACAGGCATGTGCCACCACACCCAGCCAATTCTTTAATTTTTTTTGTAAGAACAGGGTCTCTCTATGTTGCCCAGGCTGGTCGTGAACACCTGGGCTCAAGTGATCCTCCTGCCTTGGCCTCCTGAAGTGCTGGGATTACACGCGTGAGCCACCAGGCCCGGCTTATTATTTTCTTCAGAACATTTTTTGATAGCTATCTACCCTCTCCAAAATATTCACAAAACTTATGAGTCATTCATGGAATGGAAATCCCACATTTATGGACACTTTCATTAGAAAAGTATTCAAATGAATTATAAATATGATATTGTTTCATTTCCTTATTTTATTTTCATCCATCTCTGGGTTTTCCCTTTCAAAATAAAAAGTACCAAGTTCCTTTAAAATATGCTTTTGGGGATTAAGGATTAATATTACAGGAAGCTCATTTGGGGAACTACTAATGGAAGTACCGTAACAGGTAGATGTTTCAAAGGAATCAGCTCAGCAAGACTGATTCTTATATGGGAATTTTAGGACCCAAGAAAAAGCAATGGAAACAAAGAGAGCAAAGTATGTACCTATTAATTAGAGGTTGGTCATATATTGAAACTAGAGGCTTTTAATACCCATGGGATTTTTTTTTTAAACTACATGATCATGTGTTTTGTTGATGAGCGAGAACTTCTTTGAGGGGCAATTTGTGAGTTTTAATGCTCTTGAAAAACAACGCATCTGTTAATGGAATCTAGATAGACTACTGAACTAATTGATAAACTGAATATGGCTCGTATCGGCTTTTGTCTTAGGGAGAAGTAAAATGTATTTAACCAATAAAATGGCAAAGTTCTTGTGGATAGATATTTTAAAAGAAGCAGTTGAGCTAAGACTGCAGCCTAGTGGTGAGTTTGTGACTGCAGAAAAAGTGACTGCATTCATTCTAGGCCGTTGATTAAAAAGGCATTTAAATTCAAGATGAGAATGAATACACAAAGTCCATTGTCCCCTTGTGAGGACTGATCTTCAAATCATGGTGGAGTTTGGCTAAAAATGGGGAAAGACTGGCTGTTACCAGATCCTGGAGGCTGTTAATTTTGTTTATTTTCTACTTTATCTGAAGCTTCCACCCACTTGTGTCAGTTTCTTTGTCCGTTTCAAGATGAAGACCTTGGCAAGACCACTGTAGTTTATCTTTTCACCCTGGTTGCACTTAGTTTATTTGTTTAGTCAGTTTCACTTTAGAGCCAACTTCTTTTATTTTTGTAATTAAAGCAATTCAGATCATACGCTTCTTTAATTCCAGTAATATGTCAGAGGATTCTAAGATGCTTCTAAATGTCATTCTCATTCTTTAACTCCACAATAGTGCTTGGCTTTTTACTGTTTACTGTAGTCTTTATTCCTTACACTTATTTAGATTTACATTTATTACAATTTCATATTGTATTATATTACTATGGAAAATATTGACATGGTAATGCTCAGACTTTGTTCTTTTAATGATGACCACTTTCTCTCTCTGTCTCTCTCTGTTAGAGACAGGGACTTGCTCTGTCGCCCAGACTGGAGTGCAGTGGCATGATCATAGCTCACTGTAACCTTGAACACTTGAACTCACGCTGTCCTCCTACTTTTGCCTCCTGAGTGGCTGGGATTATAGGCATCTGCCACCATGCCCAGCTAATTAAAAAAAAATTTTTTTTTGTAGAGACAAGGTCTCGCTATGTTGCCCAAGCTGGTCTTAAATGCCTGGCCTCAGGTGATGCTCCTGCCTCAGCTTTCCAAAGCACTGGGATTACAGGCATGAGCCACCATACCCTGATTTACACTAAATATAGAATATTCAAGAATATAGCATGAGAACTTGAATCTTTTAATTATTATATATCTTATTCTGATTTTTAAAATCTACTTACATCTTATCTTAATTTTTCTCACTTCCTCATCAATCTTTTTAAGCATATATTTAAAAGTTTGTTCAGTGTGTCTTGACTTTTATTGTCAAATCATCCTTGCTCCTTAGTACTCTGATTTTTAGTTAGCTTATATTAACATTTCTTTTACATGGTTTTATTTTACCTGCACAACTACCTGTGATTTGTTTGTTTTCTCCTTCCAAATCTTTTTCCCTGGCAAAACTTGACGTTTAGGTGTGAAGGTTGGTTATTCTGTGTGCTGTAAAATCAGTCCTGTGCTTTCATAAGGATTATTAAAAGATAATATCATTAGCGTTTAAATTCTTTTCTACTTCAGGTCTTTCACATTTAATTTAAGCGCATTTTCAAAAAATGTCAAATTATCTCAAATGTATATGCTTCTACGTTTGGAAGATGTGAATCCATAGCTTTGCTGATAGCTCAGGATTGCAAGACTCACCACAGTAAACTGACTACAGAAAGCCCACCCCTGTCAGTGAAATGATGCTGTGATGGCTAATTTTAGGAGTCAACTTACCTGCATTAAGAAAAATCTAGAAAGCTGGTAAAGCATTATTTTTGGCTGTGTCTAAGAGGGTGTTTCCAGAGGACATTAGCATGAGTCTGAGTGAGTGCATGTAGGTAGAGAAGATCCACCCTCAATGTGGGTGGGCACCATCCAGTCAGCTGGGGACCTTGTAGGAACAAAAACAGAAATGCTGAATATATTGATGTATCTCCTGGAGCTGGGATACGCTAATCTCCCACCTTGGACAGCAGAACTCCAGGGATTTCTGGACTCAAAGATTTACACCAGCAGCATCCCTGGTTCTTAGTTCTTCAGCCTCATACTGAGAGTCATACGATTGGCTGACCTGGTTCTGGGGCTTTCAGACTTTGAGCCATGCTACCGGCATGGCTCCAGATCTCAGGGTCTCCAGATTGCAGATGGCCTGTCGTGGGACTTCTCAACCACCATAATAGTGCAAGCCAATTCCCCTAATAAGTTCCCTCTCATATCTATGCAGTCCTGTGTCACCTAACAACAGATGTATGTTCTGAGAAATGCATTGTTAGGCAATTTCATCGCTTTGCAAACATGACAGAGTATACTTATACAAACCTAGATGATGTAGCATACTGCATACCTTTGCTAGATAGCCTATAACTTCTAGCCTACAAACCTGTACATGATGTTACTGTACTGAATGCTACAGAACTATAATACAATGGTAAGTATGTGTGTATCTAAATGTAGAAAAGGTATTGTAAAACCACAGTACAAATGATTTTAAAATGGCAGGAGTGCAAGACCAGCCTGGGCAACATAGTAAAACCCCATCTCTGCAAAAAAAATAAGAAAATTAGCCAGACATGGTCATGCACACCTGTAGTCCCAGCTACTCAGAAGACTGAGATGGGAGGATCACTTGAGCCCAGAAGTTCAAGGCTGGAGTGTGCTATGATCCAACCACTGCACTCTAGACTGAGTGCAGAGACCCTGTCTCTTAGCTTACTGTAACTTTTTAATTTTTAAAGATTTTTTTTACTCTTTTATAATTCTTATCTTAAAACATAAACACATTGTACATCTGTACAAAAGTATTTTTTCTTTATGCTCTTACTCTATAAGCTTTTTTCTATTTGTAAAATTTTTTATTTTTTACTTTTAAACTTTTTTTGTTAAAAACTAAGACACAAACACACACATTAGCCTAGGCCTACACAGGGTTAGAATCATCAACATAACTGTTTCCACCTCCATATCTTGTCCTCCTGGAAGTTTCTGAGGGGCAGTAACACACAAGGAGCTGCCATCTCCTATGATAACAATGCCTTCTTCTGGAATACCTCCTGAAGGACCTTTGGAAGCTGTTTTACAATTAACTTATTTTTTGTGAGTTTGAGGAGTACACTCTAAAGTAATGATAAGAAGTCAGTGCTGTAAGTTTGTTTATGCCAGCATCACCACAAACGTGGGTAGTGCATTGTACTATGACATGAACGTGCTTACAATGATGTCACTAGATGATAGAAATTTTTCAGCTGCAGATAATCATATGGGACCCTTGTATATACAGTTTGTTTTTGACTGAAACAGTTATATGGTACATGACTATATGTATCCTATTGGTTCTGTCTCACTAGAGAACCCTGATACAGATGCCTTGTACATAATTCAGAGATGATATCCAGTGTCATCCTAATGAAACTGTTTTGGATCTCTGTTGGTTTTTAGAACAGCTTTCTACAGAGTACAGATTTTTGCACTTGATTTCAGACTTGATCTAAATGAGATCAACCAAGACATCAGGAACTCTGTAATCAACACAAAAATCGATGCTGGAATAGTGAATTGTCTGAGGAGCTTTCTCTTTTTCTACAAATCTGTCTATGAAAAACAGTCTGGGGTGTTTGTTGGGAAATCTGTCACACAAAGATCATGGTGGATAACATGGCACTTTAACCGCAGTTTCTAGTGAAATAAAATTAATGGAGCAAAATGCCTTTCTCTAGAGTTATGAATGTAATACTGAGGAGAACAAAATAAATGCTTCCCCACCACACTTAATTAGGTTTTGGAAGGAGGAGGCAAATTAACAAACCAGCATGGCAATGCCCAGAGGTATAGATCTTCAACAGATTACTTATATAAAGCTATAAAAATGCATTGCGTGAGATACTTTTAATGACCCTTAAAACCTTTTTAAAAACAATAATATTTTGAATAATTCAGATTTATTAATTATCCCAGAAGTAATGTATTAACAAGGAGGGTATATTGTCCACTAGAAATTATCACTATATGTGATAATTATATACATCACTATATAGGTAAAATTGTGTTCTGTAAATATGTATAAAATACTGTGGTTATCTGAAAGTGTCCTTTACCATATCCTTGAGAAGAAAAAAAGCTTAATCCTTGAGTAGTGCCTTGGTTCTCATATGAGATAAACCTACTGAGTTTATTTTTCAGATCTTAAAGAGCTTTACCTGGCATTCTAAATATATAAAAGAAATGTAAGAAAAGCTGTTCTATTTTATGTTCTATGATAACCAAATAAAATCTTCAGTTGGTGACTAATTTACTTATCCACAATAACTCCTGAATACACAGTTGTTTAAGAGCACACATTATTAGGACTTTAGGTAAGAAAAAAATAAAGCAAATATATTTTGACCCACAAAATTACAGATTTGGGGAGGGGCAAGAGTGATAGGAAAAAGTTTTTTTTAAAGTGAAGATGGTTTTTACTTAATTGATAGGCATAAATAAAATACATCAAAAGACTTGTCATGTGCTGTCTTTCTCTTAACTTTGCAAGTTTAAATAGACTATAGATGTTTGGAAAGAAGATGTAACACTCACTCTCCTGCAAGTTTCTGATGTATTTGGCTAAAGACAGACAGGCTTAGTGGAAGCCAGCTGGACATATATTTGGCATATCTCAGTGCAGCTTCCTTTGGCCACCAGAGCTCCCGAAGAGAGATATAGAGGTGTAAACGAGGTATAGCACTATTAACAAGGTATACATCGCTGCACAAGGTAAGTCTTTCCAGATCTGGAAAGCTTAATTTTGTTCTGTACTTTTATACCCAAGATGTAAATTACTATTTAGAAAGAACTTAAGCAATATGTGCTCTTACTGAAAAAAAAAATGGTAAGACATCTGGATCTCTGGTTTTCAAGCCAAATTTGGCAGAAAGCTTATTCAGAGGAAAAAACAATGAACATTCAGATATCCGTGAATGGTGTCCTGACTCTAGCTTTCTAGAATCTTGGAAAGCCCATTTCTACCAACATAGTTTTTTCTCCTCCAACCCTATATCCCCAGATGACCACCAAGAGCAATAAGTCAATGCGATATTGAGAAGTGAATAATGGATTTGTGGATAATATATCTTGGACAAGCTCAGTACTTGTGCATATCTGAGAGACATGGCAAATCTTAAAGCTGTCTAAATGTAGCTTTTATACTACTACAAAAAATGTGAAAAAAAACATAAAGTTTATTAGCCACTCAAGATCTGTAAGTGGAAATTATATCCAAGTATTATATTAGAATATGAATAATGTGTTAATCTAAATCTGAGTCAAACCATACCAAGAAAGCAATGTTTACTACAATTGAAGTTACTTTTTAAATTGAGTTATATATTTTATAAACATATCAATATCATTTTTGTTTCTTTTTTTTTTTATCCTTCCCTTCTCTAGCCATTCCACGAACAGTCCCAGATGGTCTTAAACGATGTTTCCCAAAGCATGGTACGAACAGTGCTGATGGTACCTATGACGGTTTTATGTGGTTCAAGGAGGTTTTAGTTTTACAGTCAATATGTATAATAAAACAATATAATGAAACACATCAACCTGTGAATTCCCAGGTATAAAATTTAAATCAATACATTTATACAAAATAAAGTGAGTCAATTTAATAAAGTAATAAGGAAACAACAGTTGGGAGGCACTCGGAGGGGGGGAAATGTGAGGGTGGCACTCGGTGGGGAAAATACAGCTGTATATCGTAAGGAAAGAAATTGATTCTTAGTGTGAAATAGTATTTGTGGTTTTTTTCCCTCTAATGAAGGTAATGTCTCTTTAAGAAAGTGGAATAGCAATTTCCATTGGAGTTTTAGAGAACATTATTTAGGGCATCCACAAGCCCTATCTAATCAAACTGGTAAAAACCCATGAGGTCAAAAAAGAAACCAATCGATCTAAAGAATCTAAAAATGCTTGGAATGTACAGAGGATATTTTTATAGGGAATCTGCACATGATAGTAACCAAGAGTGTTTAGAGCTAAAGGTGGATTAATCAGAAATGTATTCAGAAGGCACAGAAGGTGGCCAAACTCTACTCAACTAATCAACGAGGCAGGTGCTGCAGGACCTGTAAGGGAGAAGGAGAGAGAGCGCAGTGGCACTGGGATCCAGGGCTGGTTCTGCCAAAGATTGGTCATATGCCTCAGGGGAGCCCATTCAAATCAGGATATTTTAAACACACAAATAATATATGTTTATTACGTATGTCTTCAATGAATGCTAAATAAACATATTACTTTTCCTCCTACCCAGATTTGCCATCACAGATTTTTGGTTAGTTAACATGCTTCTTTGCATGTGTATATGTTCATAAAATTGATGTAATATGTGTTATACAAAACAAAACTAACAACAAAACCCCTCAATATAGAAATGTATGAAGAAGAAAATGCGCTAATAGTATAATCACCTAAAGGTGACACAGTGAACCTAAGAGATGTATCTTTGTGAGATTTTCATATTATACATCTTTAGAGGAGGCCAGTCAATTGATTATCATAGAAGACTATGAATGATGTCTCCTTGCACTTCAGAAAACACTATATATGGTAGCTCTGTTTATGAGCCTGGAACATTTTTAATGATAGGACTTAATCATATGTGTATATACTTATGTTTACCACAACTGAAATTAGGTTATACATAATGTTCTACAATTGGCATATATTTCAGTTTCTGTAGGATTCAGTACATGTACATCAACTGACATACATTTGGCTTCTGTACAAATCAGTACATGTACAGCTGCCTCATTCTTTAATAGCTGTAGAGTACTCCATTTACTAATGTCTCGTAATTTAATTAATTCCTTATTTATGGATGTCTGGATTACATCTAAACATTTTTATAAAAGTGTGGTTACAACCATGAAAATTTATGCTGGAAGATTTCAACTAGAAAATTGGACCCATAAATTATTTGTATAATTAAAATGTATTCACAGACAAAATATAAGTGATTTTCTGAATATCTTTGTAAAATATTTGATAGTCACAATCACCCCCATCCCTCAACATACTTATTTTTAAAAACAAATGAATACTTGCCATCTGCCATGATTATGTTGTATTCTTTAATAGAGTGGTCCATTTTAATTGGTTAGATTTTTCCTTTTTCAAAACAACCAGCACACAGGTGTCTACACAATGCTGAAAAATGAAAGGTTTTTCTAAGGTGATGAGGGAGAAGGTAATTAAGGTATGCATAGTGTAGTCTAATTTTAGTTCTTGGTGGGGTGCAGCATCTGGTAGAGAAGAAAACAGAGGCAATAATGTTTCAAACCAGACAAGTGAAGAGGTAGACAGAAGTGAGTCTTGCATAAGTCATCATGATCAGAAGAGCCTACAGCTAGCAGGACCTTCAGAATACCTAAATGAACAGTCTCACCAAGATAGGCCTATCTCTATAAAGAACAGACTCTAGGTATAATTGTGAACCTGCTGAGACAGGCCTTCTCTGTCCTTCTTCCTCTGAGTGCCTCTCCTGCTTTATAAGAAATCCCTTCCCATCCAACCCAGGATATTTTTCTATCTTGAAAAGTTGGTTTCCAGAGGCCCTCTTCTGTTTCACTACGCTTATTCATTCTTGTAAACTGGGCTGGGTTTCGGGTCTGAAGATGTAGTATGTTACGACAGAAATAGAATTCTAGTCCAATGTTTTCATATTACACATGAACGAACTGAAACCAGGGGAGATTCTGTGATCAATCACAGATCACATAGACAGATTTTATAAACTATTTTATAACTAGTACTCTATCATTCATTTCAGATTTTTTTTTCCTCATCTGTCTACTGAAATTCCTTCTCAATTTCTCAAAGAGGGAGTGTAGCAATGGATGACTAGGTCTTAGTGTCTCTAAGGCATTTTAATTTTAACTGGGGAAAAGGCTTTAGCCTGGAAATTTTTTAATACTGGAATTGGAACTTAGATGTTGGGAACGAATAAGGAGGAAGACACATTGGAGACAGAGAGCATCAAATCCTATGTCTTTTCATTCATCAGGCCAGCTATATTCAAACATCTCATTTTAGTGAGATGTAAGTTTCTAATTTAGTAGATACATACAGCAATTGCAATGCCAAAAAAAAAATGTAAAAAGCTAAATCCTGCTGGTTTTCTGCTGCTGCTCCTGCAGTATGGTGGAACATAAGTGCTGTTGGTAAAATTCAACTACCTCATGTAAATAAGTCTTAGGATAATACTGTATTGATGATCAAATGCACAGAAAGATTGAAGTAAAGCCTCCTCAGGATGTAATATCTATAGAGAATGACTGGCTTGAGAAGGACCTGGATCTAGCTAGCCATCATCTTATTCCTATGCTAAATAGTCTGCACAAATTAATCGTAAGGTACAAACAGTGGTAGATCAATGGGGAAAGAGAATAAGCAAATTAGTGCCAGAATATGAAAATGTATATAATGGATTTTCAGGGAAAATTCATTGTTTCTTTAAATCTATCCCACCCTACACTGGCTTCTCCAAATGTTAGGTTTATCTGTTGTATAAGTGCAACACTAAGTGTAAATGCTCACATAGATATGATCATTTTGCTGTAAAGGGTCCATGGCCAGAGACCAGAGTAAAGGCTGTGAAATTATAAGAAGTATATGTATTGGTCTCCACCCCCATTCCCTGGAACAGGGCTCCTAAAATCCTTGTAATTTCCTGAGTGATGGGCTGCTAGGAGAATCTTTTGTTCTAATATTTGGTCTTTGACCCTTTTTCCTGACACGATGATCCTAAATATACCTTGTAGTTTCCTGGGTGATAGGAGCATCTTTCACTGTAATGAGACAACTCTCAGTGGGCTCCTGGATGGGTAATGGTCACCAGAAAGACCAAGCTATAGCTATGGAGCTTTCATTCCTCTCTTCCCCATTCTTAGGAAAGGGAAGAGAGGCTGGAAATGGTGTTAGTAATTGTTCAAACCTCCATAAAAATCCCTGAACTGTGGGGTTTGGGAAGCTGCTTCTGGATAGCAGAATTGATAGTGGAGGTTTCTAGAGGGTGGAATGGCTTGAAAGGGCGTGGGAGCTTCATGCCCCTTCCCACATATCTTCCCTTACTGCATCTCTTCCATCTGGCTATTTGTATCCTTTCTTTATAATAAATGAGTAAAGGTAAAGTTCTCTGATTTTCTCCAGCAAATTAATAGAATTCAAGGTGGGGGTCATTGGAACTCCAATTTATAGCTAGCTAATCAAGCCACAACTTGGGGTTTGCATTCAACAGACAGTCTTGTAGGATCAAACCCTTAACCTGTGGGATCTGATACTATCTCCCGTTGGATAGTATCAGAATTAAACTGAATTAGAGCTGGTGTCTGCCACAGCATCTGCCAGAAAATTGCTTAGTATGTAGAGGAAGCAAAACTCCACACATCTGGTGTCAGAGGTGTTGAGTGACTGTGTGAAAGTAGAGAGTAGGAAAAACACTTTGGTTTTTCTATATCACAACAGTCTCATATGTAGCAAACCCTAAAGACTCAACCAAAAAAACTATTTGCACTAAAAAATAAATTCAGTTATTTTGCAGGATACAGAATCAACATATAAAAATTATAGCATTTCTATACACTAACAACAAGCTATCTTTAAAAAAATCCAGAAAACCAATTTATAATAGCTACCCAAAAAAAAGGAAGAAATTTAACTAAAGGGGTAAAAGATCTGTACATTGAAAGCTATAAAACATTTACAAAAATAAACTGAAGACACAGAAAGATACCTTGTGTTCATGGATTAGGAGAATTAATGTTGTTCAATGTCCATATTACAAAGTGATAACTAAATTTGAGGCTGATTAGAAACTAAAGTATTAGAGGCATTCCAGGTGAAACAATTCCTGGCATGTAGTAGACATCCATATATTTATTTTGTGTCTTCCTTCTAAGGAATAAATAAACATGTGGCTATCTACTACATGAAAACAAATAAATATATTGGTGTCTACTACATGTCAGGAATTCTGAGAAAGGGACGGAGTGGCTAGAATTAGAAAGTTTGTTAGACAGCTAAGAGGTTAATATTGAATTTTCTTAATTCTAAACTTAAAAATGTTAGCTTTAACTATGAGAAATAAAGTAATTGGTTGGGTATTTTTGGCAAATAGAAAAAAGTAAATACAGAAAAGCATTAGCAGATGGAATGGGTTAGTAGAAGAGAAAGCAAGAGGGATAAGAACCAAGATTTGGCTATTAGATTTTGGAGAATATGTAGTGGAAAAAGCAATTATGACTCTAAGATTTTAAGTCTGAAGGACCAGCAATGTGCTTTTAGCAAAAATGGGAATATGGAAAAAGCTGCTTTGAGGAAAAGATACTTGCTTTTGGAAGTGTTGAACATAGTATATCCAGTAAATGTGTCGATGGGCAGAAGCGCTTCATTCAGAACAGGGACTATCATACTTTTACCTTTTATGTTATGTATTGTTGAGCACATTACTTTTAAAATTGCCACATTATGTCATCCATATCATCAATAAGGTAGGCAACCCCAGCTTTGCTTTAATCTAATAATGTCAATTTTGTGAAGAAAATGGTTGAGTTTATAAAAATTTGAACTTTAGATTTATGATAAGCAGTAAGAAAATATAAAACAAAGGAAAACTTTAAAATTCTGGAATGATGGTATCTTTGTTTCCTTTATGTATTTCAAATTCTCAAATTCTGTCTACCAAAATAATTTTTAAATGAATTTATATGAAATAGTTTGCTGTATTGGCTTTTTGTGAACCAAAAAAAGAACTTGAAAGAGAATGAGTTTCAGCTCTATTATTTCATTATTCTAGTCCCTGGATAACATTTACACTCAGCCTGAAATAAATTAAGAACAAATAAAATATGTAGCTTTTAGACTTTTCTAAAGCACTCCTAGATCTAGAAGACAAAGGTCTTCATCTTTTTGTCCAGAAAATAGCCTAGCACAGTTTACTGTCCCTGAGGCTATTAGTCATCATAATAACATTTACCAGCGTCTTTTGCCTTTAAACTGATTGGAGGGTGGCATGTGTGTTATCATAATACTGATTATTGAGTGAAAAGTGTATTCGTGAGCAAATCTGGTGCTGCCTAGCAACTGTTTCTAGGCAGAGTGGCTGGGAGCCAGTTGCTGTCATCTTTCAGGAGCTATCAGCCTATTTCTACATTCTTATATCTGTTTTGGATTATTTGGATTCCAGCTATAAGGTACAGTTTTTCTTGGTGACCCTTAAGGCAGTACTACATACTTAGCTTTTTACTGATTGACACACTAAACCCTTACTTTCCACTCATCTCTGAATGTAAAAAATATACAGCTTTTTACTGTAATAGAATATATGTCTGAAGTTGGGTACTTCAGTGTTTTTAAAAACCATTGAAGTCCATTATTTTTAGGCCTAAACTAGCACATTTTTAAGTGGTCTAGAACTGTACCCAGGTTTATACCTACTTCTGAGAGTGTAAAAAGTGGTATGAAACATGCTTCAGAAACTTCTAACTCATCTTTGATAAATCCATTCCTGGCCTTGTTGTTGTAGTTACTAGTTCCACCACTGATCATGTCTATTTTGGCTTTTGTTGCTAATGCTTTTAGGGTTTTAGTCACGAAGTCTTTGCCCATGCCTATGTCCTGAGTGGTGTTGCCTAGGTTTTCTTCGACGGTTTTTATGGTTTTAGGTCTTATGTTTAACTCTTTAATCCATCTTGAGTTAATACTTATATAAGATGTAAGGATGGGGTCCAGTTTCTGTTTTCTGCATATGGCTAGCCAGTTTTCCCAAGATCATTTATTTTCATGAGAATCCTCTCTTCATTTGATAGACAATATAGGACTTAAGATCATAGGATTTGGATGTAGATCCTTATTTTGGGATGTTCACCTTTCTGAGCCTCAATTTCCATGTCTGAAAAGAAGAATAAGAATATCATTTGGAAAAGTTGTTATGAGGATTAAATTTATAGATTCTTTTCACAAGCCTTTGTATATTACTATGTATCAGGCACTTTTTAAAGTACTCAACAAAACAAATAATTCCTACTCTCATAAAGCTTGTAGTTTCAGGGAAGAATAAAGTCTTATTTAAAATAATAAATACATAAGCACAATGACAAAATTTGATATGAAAGAAAATATAACAAGTGTTTAATTGGAAGTAAAATTTAGATGGTGATGAGCTTGTTGAAAGAAAGGCTTGGTTAGGAGGTGACATTTAAAATTAAAAAAGAAGGATAAGTAGGATTTAGGCAAAGGAGCAAAGGATAGAGGGCATTACATAAGGCAGTCTGGTACTTCCTAGAGACTGAGAGAAGGCCATTATGATGGGGAAGGTGTTACAGAGTGCAGTCAGAGATGTAGACTTGGGCAGAATTTGTGTGACCTGAATATGAGAGTTATATTAGTCCATTCTCACACTGATCTGAAGAACTACCCGAGGTTGACTAATTTATAAATCAAAGAGGTTTAATTGACTTGCAGTTCTGCAGAGCTAGGAGGCCTCAGGACACCTACGATAATGGCAGAAGGGGAAGCAAACACATTGTTCATCACATGGCAACAGCAAGGAGTAGTGCCAAGCAAAGAGGGAATCTCCCCTTATAAAAATGTCAGATCTCATGAGAACTCACTCACTGTCACTAAAACAGCAGCATGGGGGTAACCACCTCCATGATTCAGTTACCTTCCACAACGTGGAGATTATGGGAGCTACAATTCAAGATGACATTTGGGTGGAGACACAGCCAAACCATATCATTCTACCCCTTGCCCCTCCAAAATCTCATGTAGTCACATTCAAAACATAATCATGCCTTCCCAACAGGCCCCCCAAATCTTAACTCATTCTATCATTAACCCAAAAGTTCAAGTCCAAAGTCTCATCTGCGATAAGGAAAATCCCTTTCACCTCTGAGCCTGTAAAATCAAAAGCAAGATAGTTACTTCCTAGTGCCTGTGGGGTACAGGCATTGGGTAAATACACCTATCCAAAATGGGAGAAATTGGCTAAAACAAAGGGGCTACAGACCCCATGCAAGTCTGAAATCCAGTGGAGCAGTCAAATATTAAAGCCCTAAAATGATCTCCTTTGGCTCCATGTCTCACATCCAGGTGACACTGATATGAAAGGTGGGTTCCCATGGTCTTGGGCAGCCCCTGTAGCTTTGCAGAGCATAACCCCCTCCTGGCTGCTTTCATGGGCTGCTGTTGATTATCTGTAGCTTTTCCAGGTGCGTGATGCAAGCTATCTGTGGATCTACCATTCTGGAGTCTTGAGAACAGTGGTCATCTTTTCACAGCTCCACTATGCAATGCCCCAGTGGAGACTCAGTGTGGGGCTCCCACCCCACATTTCCTTTCTGCACTGCCCTGCAGAGTTTCTCCACAAGGGCTCCATTCCTGTAGCACACTTCTGCCTGGACATCCAGGCATCTTCTGAATCTAAGTGGAGGTTCCCAAACCTCAATTCTTGACTTCTGTGCACCTGCAGGCTCAACACTGTGGAAGTTTCAAAGGCTTGGAGATTGCACTCATTGAAGCCATGGTCAAAAATGTACCTTGGCCCCTTTTAGCCATGGCTGGGATGTGGGGCACCAAGTCCTGAATCTGCATACAACAGGGAGGCCCTGGACTCAGCCCATGAAACCATTTTTTCCTCCTAGGCTTCCAGGCCTGTGATGGCAGGGGTTGCTATGAAGGTCTTTGACATACCCTGGAGACACTTTCCCCATTGTCTTGGGGATTAACATTTGGTCCCTCATTACTTATGCAAATTTCTGCAACAGGCTTAAATTTTTCCCCAGAAAATGGGTTTTTCTTTTCTATCACATTGTCAGGCTGCAAATTTTCCAAACTTTTATCTTCTACTTCCTTTTGAACACTTTGCTACTTAGAAATTTCTTCTGCCAGATATCCTACATCACCTCTCCCATGTTCAAAGTGCCACAGATCTCTAGGGCAGGTGCAAAATGCCACCTGACTCTTTGCTGAAGCATAGCAATTCCTTCTAATTCCCAACAAGTTTCTTATCTCCTTCTGAGACCACCTCAGCCTTGACTTCATTGTCCATATCACTCTCAGTATTTTGGTCAAAGCCATTCAACAAGTCTCTAGGAAGTTCCAACCATTCCCACATCTTCCTGTCTTCTGAGCCTTCCAAGTCTCTGGGAAGCCCCAAACTTTCCCATATTTTCCTGTCTTCTTTGGAGCCCTCCAAACTGTTCCAACCTCTGCCTCTTATACAATTTCAAAGTCACTTCTACATTTTTAGGTATTCTTATAGCAGCATGCCACTCTACTGGTACCAGTTTACTATATTAATCCTTTCTCACACTCCTGTGAAGAAATACCTGAGACTAGGTAATTTGTAAGGGAAAAAGGTTCAATTGACTCACAGTTCTGCAGGGCTGGGGAGGCCTCAGAAAACTTACAATCGTGGTGAAAGGGGAAGCAAACACATTCCTCTTCATATGGTAGCAGAAAGGAGAAGTGCTGAAAAAAGAGGGAAAAGCCCTTTGTAAAACCATAAGATCTTGTGAGAACTCATCTATTATCAAGAGAATAGTCATGGGGGTAACTACCCCCATGACTCATGACTCAATTATCTGCCATGGGGTTTCTCCCATGACATGTAGGGATTATGAAAACTACAATGTCGGATCACATTTGGATGGGGACACAGCCAAACCATATCAAAGACCATATTAAGGAGTTTTACTGTTATTGAGCAAAGGGAGCTTGCTACCCAATGTGCTAGAAGCCAATAATATGACATCCGGTTTTTGAGAAAAGCTTTGTATTGCAAATTGACTCACAAGAGACAAAAGTCAGCTGCAAATCTTTCTCCTTGTGCTGACTTTAAGTCAGTCATTTTATTTAAAAAGATTTAGATGGAGGATTCTGGGATTAGCAGGTGATTGGTGGAAGGAAAGGTGAGGTCTGGAAAGTCCTCAGACATGTGCATTTACCTCTTCATGCTAACTCATGGGTCACATGTGCATATTCAAGGGTGAGTTCATATGAAACATGCCATGGAAATTCAGACAGTGACGTCAGCAGGCTCATTCTGTGCAGACTCCAATTGGCCATATTGGTTCCAACTGATATCAGCTGGCTTCATTATCTTACAAGTGGAGGGAATTTCAGTGTTTCAGCAAGTTGTTTCTCATCTGCCATCCTGCAAACTCAAGAATTTCTGTTAGTTACTGGTTTAAGTCTTTGGGGCACAGTTTCATTACTTCCATTTAAATGTAATGAGAAGCAATGATTTTAAGCAAAGGTATAATATCCTTTATCTATTTAAAAGATCTCTGAGGACAGTGCTTGGAACACAATATTTACTTGGTAAATGAAGTTATATCTACATGGGCCTTGCTTTCCAATATTTATGAGGTATAACATACTTGGGTCACAGTTTTGCTCTCTACCTCAAACTCTTGCCACCCCTCTTTAATTAGCTCAGCCAGTGCTCCCACTTCAGAAATCCTTGACATCCACAGTTCCAAGGGGCCACTCTTTGGAGCTTCTCTGGACCAAAGGCTTTCCTATATGTGAAATCGTATATGCCAGTAAACCTCTAGGCCTCCAGAGTGGTAAGAAGTGAGGATGAAAAGAAAGCCAAGTTGTGAAATATTTCTTTGAGGTCAACAAATTGGTACTTTTGATACCAGTGGGCTTGGAGGGGTGGTCCCCAAATGCTGGTGGAAACTTGACTGCAGCCACTGTGCAGGCTCTTGACACCATCACAAGAATTAATTCAAGGACAAGTCAGAAAATAGTAAAGGTTACAGAGATTAATTGCAAAGGGAAAAGAACACCCTCAATAAAAGGGAGTTCTGGTGTACTCAAGAGAGAGTCACCCACAAGGAGGTTTGGGGCTGTTACCTTTATGGGTTTCCTTAACCAAGGGGTGGAGTATTCATGAAAATTCCTGGAAAAAGGTAGAGATTTCTGGGAACTACAGTGCCACCCATTTTTATACTAAATATGGGTGTTCTTGGAACTGTCATGGCACTGGGAAGGGGGGTGATTTAGTATGTTAATGCGTATAGAGTAAGGTCCTATTTGTGAAATGTAGGTCAAATCCAGTGTTATGTTGGGTTCAGCCAGTCTTAGCCAGCTTGGTCCACATTTTGTTTTTCAGGGTTTTATCAGCCCATAGCCTCTAGTCATGTGAAACACTGCCTGGAGTTTTTTTAATCTTCCAGAATCACCCTGCATTATTCCTGTCTCACTTTATCCTGTGGGGTGTAAGAATAAAGGAACACTGAACTTTATAGTTCCCTAAACACCATGACACATGCTGTTCCCTGTGCTTGAAATGTCTCCTGTTTCCAGGATCACCTTCAAGCTCCTAGTCATCCTGTAGATCTAACTTGGCTCTCATCTCTTCTAGGAAGCCTTCCTTGGCAAATACAAGTAGTTAATCACATTACACCTTTTGTATAGCTCTTGGTGTTCTTGTGCCTTACAATCATGTTTATGGTTTTGTCTCCCTGATTTGAGCTCTTTGAGAGCAAGAACTTCTATTCTTACTGTGTTCTCAGTGTCTGATGTAAGGAATTTCATCAAGATTTTTTGAGTTCTCAAGTTTCACTAAAAAATAAAATACCCTAATAAAAAGTTGGCAAATCAGCTGTAAACTACTGGCAATTTCCCTATGGAGTAATCTAAACCATGTTACTTTGCTGAAGTTTTTTCAGATATCTTTGCTCTAAAACTTGGCACCAAGTTCTAAGAAAATATTCTATTTTTATTCACTTTCATACTTTGATTCAAATATAAAAATATGTTTAAGAAAAGCCATAGAAGTCTCATTCCTATTTTTGCTTTTCCATTATTTTTCTCTCTAGTTGCTATAGTTTAACATTTGTATTCATGTATTCATGTATATTTGTATTCATGTATTCCTCCTAGTATTTCTTTATGAAAATACAAATGTATTCTTTTTTCTCCTTTCTTACATAAAAATTGTCTAGAATATACACTGTTTTATTCTTTGCTTTTGCTGTAACATAAAAATTTATTCTGGGCTGGGCATGGTGGCTCACGCCTGTAATCACAGCACTTTGGGAGGGCGAGGCAGACAGATCATCTGAGGTCAGGAGTTCAAGATCAGCCTGACCAACATGGTGAAACCCCCTCTCTACTAAAAATACAAAAATTAGCCAGGAGTGGTGGCACATCCCTGTAATCCCAGCTACTTGGGAGGCTGAGGCAGGAGAATCACTTGAACCCGGGAGTTGGAGGTTGCAGTGAGCTGAGATCGCACCACTGCACTCCAGCCTGGGCAACAAGAGTGAAACTCTATATTTAAAAAAATTATTCTGGAAAGCCTGGGCACAGTGGCTTACACCTGTTATCCATCCCAACACTTTGAAATGGGTGGATTGCTTGAGCCCAGGAGTTCAAGACCAGCCTGAGCAATATAGTGAGACCTTATCTCTACAAAACAATTTTAAAATTAGCAGGATGTGGTAGTCCACATCAGGAGGCTGACATGGGAGAATCACTTGAGCCCAGGAGTGGAGGTTGCAGTAAGCAGAGATTGTGTGACAGTGAGACTCTATTCTGGAGATGTTTCCAAGTCAGTACTAGATAGAATTATTCCTTTTTCTTTTTTGCAGATGCATAGTTTTCTATTGTATAGATATACTGTGATTTATTCAACCAGTCCTCTATTGCTGGATACTCGTGTTCTAATTTTTTGCTTTATAAACAAAAAAATTACAATTGTTTGTACAACTATCATATTAGCACAGATACTATTATTTATCTAATATACAGTCATGCAAAAAACTCCATAAAGATGTTTTGGTCAATGATCGACTGCATATACTATGGCCATCACATAAGATTATAATACTATATTTTTTACTGTAACTTTTCTATGTTTAGATACACAAATACTTAGTGTTACAATTGCCTATGGTATTCATTACAGTAACATGTGTTACAGGCTTGTAGCCTAGGAGCAATAGGCTAACCTAACTTTCTTCTAGGTTTGTGTAGGTACACTCTGCGAATTCACACAATGACTAAATCTCCTAATAATACATTTCTCAGAACATATTCATAATATGTATATTATGAGAATCCTATAAATAAATCAAAGGTAAATGCATATGAAATTTTAGTAGCTATTTCTAGAAACCCCTTCCTGATGGCTATTCCCATTTCTTTTTTTAAAGTTTTTATTTAATTATAATTTTATTTTTAATTTTTCCATAAGTTATTGGGGTACAGGTGGTATTTGGTTACATAAGTAAGTCCTTTAGTGGTGATTTGTGAGATTTTGGTGTACTCTTCATCTGAGCAGTATACACTGCACCATATTTGTATTTTATCCCTCACTGCCCTCCCAATTTTCCTCTAATGTCCCCAAAGTCCACTGTATCATTCTTATGCCTTTGTGTCCTAATAGCTTTGGTTCCACATATCAGTAAGAAGACATGATGTTTGGTTTTCCATTCCTGAGTTACTTCACTTAGAATAATAGTCTCCAATCTCATCCAGGTAACTGCAAATGCTGTTAATTTATTCCTTTTTATGGCTGCATAGTATTCCATTGTATAGATACAGATATAGATATGGGTACCACAGTTTCTTTATCCACACATTGATTGATGGGCATTTGGGTTGGTTCCATGACTTTGCTATTGTGAATTGTGCCACTATAAACGTGTGTGCAAGTATCTATTTCAAATAGTGACTTATTTTCCTCTGGGTAGATACCCAGTAGTGGGATTGCTGGATCAAAAGGCAGTTCTACTTTTAGTTCTTTAAGGAATCTCCACTCTCTTTTCCATAGCAGCTGCACTAGTTTACATTCACACCAGCAGTGTAGAAGTGTTCCCTGTTCACCACATCCAAGCCAACATCTACTGTTTTTTGATTTTCTTATTACGGTCATTTTTTTATTGTGGTCATTCTTGCAGGATTAAGGTGGTATCGCATTGTGGTTTTGATTTGCAGTTCCCTGATTGTTAGTGATGTTGAGCATTTTTTTCATATGTTTGTTGGCCATTTGTATATCTTCTTTTGAGAATTGTCTATTCATGTCCTTAGCCCACTTATTGATGGAACTGTTTGTTTTTTTCTTAATGATTTGAGTTTACTGTAGCTTCAGGATATTAGTCCTTTGTCAGATGTATAGATTGTGAAGATTTTCTTCCACTCTGTGGGTTGTCTGTTTACTCTGCTGACTGTTCTTTTTGCCATGTAAAAGTTCTTTAGTTTAATTAGATCCCAGCTATTTATCTTTGTTTTTATTGCATTTGCTTTTGGGTTCTTGGTTATGAAATCCTTGCCTAAGCCAATATCGAGAAGGATTTTACCAATGCTGTCTTCCTGAATTTTTATAGTTTCAGTCCTTAATCCATCTTGAGTTGATTTTTGTGTAAGGTGAGAGATGAGGATCCAGTTTTCATTCTCCTACACATGGCTTGCCAATTATCCCAGCACCATTCATTGAAAAGGGTGTCCTTTCCCCACTTTATGTTTCTGTTTGCTCTGTCAAAGATGGGTTAGTTGTATGTGTTTGGGTTTATTTCTGGGTTCTCTATTCTGTTCCATTGGTCTTTGTGCCCATTTTTATACCAGCGCCACTGTGTTTTGGTGACTATGGCCTTATAGCATAGTTTGAAATCAGGTAGTATGATGCCTCCAAATTTGTTCATTTTGTTGAGTCTTGCTTTGGCTATGGGGGCTCCTTTTTTGTTCCACATGAATTGTAGGATTATTTTATCTAATTATGTGAAGAATGATGGTGGTATTTTGATGAGGATTGTGTTAAATTTGTTTATGGCTTTTGGTAATATGGCCATTTTCACAATATTGATTCTACCCATCCATGAGCATTTGATGTGTTTCCATTTGTTTGTGTTGTCTATGATTTCCATCAGCAGAGTTTTGTAGTTTTCCTTGTAGAGGTCTTTCAATTCCTTGGTTAGGTATATTCCTAGGTATCTTTTCTTTGGATTTTTTGTAAAAGGGGATGAGTTCTTGATTTGATTCTCTGCTTGGTCACTGTAGGTGTATAGAAGAGCTATAGATTTGTGTACATTAATCTTGTATCTGGTAACTGCTGATTTTTTTTTTTTTTTTTTTTTTTTTTTTTTTTTTTTTTTTTTTGAGACGGAGTTTCGCTGTTGTTACCCAGGCTGGAGTGCAATGGCGCCATCTCGGCTCACTGCAACCTCTGCCTCCTGGGTTCAAGCATTTCTCCTGCCTCAGCCTCCCAAGTAGCTGGGACTACAGGCGTGCACCACCACGCCCGGCTAATTTTTGTATTTTTAGTAGAGACGGGGTTTCACCTTGTTGACCAAGATGGTCTCGATCTCTTGACCTCGTGATCCACCCGCCTCAGCCTCCCAAAGTGCTGGGATTATAGGCGTGAGCCACTGCGCCCGGCCAACTGCTGAATTTTTAAATCAGTTTTAGGAGCTTTCTGGAGGAGTCCTTAAGATTTTTGAGTTAAACCATCATATTATCAGCAAACTGTGACAGTTTGACTTCCTCTTTGCCTTGTATTTCTTTTTCTTACCTGATTGCTCTGGCTAGGACTTCCAGTACTGTGTTGAAGAGGCATGGTCAGAGTGGGCATCCTTGTCTTATTTCAGTTCTCAGAGGGAATGCTTTCAACTTTCCCCATTCACTATTATGTTGGCTGTGACTCTGTCATAGATGGCTACTATTACATTAAGGTATGTCCCTTGTATGCCGATTCTGCTGAAAGTTTTAATCATAAAGTGATGCTGGCTTTTGTCAAATTCTCTTTCTGAATCTATTGAGAAGATCATTTGATTTTTGTTTTCCATTTTGTTTATGTGATGAATGACAGTTATTGACTCACATATATTAAACCACCCTGCATCCCTGGTATGAAACCCACTTGATCATGGTGGATTATCTTTTTAACATGCTGTTGGATTCTATTAGCTAGTATTTTGTTAAGGATTTTTGCATCAATGTTCATCAAGGATATCAGTCTGCAGTTTTCTTTTTTTGTTATGTCCTTTCCTGGTTTTGGTATTAGAGGGATGTTGGCTTCATAGGGAGGGTTCTTTCTTTCTTTATCTTGTGGAATAGTTTCAAAAGGATTGGTACCGATTCTTCTTTGAATGTCTGGTAGAATGATGTTGTGAATCCATCTTGTCCTGGACCTTTTTTGTTGGTTATTTCTTAACTATCATTCCAATGTTGCTGCTTACGATTGGTCTATTCAGGGTATCTAATTCTTCCTCATTGAAGCTAGGAGGATTGTATTTTTCCAGGAATTTATCCATCTCTTCTAGGTTTTCTACTTTATGTGTGTAAAGGTGTTCATAGTAGCCTTTAATGATCTTTTGTATTTCAGTGGTGTCAGTTGTAATATTTCCTGTTTTGTTTCTTAGTGAGGTCATTTGGATTTTCTCTCTTCTTGGTTAATCTTGCTAATGATCTATCAATTTTATCTTATCTTATCTTTTTTTTTTTTTTTTTTTGAGACAGAGTCTTGCTTTGTCACCAGGTGCCAGGCTTGAGTGCAGTGGTGCAATCTTGGCTCACTGCAACCTCTGCCTTCAGGTTCAAGCAATTCTTCTGCCGCAGCCTCCCAAGTAGCTGGTACCACAGGTGTATGCTACCACCTCCAGCTGATTTTCGTATTTTAGTAGAGACAGTGTTTCATCATGTTGGCCAGGATGGTCTCAATCTCTTGACCTCATGATCCGCCTGCCTCGGCCTCCCAAAGTGCTGGGATTGCAGGCATTAACCAGCATGTCTGGCCTTATCTTATTATTATTTTTTTTTTCTAGAGACAGAGTTTCACTCTTGTTGCCCAAGCTGGAGTGCAATGGTGCAACCTTGGCTCACTGCAACCTCTGCCTTCTGGGTTGGAGCAATTTTTCTGCCTTGGCCTCCTGAGTAGCTAGGATTACAGGCATGTGCCACCATGCCTGGCTAACTGTGCATTTTTAGTAGAGATGGGGTTTCACTATGTTAGTCAGGCTGGTCTTGAACTCCCAACCTCAGGTGATCCACATGCCTCGGCCTTCCAAATTGTTGGGATTACAGGCGTGAGCCACTGCACTCATTATTTATCTTTTCAAAGAAACAGCTTTTACTTTCATTTATTTGTTTTTTGTTGTTTGTTTCTATTTCATTTAGTTCTTCTCTGATCTTGGTAATTTCCAATTTCCTTTTTTCTGCTGGGTTTGGGTTTGGTTTGTTCTTGTTTCTCTAGTTCCTTGACGTGTGACCTTAGAATATCAGTGTGTGCTCTTTCAGTGTTCTTGATGTAGGTGGTTAGGTCTATTAACTTTCCTCCTAGCATCACCTTTGCTGTATCCTAAGGTCTTGATAGGTTGAGTAATTATTATCGTTCAGTTCAAAGAATTTTTAGATTTCCATCTTTGTTTTTGACCCACTGTTCATTCAGGAGCAAGTTATTTAATTCTCATGTATTTGCATCATTCCGAAGGTTCCTTTTGGAGTTGATTTCCAGTTTTCTTTCACTGTGGTCTGAGAGAGTGCTTGATATAATTTCAGTTTTCTTAAATTTATTGAGGTTTGTTCTATGACCAATCGTATGGTCTATCTTACAGCAGGTTCTATGCACTGTTGAATAGAATGTGTATTCTGTGGTTGTTGGATGAAATGTTCTGTATATCTCTGTAAAGTTCATTTGTTCCAAGGTATATTTTAAATCCATTGTTTCTTTATTGACTTTCTGTCTTGATGGCTGATCTAGTGCTGTCAGTGGAGTGTTGAAATCCCCCACTACTACTGTGTGGCCATCTATCTCATTTCTTAGGTCTATTAGTAATTGTTTCATAAATACGGGAGCACCAGTGTTGGGTGCATATATGTTTAGGATTGTGAAATATTCCTGTTGAACAAGGCCTTTTACCATTATATAATGTCCCTCTTTGTCTCTCTTAACTGCTGTTGCTTTAAACTTTGTTTTGTCTGATATAAGAATAGCTACCTCTGCTCATATTTGGTGTCCATTTGCATGAAATGCCTTTTTCCACTCCGTTACTTTTTTCTAAATGTGTGGCCAAAGTTTCCAGAATTTTTGATTGTTTTTTCTTTAAGCTATCTATTTCTTTAAATATTTCTCCCTTCACTTCCTGTATCATTTTTTGGATTTCCTTGCATTGGGCTTTGCCTTTCTCTGGTCCCTCTCTGATTAGTTTAACTAACCTCCTGAATTCTTTTTCAGGTAAATCAGGGATTTCTTCTTGGTTTGGGTCCATTGCTGGTAAACTAGTGTGATTTCTGGGGGGGTGGTGAAGAACCTTGTTTTGTCATATTACTAGGGTTGGTTTTCTGGTTCCTTCTCATTTGGGTAGGCTCTGTCAGAGGAAAGTTCTAGGGCTGAAGGCTGTTGTTCAGATTCTTTTGTCCCGCAGATTGTTCCCTTGATGTAGTACTCCCCCTATTTGCCTGTGGATATGGCATCCTGTGAGCTGAGCTGCAGTGATTGTTGTCTCTCTTCTGGGTCTAGCCACCCAGTGAGTCTGCCCGGTTCTGCTGGTACTAAAGGTCGTCTTCAGAGTCCCATGATGTGAACCATCTATGGGTCTCTCAGCCATGGATACCAGCACCTGTTCTGGGGGAGGTGGCAGGGGCTTGCAATGAACCGTGTGGGTTCTTAGCTTTGGTGGCTTAATGGTCTATTTTTGTGCTGCTTGGCTTCCTTCCAGGAGGGGATGCTTTCCAGAAAGCATCAGCTGTAGCAGTAGAGGGAGGGACCAGTGCTGGATGGGGCCCTAGAAGTCTCAAGATTATATGCCTTTTGTCTTCTGCTACCAGGGTGGATAGGGAAGGACCATCAGGTGGAGGTGGGGTTAGGTGTGTCTGAGCTTAGACTCTCCTCAGGTGCGTCTTGCTGTGGCTGTGGGGGCTGGGGGTGAGATTCTTAGGTCACTGGAGTTGTGTACCTAGGAGGATTATGGCTGCCTTTGTTGAATCATGCAGGTTGTCAGGGAAGTAGGGGAAAGCTGGCAGTCACAGGCCTCACCCAGCTCCCATCCAAACTGAAGGGCTGGTCTCACTCCCACTGTGCCTCCCCCACCTTGAGACAGCCCTCAGTCTGTTGCCAGGCAGAGAGCATGACAGGCTTAAAAACTTTCCTTGGGCTACCCACCTCTCAGCTGCAAAGGAAAAAGCTTTCTCCACAGGTGGGGAGTCTGCACACCGGATTTGAGTTCTGGCCAGGAGGCTTCTCGCCCCATTCAAATTGTTACAAAACAGCTAGAGAATTCCTTCTCCCTGTGGAGTTTTACCCCCTGCTCCTCTGGTCACCTTCCGGATGGATCCCTGTGGTGCTAGGCAGGAATGGCCTGCTAGGGAGTGCAGCAAGCTCCCATGGCCTCTCTGCTGCTTCCTCTAGCCCTGTATTTCACTTGGCTCTAAATCACTCAGCTCCAGGTAAGGTCAGAAATTTCTCCCACAAACAGACCTTCAGCTTCTCCAGTGGGGTTGTATGTTCAGGAGAGGAGAGTCTCCCTTTCCCAGTTCTGCAGTTGGGGCACTTACAGTATTTGGGGTGTAATGCCGTAAAAGTGTGGGTCCTGCAGGAGCAGTCCACTTCCTTCAGAGGGTCTGTGGGTCCTCTCGGGATTGCTGGTGTGTTTTTGTAGTCAATCTGGAGCTGAAATTCAAATGGGAGCTTCTGCAAGCTGCTCTGTCCACAGCTGCAATCTAGTCCTGCTTTCCATCCGCCGTGATCTCCTGCTTTTGTTGTTGTTGTTTTCATTATTCCGTTTTTCTACTCTTACCAGCAATATTTGAAAGTGTCTGTTTCCCCAACGCCTCCCCAATAATGTGCTATAGGAGTGTTGGATTTTGCCAATGAATAGTCGAGGAATTCTATCTCAGTGTAATATTAATTTGCACTTTTATTGGTTTTTATAAGTTTAGCATCATCTAATTTTTTAGTAGCTATTTGTATTTTTTTTTCTGTGAACTATTCATTCATATCCTTTGCTCACTTGTCGATAAAATTGGCCTTTTCATTCTAGACGTTTTTATATATGAGAATACATATAAGCACTCAGTTTATGCTATGAATTGCAATTGTCTTTTCTATTTGTCATTTGTTTTGATTTTGCTAATGGGATATTTTGACATACATAAATGTTTGGTTTATATGCGTTTACATTTGACTATTATGTTATTCAGATTTTTTTTTTTTTTAAATTTTAAGTTCCAGGATACATGTGCAAGAAGTGCAGGTTTGCTGTATAGGTAAACGTGTGCTGTGGTGGTTTGCTGCACCTATCAACCTAGGTATTAAGCCCTGCGTGCATTAGCTATTTATCCTGATGCTCTTCCTTCCCCAGTCCTCCATGACAGGCACCAGTGTGTGTTCTCCTCCCTGTGTCCATGTGTTTTCATTGCTCGGTTTCCACTTGTGAGAACATGCAGTGTTTGGTTTTCTGCTCCTGTGTTAGTTTGCTGAGGATAAGGGGTTCCAGCTCCGTCCATGTCCCTACAAAGGACATGATCTAGTTCGGTTTTTATGGCTGCAGTATTCCATGGTGTATACGTACCACATTTCCTTTATCCAGTCTATCACTGTTGGTCATTTGGGTTGATCCCATGTCTTTGTTATTGTGAATAGTGCGGCAATGAACAAACCAAGCAACTACCCAGATTTTGATTCATAGTTAAAAAGGTCTTGATTCATAGTTAAAAAGCCATGCACAGGGGCTCGCACCTGTAATCCCAGGACTTTGGGAGGCTCAGGCAGGCAGATCACTTGAGACCAGGAGTTCAAAACCAGCCTGCCCAACATGGTGAAACCCCGTCGCTACTAAAAATATAAAAAATAAGCCAGGCATGGTGGTGGGTGCCTGAGGCAAAAGAATTGCTTGAACCCAGGAGGCGGAGGTTGTAGTGAGTTGGGATTACACCACTGTACTCCAGAGTGAGACAATGCCTCAATTTAAAAAGAAAGAAAAAAGAAAGAAAGAAAGGTCTTGGCAAGGCTCCATGGCTCTTCCTTCTAATTCCAGTGCTTTGAGAGGCTGAGGTGGGAGGATTGCTTGAGCCAGGCATTTGAGACCAGGCTGGGCAACAGAACAAGGCTCCATCACTGCAAAAAATTTAAAAATATTTTTAATTAAAGAAGAAAGGTCTTCCCATGATTCTAATAAATATCACCTGTGTTGATTTCTAATTTTTTTTTTTTTTTTTTTTTTTTTTTTTTTTTTTTTTTTTTGAGAGGGTGTCTCACTCTATCACCAGCCTGGAGTGCAGTGGCGCATTCTCAGTTCACTGCAACCTCCACCTCCCCGGTTAAAGTGATTCTCCTGCCTCGGCCCCCTGAGTAGCTGAGATTACAGGCACGCACCACCATCTCCAGCTAATTTTTGTATTTTTAGTAGAGATGGGATTTCACCATCTTGGCCAGGATGGTCTTGATCTCCTGACCTCGTGATCTGCCTGCCTTGACCTCCCAGAGTGCTGGGATTACAGGCGTGAGCCACTGCGCCCAGCCGTTTTCTAATACTTTAATCATTTCATTTTTTTTACATTCAAATTGTTGCTCCATTTGGGCTTATTTCTGTATCCCCATAACATTGTATGAGTGCAGATCTGGCTTTCTTTTCTTTAAACTTGCCCCTCCATTTTCCCAACACAATTTCATTTCTTTAAAAGTCCATCTTAACCTGGATTTGGCATGCAGTCTTCATTGTACACTAAATCCCCATATGCATTCAAGTCTTTCTCCAGACTTTCTACTGTTTCATTAGTCTGTCTTTTCATAAGCCAATCCTACACCCTTAATTATTGATGCATTATAGTATGTTTAAACCCCTAATAAGAAAAGTACCCTTATTGCTTTTTTTATCAGAATTTCCCAGGCTATTCTTTGTTCACTTTTCCCCCCATAGGAATTTTATAATTGGTTTGTCTAGTTCCAGGAAAACAAAATCTGTATTTTTTGTTATTGTTCCTTAGCAACTTGTAAATGTAATACAACTGCTTTATGATAATGAGTCTTTCCATCAAAGGACACAGTCTTTACATTTGTCTAAGTTAACTCTGTACCCTTTTTATTAGAAAGTTTCTTCTCTAGGTTCTGAATATTTTTTAATTATTAATACTTTGTCATTTGTTGTTATTCATATGGGATTTACTTGCCCATTATTTCTGTCATTATTTACATATATGAAGACTATGAATTTCCATATATTAATAATTTTATATCTTGCTACTTTGCTGAATTTTCTTATAATCATTTTCATTTAGTCTCTGTTGGATTTTTCAGGTGTACAATCATACCATCTGAAAACAGAAATATATTTTTCTCCAACTTTTATACCTTTAATTTTCTATTATATTGGAGGTATAGGCAATCAATTAAAGAATGTTAACAAGTAGTGGTGATTGTGGGCATCTTTGTCTAGTTTAGGAAGAATATTTTCAGTATTTCTCCACTAGGAAATGGGCTAGCCTTAGAGTTAAAATAAAATATGTATAATTGTATAGTTTTCATCCATTCTTATTTTGAGTGCTTTTTTAAAAATCAAAAATAGTTTTTATTTTTATTAAATTCCTTTTAGCAACTATAAATGTAAGCATAATTTTTCTCCATAAATTTATTAATATGGTAAATTACATTAATATATTTTGTATTACTGAGTTATTCTTGCATTCCTACACAAGTGTTAAGGAATCTCACTTGATTAACGTATATTATTCTCAATGTGCAACTTTGTTAATATTTTAAGTCTTCTGAATTGATATTCATAACTAAAGTTGATAATTCTTTTTTGCAATCTATCAGCCTTTAATATCAATGTTATAACTTATAGTCTGGAAGTTTTTATTTTTCTAAAATCTGGGACAGTTCAAACAGTATTACCTACACTCTGAAGATTCCTCTGTGAGACTAGATGGGTACATTTGGAGTTAAAGAGATATTTGCAACATATATAAGCAATAATTAAGCTAATTTGCAACCTCTTTTTTAGGATTTTCCTCAATTCCAACACCAAATTTCAGTATTATCTTATGGCGTTGAACCTTGATATTTTAAAATATGCTTATGCTTCTATAATTGATTAATTTCTATAGTAACTGAGCCCTGTGGAATTTCTAAGTCTGCTGGGGTGAGTTTTTAATGATTTCATTTTCCTGGAAAAATCATTCGTTTCATCATCCAAATTTTCCAACTTATTTGCACAGAGTTGTGCAAAGCAGCTTCATAATTCCTTTTGTTTCTGTTATTCTTTTCATCTTCTCATTTCTTTTTTTTTTTTTAAAAAAATCATTGGCTGTATTTTAGTTTGGAAAGTAAATTTATGTGTCTTATTTTCAGTGGATTTCTATCTGTTTCTCCTTGTATATTTTATAGCTTGACTTCTTGCAAGTAATTGCTAAGTTGTTTGGTATACAGATATTCATAACTTATCTTCCTTGTGAGTTCTCATACTTGGCATTGTTTTGAAAGTCTTATAAATGGCTTTTGGGTTTGAGTTCTATATTTACTGATATTCAAATCACTGCCTATGCTTTCTTGTAGTTCATATTTGCTCATACTGTTTTTTTTTTATCTTAATTGAATTGCATTGTCTTAGAAGTATCTCTTGTATACAACACAGGGCTACATTTTGCTTTATAATAGAAGTATATGACTTACTTTGTGCACATGAACTCCAAAAGTCACATCTAACTATGTTTCACTGGTCAAAGCAAGTTACCTGGCAGTCTAGATTGAAAGAGTAGAAATAACCTTTACTCCTAGGGAGAAGTTACACAATATTGTGCCCAATTGGGTGGGGAATGGAGGTACTCCAGGCTGTGAGGTGGACTGCCTGTGTGAGAGCTAACTGGGGAGTGTGGAAGAGATCTGTGTCTGGAGGCAGCTCTCCTACCTGAGTGAACTGTGCAGCAGGGAGACACTCTTACTACTTTTCTAAGGCTTACTTAAGAACCATACATGCACTGTAAGGGAAAGCCAGCATTTCAACTTGTGCTCCTCAGAGTACGTTGATGGCTATTCAGTGTTAACCGAAGAAGCAGGGACAGCCAACATAGAGGGGACATTTTCCCAGTCAAGGAAGGGGACATTTTCTCTCCTCCCTTCCTCTCTTTTGCCCCAATTACAGAAGAACTACAAAGAGTATAGGAGGTATCTGGGAACCAGACCCTTGCCCTTCCTTCTCACTCTAAGCTGATATAACTACAGCTTTTGCCTAAGTTAAGGGAGGGTAGGAGAAGAACTAACAATCAGAATAATGTATTTCTAATGGTTGACAATGGCTGAATGGCTATAGAATCTGGCCGAGATATCATTAAAGGAGTCTCTTCACAGGAAGAAAGAATTTAATAAAGTACAGACATGAAAAAGAAAATAGGAAGCAGAGGTAGGAGATGAAAGAAAGAAGGGGGCATAATTAATATAATATAATGAATAGGATAACTAACAGATTAAAGTAGAAGAGGGAAAGACTGGAGGAAGAGGTATTAAGAACTGATATGTACATAGGGGATTGCGTGGACAGGAGTCTGGAAAGCTGATAACTTCAATTTTTTTAATGAAGTAGGAAGTAAGAATGTCTGCTGAGAAAGAGAGCAACTTGAGCATTGACAAGCTTTAGAATGGTCATTGGAATACTAAGATTGAAATTAACCTAAGGAGGATAAATTAAAAATACTTTTCTCTGTATTTTTATAGCTAGCAGCAAGCTATAAAAGAGGGAAAAAGCTATAAATGAGGGGAAAAAAATTTAAAGGACCAGCTGGAAAAAATAAAATGACATATAAGGACATTAAATAATACATTTTTAGATATATTTACTATCATAAAAACATGAACGTCACCCAAATTAAGTAAATGTAATAAAATTCCAATTTAAATTTGCATAGGGTTTGGAAGGAACTGGATAAAGTGACCTTAAAGGCTATATGGGATAATTAATGTAAAAAAGAAAACTGATGAGGAGTGACCTGCCTCACCAGATTGGAGCATATCATGACCTCCTTACTGGTTTTGGTTTTGGTTTAAAAAAGGATAAGTCAGAAGAATAGAATAGAGAGCTCAGAAATAGGTCCAGTACATGTGGATATTTGATATATAACAAAAATGGTATTTCAGTTAAAAGGAAATAAAATGAGTTATTTTAAAAATGGTGCTGATCCAACATCCTATTAATCTGGAAAAAAAAAAGTATTACTATATTGAGATAAGTCCCAGACTGATGACAGAAAAGAAAAAAGAAATAATAGATTAAAAAAAAAAATATATATATATATATATATACACACAAACATTCTTCAAGTTGTTAATTAATCAAGATAGGACCTAATAGGACCTAGAAGTTATAAAGGACAAGACACACATAATTTCAAAATCTGTGTGACAAATTATTAAATTTAAATAAAAATAAAATGTTATGATTTAATGGAGACTTTTAAAAAGGGAGTGATGGCCGGGCGCGGTGGCTCAAGCCTGTAATCCCAGCACTTTGGGAGGCCGAGGCGGGTGGATCACGAGGTCAAGAGATCAAGACCATCCTGGTCAACATGGTGAAACCCCGTCTCTACTAAAAATACAAAAAATTAGCTGGGCATGGTGGCACGTGCCTGTAATCCCAGCTACTCAGGAGGCTGAGGCAGGAGAATTGCCTGAACCCAGGGGGCGGAGGTTGCGGTGAGCCGAGACCGCGCCATTGCACTCCAGCCTGGGTAACAAGAGCGAAACTCCGTCTCAAAAAAAAAAAAAAAAAAAAAAAAAAAAAAAAAAAAAAAGGGAGTGATACATTAGGGGAAATTATTTATTTGAAACACATGATGGAGAAGATTTAGACTATACAACAGTGCTTACAAATGGTTAAAACATAAACAAAAAGAAACAATGGGCAAATGAGATTTGCAGAAAAGGAAATCCAAATGGCAATAAACATGAAACCATACTCAATCTTGCTGGGAGTTAGGGACATGCAAATAAAATAACAACAATATATCATGTCATAGCCATTAGATTAGCAAAAATTGACAGTGAAAATTGCTGCTGTAGAGATTTCGGGAGAAGAGTATTCTCATATATGTGGAAATGTTCATTGTTTCAGTCTTTCAGAAATCTGGTATTATCCATTGTAATTAAAAATACATTTACCTATCCCATCATAGAAATCTGTCCCATGGAAATAAAATCATTACTATATAAGGTATACACAGTTATGTTTATTGCATTATTGTTTGTATTAATGGAAGACTGGAGATAGAGTGAGCGCCCCTCAGTAGACAAATGGCTCAATATACTCTATTATGGCACACTCATATCATCGGTATCGTTAAAAAATCAATTAAAGAAATCAATTGGGTTCTTAGTAAGGACTTCCCCTGAGCTAGGCCCTCCTTTGATCCTCACCATAACTTTATGTGGTAGGTGGTAATAATTTTACAGGGTAGGAAACTGAAGCACAGAGAGTTTTGAAAAACACACCCAAGGCCTTACAGAACTACATTCAAAATCACTCTATTTTCTCTTTATGCCAGTGGACTTGGAGAGATTTTGAAATATATTGTTCATAAATATGAAAATCTTAATACAGAAAAGTATATTAAATATCACATTATTGTAAAATAAATGACTCCCGAATCTTGTGTACACACACACACACACACATCACAGGATGCTATATATCTAGAATAGGTATGTTCTCCAGAAAAGAAGGTTAAATATTAGGTTGTTAACATTTTTACTTATGGAAGAACTATATTTACTATTCATGATAAAATAAATTATGGATATAATTTCGTAAAGCTATGTATGAAGGAATGACCACCTTTCATGATTATCTGATGGGGGGATGGATTCTATGTGATTTTTATTTTTACCTTTGTTTTTAATTTCTCAATTGTATTTTTTAATGAGCATGCATATTTGAGGGAAGGGGAGACTATATCCATTGTGGGAAAAATTTACATTGATGGGGACATAAAAATGATAAATTTATAAATTCAAGACTATGTCTCCTATGACTCTAGAACTTAGAAGAATTAATGCTAACAAGAAAAGGTTTAATTATTACACATAAGACTTAAAATGTAAGGCTCCAAACATCAGGTCTTGAAAGCAGGGATTTTTAGCAGAAGGAAAATTTAAACTACATTTTAGTATTTGCAGACCTTTCAAACAAGCAGTTTCATTTAAAAACTTGGTGGCATATTTCTCACATTAACAAATTTGAAGTAAATTTAACAGTGTGTTTCACCTGTTGAATAGGAAATGGTAAGAATTTATATATAGATTCTATGTAAATATTTATATACTTTAAATGAATTTTATCATAAACAAGCTGTACTTATATTACTTTTAATGATATTGATTAAATTGTAAATTCCTGAGGGGATTCATAATATCATGTTATCATTTAAGAAGTTCTTTTCTTTTTTGATCCTGTTATCTCTAGCTGTCATCACCTTGACATTACGCAGACCCTATGGTGGAGAGAAAGAGTGAACCCAGGTCCCAAAGTTCTCCCTGAATGGCAGAGCATGCATAAGAGGCAGATCTAAAGTACTGAGGCAGAGCAGATATGATCACAGGGCAGAAGCCTCACAAAAGCAGGGGAAATGTCTCTGTTTGGAGTTGGGCGTGGGCACGAGAATTTCTGTTGCTATCCATTTTGGAGGGAAGACTGCAGAAGGGCTATCCTCAGGGGAGGCCCAGGATTCCTGTAGGGCCTGGAGGTGAAGAGACTTCGGAGACAAGATGACGATGTAGGAAGCTGATTAGCAAGGGATTAGGATTCCAAAGGCTGCAATGGAAGGGGCTGTGATGCAGGATAGTGGGAGTTACCAAAGCTGAGAAAATAGAGAAGGGCTTAGGGAGCTAGACAAGGTAGAAGGTCTAAGCTGGGATTAGGCACTTGCCTTTCTCTCTGTAAAGGAAGGCTATGATTAGCAGTGCCTGGCCTCCACCGAACTGAGTACAAATTATATTGATCCTATAACTGCCTAAGGATCCCAGACACTTGGACTCCGGTATTTGTTACATGGGCATGGTGACAGTGGTGGAGTGGAAGGGCAAAGTCTCCCAGGAGGCTCACGGGAGCTCTGGGTTGATGAGCCAGAGTTCTGATGTTGTGCTGAGCCTTTGCATTCTCACTGTCCATAGAAATCACTTACAATGATTATTTTCGTGAATATAAAACATCTACTCTGTTTATGAGTTAAACTCTGTAGACTCAATTTCTGGGGATTTTTGGTTTTCTTTCCTGAATTCAGGACATGCTCTAGTTCACTTGGGATGTGGGCTGCTAGAGTATCGTGGTTCTGTCATACTTGGCTGTGAGTGAGACTCATTTATTTGAGCTCCCTTTGTTTCGTGACGCTCAGTGTTCCAAATTCTCTCGTCCCTAAGGTCCTTGGCTGATGACTGCTTCGTAACCACATTCTTCTCGCCAACATGATGTGAACTAACAGAGCTTGCCAGCAGCTCTGTGATCTCTTGAGAGATCGCTTTAAGAAAAAAGGCTGAATTCATTGACTCACAATATCAGTCTTTTGGCATACATGGAAGCCAATGAAGAAAGTATGTGAAAAGACAAGTTGTAACAATCCATTGTTAAGAGCCATTGTTGGCCCTTCTAAACTTCTGTTCTTTTAACTTTTGAAACTGCTGTCTTTGTATCTGAAAACATTAAGCTATTATGAACTAGAATTTGCCAATGCCAAATTGGAAGCAATCTTATGAGTTTAAAATGTTGTTGCCAATAAAATGTTATCAAACACTTTCTTTTAGTATTTCAGTGTAGAGTTGAAACATTTCTTTAGATCCAAGCAGGGGAGGTTCATTTTTGAAGATACAAGTTATGAACATTTTAAGAGGGACAATCAGGACCTAGTTGAGGTTTTCATGGGTCTAGTTTTGATGTGACTTTCAATCTCAGGTTATTTTGATCTTTTCTTTCTATTTCTTAAATTAAGTTGCTTTGCAAACAGCTATATTTTTAATGGTCTCAGAGTAGGTTAATAACATGGTCATTTTATGGACTGCTAACGGACATTGTTCTAGTATCCCCAAGCTCTACTTCTAATTTTCCTATCTGTCTGGATGGTACTAGGCTTAGAATAAGATTTTCTTTTCTTAACCATGGTCATAATTATATTTGTCCATGTTTCTCTTTAGTGATCCCCTCCATCAAAGCCCCAAACCCAAATATTAGTCTCTTGGCCTTTTGTTTATAGTTCTTATAACAATTACATAACGTATCTGTGCTTAAAGGGTAGACTTTAAAATTTATTTTCTCCCATTGGGTTTATAAAACATGACGAAATGAAACTGATATTTTAGCTCATAGAATGGGGAAAAAATTGGAATATTGGGATATACTTCTTTCCCATTTAATGAAAATATGACTAGACTTGACCTACACTGATTCAGGAAAGTGATGGTAAGGCAAAATGTTTTAGGTAATTTGCTCTCTTTCTTCATTTGTAATTTTTTTTAAAAAGAAACTTTAAAAAATTAAAAACATATACTAAACATTAACTATAAAAGGATTTCAGTATGAGGGATAATAAATGTTTGAAAGATTCCAAGACAGATAAAGTATAATAATTGCATGGATAAGTAACTTTTAATTCCTGATATAATAG
Organism: Saimiri boliviensis; assembly: GCF_048565385.1. Lineage (NCBI taxonomy): Eukaryota > Metazoa > Chordata > Mammalia > Primates > Cebidae > Saimiri > Saimiri boliviensis. Next base: position 50,455,522 of record NC_133453.1, on the reverse strand, counting down.
TGACTTTTCTTACTTACATTTACATAAAAGTCTAGTCATACTTGCTTTAAATGAAATCTAATCAAGTACTTACAGATGAAGAATGCTAGATGTAACTGCATATTTGGTCTTAGATGATTCATTAGAAAATCCTTGATTTATAGATAAGCAAACAGTCTCTAAGAGACTTGAACATTTTTTAAAGCTCCCCAGTTATGTAGGGCCAAAACCAGGGTTTCAATTAAATTCTCTGGATTATTAGACATCATTAAATTAAACGTTTTTTTCTAAAATATACATAGTGAAAAGAGGCTTCCATGAATTTCAGGGAGGTCTTTGAGCTGGTGTTTGAAGAAAGACCTTACACTGGGAAATCCTTTCCTCCAGAAATGACCAATATGTCACTTCCTACAGTGACATATTAACTTGTGACTTTATTTGCCTTATCAGTTCTACATGGATGGTCCAGTAGGTTTGAACTCAGAATGTAGATTATACCAGCTGTTAAAAGGCATTTATTTACCCTATCAAGTAGCATACCTATTATAGGCATCTAAAATCATACCAGATTTATTTTTCATAAACAGCACATCTCGGCTTCTCAGGCCTGCATTCTAAACAAGTAACACATAAGTAGACTCTAGGTATAACCATTCCATTATTTACTATTGTCATGTCATCTTTTTTTTTTTTTTTTAAGTTTAAAAACATATTTTATTTCCCACTTCACTAACAGTAGGAGAAAGCCATGGGAAAGTAGATTTGTTGCAAAAGGTACAAAAGTCTATAAAGTATAAGCATACCAAGGTGGAAGCTACACACACACACATATATGATCACGCCACAGATGAAGTATCACTTCACATTGCAGAGGCTGAGTTATGACAATTTCACTGTAACAGTTTATTTGTCTAGAGTTTTGTGGCATTTGAGTCCACACTGAGGAGTTTTTGATACTATTCTCTCATGTTATTTTGGGCAAGTCTTAGAACAAATGAAACAGACTCGGAGAAGCAAGCATAGCAAAGGTTACTGAATTTTGCAGTCATACTTGCTTACTATTGTAGTTATACCTTAAAGATTGTTGCCCCCAAATATAATAATCAGTAATGGAAAAATGGCATTGCTATCTACAGATGTACGCTGATTAGAACCATGGCCTTGAAGAGGCATTTCTAGTATTTCCTTTTCTTTCTTCATTTTGTTTTTCTTCTTCCTTTTTCTCCTTTCTTTCTTTTTTTTTCTTTTTCCTTTTTTTTTTTTTTTTGCATTTTAGGTTTTGGGTACATGTGCAGAACATGCAGGATTGTTGCATAAGTACATACATGGCAATGTGGTTTGCTGCCTCTGTCCCCCCATCACCTATATCTGGCATTTCTCCCCATGTTATCTCTCCCCAACTCCCCACCCTCTGCTGTCCCTCCCCATTACCCCCAGCAGACTCCAGTGTGTGATGCTCCCCTCCCTGTGTCCAAGTGTTCTTATTGTTTAACACTCGCTTATGAGTGAGAACATGCGGTGTTTGATTTTCTGTTCTTGTGTCAGTTTGCTGAGAATGATGGTTTCCAGGTTCATCCATGTCCCTACAAAGGACACGAACTCATCGTTTTTGATGGCTGCATAATATTCCATGGTGTATATGTGCCACATTTTCCTTGTCCAGTCTATCATCAGTGGGCATTTGGGTTGGTTCCAGGTCTTTGCTATTGTAAACAGTGCTGCAATGAACATTCGTGTGCATGTGTCCTTATAGAACAATTTTTAATCCTTTGGATATATACTCAGTAATGGGATTGCTGGGTCAAATGAAATTTCTATTTCTAGGTCCTTGAGGAATCGCCACACTGTCTTCCACAATGGTTGAACTAATTTACACTCCCACCAACAGTGTAAAAGTGTTCCTATTTCTCCACATCCTCTCCAGCATCTGCTGTCTCCAGATTTTTTAATGATCACCATTCTAACTGGCGTGAGATGTTATCTCAATGTAGTTTTGATTTGCATTTCTCTAATGACCAGTGATGATGAGCATTTTTTCATATGTTTGTTAGCGTCATGTATGTCTTCTTTTGTAAAGTGTCTATTCATAGCCTTCACCCACTTTTGAATGGGTTTCTTTGTTTTTTTCTTGTAAATCTGTTTTAGTTCTTTGTAAATTCTGAATATCAGCCCTTTGTCAGATGGGAAGACTGCAAAAATTTTTTTCCCATTCTGTTGGTTGCCAATTCACTCTAATGACTGTTTCTTTTGCCGTGCAGAAGCTGTGGAGTTTGATTAGGTCCCATTTGTCTATTTTGGCTTTTGTTGTCAATGCTTTTGGTGTTTTGGTCATGAAGTCCTTGCCTATGCCTATGCCCTGAATGGTTTTGCCTCAGTTTTCTTCTAAGGTTTTTATGGTGTTAGGTCTTATGTTTAAATCTTTAATCCACCTGGAGTTAATTTTAGTGTAAGGTGTCAGGAAGGGGTCCAGTTTCTGCTTTCTGCACATGGCTAGCCAGTTTTCCCAACACCATTTATTAAACAGGGAATCCTTTCCCCATTGCTTGTTTTTGTCAGGTTTGTCGAAGATCAGATGGTTGTAGATATGCTGTATTTCCTCTGAGGCCTCTGTTCTGTTCCATTGGTCTATATCTCTGTTTTGGCACCAGTACCATGTTGTTTTGATTACTGTAGCCTTGTAGAATAGTTTGAAGTCTGGTAGTGTGATGCCTCCTGCTTTGTTCTTTTTGCTTAGAATCGACTTGGCTATGCGGGCTCTCTTTTGGTTCCATATGAAGTTTAAGGTGTTTTTTTCCAGTTCTTTGAAGAAGGTCATTGGTAGCTTGATGGGGATAGCATTGAATCTGTAAATTACTTTGGGCAGTATGGCCATTTTCACGATATTGTTTCTTCCTAACCATGAACATGGAATGTTTCTCCATCTGTTTATGTCCTATCTTATTTCATTGAGCAGTGGTTTGTAGTTCTCCTTGAAGAGGTGCTTTATGTTTCTTGTTAGTTGTATTCCTAGGTATTTTATTCTCTTTGTAGCAATTGCGAATGGCAGTTCGTTCTTGATTTGGCTCTCTTTAAGTCTGCTATTGGTGTATAGGAATGCTTGTGATTTCTGCACATTGATTTTGAGACTTTGCTGAAGTTACTTATCAGTTTCAGGAGATTTTGGGCTGAGATGATAGGGTCTTCTAGATATGCAATTATATCGTCTGCAAATAGAGACAATTTGACTTCCTCCTTTCCTATTTGAATATGCTTTATTTCTTTTTCTTGCCTGATTGCTCTGGCTAGAACTTCCAGTACTATATTGAATAGGAGTGGTGAGAGAGGGCATCCTTGTCTAGTGCCAGATTTCAAAGGGAATGCTTCCAGTTTTTGCCCATTCAGTATGATACTGACTGTTGGTTTGTCATAAATAGCTTTTATTATTTTGAGATACGTTCTGTCAATACCTAGTTTATTGAGGGTTTTACCATAAATAACTGTTGAATTTTGTCAAAGGCTTTCTCTGCATCAATTGAGATAATCATGTGGTTTTTGTCTTTGGTTCTGTTTATGTGGTGATTTACGTTTATAGACTTGCGTATGGTGAACCAGCCTTGCATCCCCAGGATGAATCCTACTTGATTATGGTGGATACGATTTTTGATGTGCTGTTGCAATTGGCTTGCCGATATTTTGTTGAAGATTTTTGCATCTATGTTCATCATGGATATTGGCCCGAAGTTTTCTTTTCTTGTTGAGTCTCTGCCGGGTTTTGGTATCGGGATGATTTTGGTCTCATAAAGTGATTTGGGAAGGATTCACTCTTTTTGGATTATTTGGAATAGTTTCAGAAGGAATGGTACCAACTCCTCTTTGTATGTCTGGTAGAATTTGGCTGTGAACCCATCTGGACCTGAGCTTTTTCTGGGTAGTAGGCTCTTAATTGCTGCCTCAACTTCAGACCTTGTTATTGGTCTATTCAGGGTTTTGATTTCTTCCTGGTTTAGGCTTAAGAGGATGCAAATGTCCAGGAATTTATCCATTTCTTCCAGGTGTACTAGTTTATGTGCATAGAGTTGTTTGTAATAATCTCTGATGATGGTTTGAATTTCTGTGGAATCTGTGGTGATATCCCCTTTATCATTTTTTATTGCATCGATTTGGTTATTTTCTCTTTTCTTTTTTATTAATCTGGCTAGTGGTCTGTCTATTTTCTTGATCTTAAAAAAAAACAACTCCTGGATTTATTGATTTTTTGAAGGGTTTTTTGTGTCTCTATCTCCTTCAGTTCTGCTCTGATGTTAGTTATTTTTTGTCTTCTGCTAGGTTTTGAGTTTTTTTGATCTTGCTCCTCTAGCTCTTTGAATTTTGACAATAGGGTGTCAATTTTAGACCTCACCTTTCTTTTCATGTGGGCATTTATTGCTATATATTTTCCTCTAGAGACTGCTTTAAATGTGTCCCAGAGATTTTGGTATGTTGTATCTTCATTCTCGCTGGTTTTGAAGAAAATCTTTATTTCTGCCATCATTTCATTGTTTATCCAGTCAACATTCAAGAGCCAGTTGTTCAGTTTCCATGAAGCTGTGCGGTTCTGAGTTAGTTTCTTAATTCTGAGTTCTAACTTGATTGCACTGTGGTCTGAGACACTGGTTGTTATGCCTTCCATTTGAAGTATGTGGGACAGACTAGAGCTGGTGTAACAGTAGGCACCACAGTTCTCACAGCAGTTCATGATGAAGCTGTTAGCAGAGTGAAACTTTGAAAGGCAGGCATTACCACAAAGATTATGATTCACATTCTGGTATTTTACTTCATATTGAATAGTAGCCATCTTCTGGCACATGCTGCACTTGGCCAAAATGCTATTAGTACATATGGTAACAAATGGTTTTCTTTTTTCTTCATATGATGAAAGACAAGATAGGCTGCAAAAAGTTTTGCAAGAGGTAGCATCTTCCAGCTGCACACTGATCACATCCTTTGGATTTAAAATGTCTTTTGAGCAGTTTGAACAAGTTCTCTTAGAAGAAACTGGTGAACTGGCAGATAAAATGTATTCAGTGATGCACGGTATGGAGCAGAAAAGTTGAGTAGATCCTTTCCTCTGATAAGCAGTTTCCCCCTTCTGGAGATTTTTTTTACAACCAGAACAGGAAACCTGAATAGCTGTGGTTGAAACTGAAGGAAGCATTTTTATTCATGCCAGATGATGCCAGGGAAAGCTGAATGTCTGCAGTCACCTCTGAAGCACTCTCTGAAAACACAGTGTTTATGTTCAGTTCATTCTCCTGAGTTCTGGACTGTTGGATGTGACAAAACTCTAATTTCTTCCAGAGACACCCGCCGCCTAAGGCTTCTCGAACAATCCTAGAAGCAAAAGGGCCCCGCCGACCCCGCCCCTCTCCCATCGTGCTGTTTATCTTGTCATCTTATAAAGAGATCTCTTAGACCCAACATAAAAGATCCTTATGTTTGTTTTTGTTGACCTTTCGTCATCCTTTGACTCCTGGCTCAGAAATCAGTTGTAAGACAAAATGCAGTAGCTCAGTATGGATCCCCCTGTTACAGATGCTTATGCAGAAGCAGGAACTGAAAAGTAGAAGTATTCTCTTGTTGGATAATAAAATATTTGCCAGTTCATTAAAACAGGAATGTGTTCTGGACTTTTGGATAAACAGGTTGCATTCATTTTTTTCCCCTTCAGCACCAAAAAGAAAAGACCTATATTCAGGTGATATGAGTTTATTATCTGGAAACAGGAGAGACTTAGAAGACTGCTGGTTCTATTGTGTAATCACTGCCAGAAAAAAGAAAATGGCTTCACATCAACTATCCCAAAATCATTTTGGTAGACATTTCACCTAGTTTATAATTGACATCTCTGTTAATCAAGTTTCCTCAAAGTAATTGTGACCTAGGATACTCCTTTCTGATACAAAGGACATGAAATTTAAATCCAAAGAATACCTCTGGAATAAGATGGTTATGTGAGCAAACATGTTTACTTCTCATAATTTCACCCATACCTTCTTTATGACTAGGAGAGTGGGGGATTCATAAGCAGAATTAACTAGGATATCCTATAGGAAATAGAGAAGTCATTATCTTTGGAAATATGAGTAATTTCAAAATTCTAATACAATAATATTTGAAGTTGTTTATACATATATTGATTTTATAACTTCTGTCTAAGCAAAATATTATTCTTCCCAACCACTCTAGATAATGAAAGTAGTTTGGAAAAAAAACAGTTAAAATCTTTTAAAGGAAAACAAGGCCAAAATAATGTTAAATATATACAGAAGAGAAGCTTGTAATTAAAAGTCATTGAAAAGAAGCTTTGGGGGAAAAGTAGAATTGTTAATAGTGCCACAAAAACAATATTGTATTTCTCACAAAAGAGAGAAACAAATTCTACTTTAATCTCTGCTGTTACATTTATGACTGTCGAGGTAAGGCAATAAGGATTTATTTCTTTTGTGTTCTCCATCAGTAAAACTGGAATGAAAATATTCCTATGGGTGCTTAATAAAATACCAGAAATATAGTAAGCTTTATTTAAGAGCCTTATTTAAGGTTTATCAGTAATAAATATAATTCAAACTTAAGTTCTGATGGGCATATCAGAAGATTCCTTTGGAATTTTCTTAAGACATTCAGCACAGGAAGCAATTTTTTAGGAGACATTTCAATAAGGATATTTTTTGCCTGGAAAAAATGAAGGTAAATTTAAAACTGAGAAATTATATATTTGCCTAGATATTTGAGAGTAAATCTATTTTTCATATTCCACACAAAATAAAAGAATAAAAGTTCTTACATAAGCAAATACTATTAAAAAGCAAGTAGAGTGCATTATATTAAATATGAGTAAGTCTGTTTCAGGATTGACCTCGCCAGGTTTTTGGATCATCTTTATGTAAACATTAGACAACTGTTGTGTTTCTTGACTTTGTAGTTTTAGAAATTAGATTTTCATTAGGTCATCCAGAAGATACCAAGTCCTACAAAACCAAGTCTTGCCCTGTGATTTACAAATCTGAGATCTAGGCCTGAAATTCATAGCCCTAATATATTTATAACTTCCTTTAGTTTTCATCTATTTAACAGACATATCTTGAGTTCCCACTGATTACCAGGCACTCAAGTAGGAACTGGAAATACTTAAAAGACACCATTTCTGCCATTTGAGTGAGGATACGTAAATACAGACGATTTATTATCATTATTTATTGTTATCGATACATACATAACATGGGAAGAACAGGGGAAAGATCTAAATCAATGACTTAGTATGACTAGGCCCTTCGCTACTGGCTCAATGACTCATTTCCCCATTTTCCAGAAAAAAAAATGCATGAATTTTAACCAATAACATGATACTAAGTTCCATATACTCATATGTTTGCATTATATAAGTTTTTAAACCAGTGATTTTAGGATTAAAATCTCATCTATTAAATCTTTTTCAGCCTTCATTTAGAAAGGGAGCATGAGAAGCATTGAAAAGCAAGGCACTATGATCTATACAGAAACCATACATTGGGCTCACAGCTACTGAATGACACTGACTGGTGGAGACAGTTTAGTGAACCTGGTTACTTCAGGGTTTTTCATACTTTTAACTGCAAGACAGAATAGGTTAATTGATGATTTACAGTGAAAAATATATTTTAAAAATTGTTTTGTCTCCTTACAAGTATCTATTTGAAAAACTTAGTTCTGTAATTAAACAGGAAGAAAAAGCTTTATTACCTCTTAAAAGCTTTATTGCCTCTTAAAGGCAAATCAGTCAGATGTGTTGGCTCATGCCTGTTATCCCAGCACTTTGAGAAGCTGAGGTGGGCAGATTACTTGAGTTCAGAAGTTTGAGAGCAGGCCGGGCAACATGTTGAAACCCTGTATCTATTAAAAATACAAAAAATTAGCTGTGTGTGGTAGCACTGTGATCCCAGCTACTGAGGAGGCTGAGTTGGAGGGATTACTTGAGCCAGGGGTGGAGGTTGCAGTGAACCACAATTGCACCACTACACTCCAGCCTGGGTGACAGAGTCAGACTCTGTCTCAAATTAATTGATTGATTGATTGATTGATTGATTAAAGGCAAATTGAATTTTTAAATAATTTATATAAAATATTAGTACTTGAAAGTAAAATTTTTTTCAGTGATTCAATCTGCCATAAATTTTCAATAATGCTTAAGAATTATTTAGTCATTTTCAAATATATTTAATCAGATGTTTCAGAGAAATGCTATTCATTCTCAGATGAGCAGATTTTTGGGATATACTAAATATGGAAAAACCTTCATAGGCTAAAAAGAATAAAAATAAAACTTACATTCCTCAAGTGCATAATATTTGCCAGGTGTTCTATTGCTAGCAGGGATTTCCAGTTTGAGAGCTATTGTAAAGGCAGATGCTGTGGATAGTCTTATCTCTTGGAGTACATATGCATGATTTTTGTTGGTTATACATCTAGGAGTGATCATTTCCAAGTTATATCATAAGTATGTATTAGCTTTAGGTGATAATACTAAAAATTTCCCTAAGTGGTTGCCCCGAGTTTTCCTCCCATTTGCAGTAGAAAAGAATTTCAGAAGCATTTACTTCATCTTTTAAGAACCAGAACCCTGATTATATTATTAGCATTAGAAGTAAATTTAAAAATTTAAAACTAAATAGAGACTGAGTATGGTGGTTCATGCCTGTAATTCCAGCACTTTGGGATGTCAAGCCGGGTGGATCACTTTAAATCAGGAGTTCAAGACCAACCTGGCCAACGTGGTGAAACCCCATCACTAGTAAAAATACAAAAATTAGCCAGAGATGGTGGTGGGTGCCTGCACTCCCAACTACTTGGGAGAGTGATGCAGGAGGATCACTCAAACCTGGAAGACAGAGGTTGCAATGAGCTAAGATCCCTGCCACTGCACTCCAGCCTAGACAACAGAATGAGACTCCATCTCAAAAAAACAACAACGAAAACAAAAACAAAAAAAATCTAATACAAAACAAAAACAAAACAGAATTTCAAGAAATGAAAAAAAAAATGCACTAACAAAAATTAACCCAAAGCATGAGCTAAGTTGAGAATTAAACACAGCTAAAGACAATTTATAGAACTTTCAGTTTACAGAAATTGCTCAATATACAGCACAAAGATATAGATATGGAAAATGTGAGCAATTAAGAGACATTGAAGGTAGAATGGGAAGGTCCAACATATGCCAGAGAGTAGTTCCAGGAGGAGAGAATGGGGGTAGGCAATAGTCAAAGAGATAATAGCTTAACAGTATTTATGTTAGATGATAGACATTAATCCTCAGATTTCAGGAACTCAACACATTTCGAACAGAATAATTAAACACCCATACCTACACATAAAACTTTAGAGTACTAAATATAAGAAAAAATATTAAACTATAAAGATTCCATACAAAGGAATTGAAGAAATGAAATAATATCTTCAAAGAGCTGAGGAAACATTCCTATTGGTTTAGGTTTGAAAATCCATCTAAAATATTTCAGATGGAATGTCAAAGAAAGTTGTATTTAGAAAAAGAATGAGTTTACCACTTAGATCTTGACAGAAAGATTACTAAAGGATGTACTAGCTGCAGAAGTAACTTAAATCTAGAACAAAGGAATATAATATAAGAAGCACTGGTGAACAAAGAAATTAATATTATAACTGGAAAAGAGAAACATGCAAAGCAGTTATTTAAAATCTGAGAGAATAAAATGAACAATGTAATGCTGATAGATTTTAAAACTCAGGGAAAATGGAAAATCTTCTGGAAAAATACAGATTTCCAAAATTGACCCAGCAAGAGTGAAACTTGAATATGTGAAGGAATTTTTTTTTAAATCAACCTTTTTTTTTTTTTTTTTGGCTGAGGTCTGCTACACTTTTGCAAAACAAATTGTTTCTATCATCTTATATAGCCTGTTCCAAAGACTAAAATAAATGGAGTGTTTTACAGCCCATTTCATAAAATCATTATAACATTAATATCAATACAGGAGAACTGTTTAAAAACTATAGGCTGATATCACTCATGAACATAATACAAAAATAAGAAAATACATATGCAAACCCCAAATCCTGCAATGTATTTAAAAAATTACAACCAAGTTGGTTTATTCTAGAAATGAATAAATGGTTTAGCACTTGAAAACATGATATCGCATTAACAGATCAAAGTAGAGAAACCATTTGCTTATCTCTATAGATGGAAAAAAGCATTAAAAAATCACCCATTCGTAAAAAGTATCTTAGAAAACTAGAAATAGAATGGGACTTCCTTAATCTGATTTTCTTAACTGCCAAATTCTACAAGAAACATTGTAATAAAACATAGAAACTTTCCCTTTAAAAGCAAGAACAAAAATAATTCTACTATTGCTACTACTATTCAATTATAGCCAGCAAAGAGGAAAAAAAAAGAAAAAAAGAAAAGTCAATGATATGAGGACTAGAAAGGAAAGACCAATTATTGATTTGATGGAACATTGTCTACATGGAAAATTTAAAAATTGCAGATGAACTATTAGAATTACTGAAAGTTCTGCAAGTTTGGATACGATTCAAAATAATAAGAAAAATTTAGGATATTAGTCTGTTTTCACACTGCTGATAAAGACATATCTGAGACTGGGCAATTTATAAAAGAAACAGGTTTATTGGACTTACAGTTCCACATGGTGGGGAAGGCCTCACAATCATGGCAGAAGGTGAAAGTCACGTCTCACATGGCAGCAGACAACAGAAAAGAGGATTGTGTATGGAAACTCCCCTTTTCAAAAACCATCAGATCTTATGAGACTTACTTATTGTGAGAACAGCACAGGAAAGTCCTGCCCCTATGATTCAATTACCTCCCACTGTGCCCCTCCCATAACATGTGGGAATTCAAGATGAAATGCAGGTGGAGACACAACTAAACCATATCATTCTGCCCCTCGCCCCTCCTAAATCTCATGTAGTCACATTCAAAACACAATCATGCCTTCCCAACAGTCCCCCCAAATCTTAACTCATTCTATCATTAACCCAGAAGTCCACAGACCAAAGTCTTTTCTGAGATGAGGCAAGTTCCTTCTGCCTATGAGCCTGTAAAATCAAAAGCAAGTTAGTTACTTCCTAGATTCAATGGAGGTACAGGCATTGGGTGAATACAGCTGTTCCAAATGGGAGAAATTGGCTGAAACAAAGGGGCGAATGGACCCATGCAAGTCTGAAATCTAGTGGGGCAGTCCAATCTTAAACCTCCAAAATGAATTCCTTTGACTCCATGTCTCACATCCAGGTCATGCTAATGCAAGAGGTGAATTCCCATGTCTTAGGCTGCTCTAACCCTGTGGCTTTGAAGGGTACAGCCTCCCTCCTGGCTGCTTTCATGGGCTGGTGTTGAGCATCTGTGGCTTTTCCAGGTGCATGATGCAAGCTGTCAATGTATCTATCATTATGGTATCTGGGGGATGGTGGCACTCTTCTCACAGCTCCAGTAAGTGGTTCCCCAGTAAGGACCCTGTGGGAGGGCTCCAACCCCACATATCCCTTCCATACTCCCCTAGTAGAGGTTCTCCGCAAGGGCCCTGTCCCTGCAGCAACCTTCTGCCTGAACATCCAGATGTCTTCATACATCTTCTGAAATCTAGGTGGAGGTTCCCAAACCTCAATTCTTGACTTCTTTGCATTTGCAGGCTCGACACCATGCAGAAGCTGCCAAGGCTTGGGGTTTCCAACCTCTGAAATAACAGCCCCAGCTGTACCTTGGCCCCTTTTAGTCATGACTTGAGTGGCTGGAACACAGGGCACCAAGTCCCTAGACTGCACACAGCATGGGTAGCCTGGGCCTGGCCCACAAAACCATGTTTTCCTCCTAGGCCTCAGGCCTGTGATGGGAGGGGCTGCTGTGAAGACTTCTGACATGTCCTGGAGACAATCCTCCCCACTTTGACTTGGGGATTAACATTTGGCTCCTCATTACTTATGCAAATTTCTGCAGCTGGCTTGAATTTCTCCTCAGAAAATGGAATTTTCTTTTCTATTGCATTGTCAGGTTACAAATTTTCTGAACTTTTATGCTCTGCTTCCCTCATAAAACTGAATGCCCTTAACAGCACCCAAGTTACCTCTTGAATCCTTTGCTGCTTAGAAATTTCTTCCATCAGATATCCTAAATCATCTCTTTCAAGTTCAAAGTTCCACAGATCTCTAGGGTGGGGGCAAAATGTCACCAGTCTTTTTGCTTAAACATAATAAGAGTCACTTTTGCTCCAGTTCCCAACAGGTCCCTCATCTCCATCTCAGACAAGCTCAGCCTGGATTTCACTGCCCATATCATTATCAGCATTTTTGTCAAAGCTATTCAACAAGTTTCTATGGAGTTTCAAACTTTCTCACATTTTCATATTTTTCCGAGCCTTTCAAACTGTTCCAATCTCTGCCTGTTACCCAGTTCCAAAGTTGCTTCCACATTTTCAGGTATCTATTCATCAGTGCACCACTCTACTGGTACCAATTTACTGTATTAGTCCATTTTTATGCTGCTGATAAAGACATACCCAAGACTGGGCAATTTAAAAAAGAAAGAGGTTTATTGGACTTACGGTTCCATGTGGCTGGAAAGGCCTCACAATCATGGTGGAAAGTGAAAGGCACATCTCACATGGCAGCAGACAAAAGAAAAGAAATCGATCTTGTGCAGGGAAACTTTTTCAAGACCATCAGATCTCATGAGACTTATTCACTCTCAGGAGAACAGCACAGGAAAGACCTGCCCCCATGATTCACTTACCTCCCACTCTGTCCCTTCCAGAACATATGGGAATTTGAAATGAGATTTGGGTGGGGACACAGCCAAACCATATTATATAGCATTCCTATATAGTCTTTTGTATCCTGCAGCTCAAGCTGGTGAGGTGATCTGAATGTGAGGGACTATCTCACTAAGAGCATGAGGCACTCTGATAAAGATATGGAAGATTAGGGCCTGACCATCTCAGTTTCACTGATAACAGAGTAACTAACACTTGCTATGATTTACCAGATGGAGAAAAGGTTCAAAAATTGACTTTGGAGAATTAGGTAGCCAGGCTTCTTATGAACAAATAACAGGGAAGCCAAGTTGGATATTTGCATTTCCTATCCTGCCACATTTTAGGAGATGTTTAGACGTTACAAAATATTATCAGCTACTCCCTCAGTAAGGCAATATGCATTTGCCTTTGGAGACTTGAGTTAGCATGACTCCTCAAGGTAACACTGATTAGGCTTAGCTGCTTTGGGCTTAAGATACAGCATATTAGTTGGATGCTCTAAGAGTAGAACAAATGGTTTTAAGTGGCAAGACTGTTATCAGATGAGACTCTGTGAGAGAAATATTAATAGCCTTAAAGTGGTACAGGTTGTTTTGAAATTAAGCCTGCCAAGACAGTCTTGTTTGTCTTTGAAGATTAGAACATAAAAAGATAGGAGCTGTTAAACGTATTTTTGCCATTAAAAGTAATAGCAAAACCAGCAATTACTTTTGCACCAACCTAAGGAAACAAAAAAGCACAGACTGAGTGGGCTTAAACAACAGAAATTTATGTCCCAATTCTGCAGGATGGGAAGTTGAGATCATGGGTGACAGCATGATTGGGTTCTGGTGAGGGCTCTCTTCCTGGATTAAAGATGGTTGTCTTCTTGCTGTGTCTTACCAGGTGGAGGGAAGGGGCCAGGGCAAGCAGACTCTCAGGTATCTTTTTTTATATGGGCACTAATCCCATCCTGAGCACTTCACCCTCATGACCTAATTACTTCCCACAGGCCCCATCTCTAAATATGATCATATTGGGGATTAGGTTTCAACATATACATTTGGGAGCATGGGGGGAATGCAAACACTTAGGCCATCATAGACTTATAAGGCTGAATCCTAGCTGAGTTATTTATTATGATTTTCTCCATCAGTGGCATATTGGCAGGAACATCAACTTTGGAACTAGAAAGAGACATACTTAGCTCTCTGAACTGTTTCTTCATCTTTATATATGCATATATTATTACCTGTTTTTTCATGGTTTTCATGTTTTTACTGTTGGGGATTTAATCCAAGCAATGATTGCTTATGTTTCCATCTCCTAATCCCCTGCCTCCCATCCCCCATCCCCAACCAGGACCCAAAGACGGACTATGTTATATTGATGAGTTTTAATTTTGCTCCTAGAAAAGAGAAGATAACTTATATTAATCATAGTAATTCCTATGAAGCTTTTTTTTTTTTTTTTTTTTTTTTTTTTTTTTTTTTTTTTTTTTTTTTTTAATGAGAGAGCAGCCTAATTGTTCACATGTCATCCCAAATTGGGATGATGTAATTGTGGGAAAGAGGTCTATTGTACCTTACCCTAGTTAGATTCACTATTTTCTTATCACTTTATGTAAATTAGATGTGTAGAGTCAAACTCGGTTCTTAGATCAGGTTGCTTGGGAGTCTGGAATGTCGATAAGCAACTGTGTACATTGAACTTCCTTATACATAAAAACTGGGTAGTCTTAGATCAGATAAAGTAGCAATGTCCCAAGAATCGAACTCTCTTTGGAACTAAGCTAACCACTCTCTTGAGAAATAAAATTTTAATTTAACTATCTGATGGGTTCCCAGGAACTATCTTTAATTGGTGGCTAGTCCTTTAATTTGAGATGGTAATTTAGTTCAAAACCAGCAAGTATATTTGGGTTCTTAGATCTGGACCTCTGGGAAGACAATCAAAGGAATTCAAGCTCCTCATCTCCTTTTATAGAAAGCATGGGTTATCCAGAAATTGCCTCTTGTAACAGTAATTTCAATTCTTTATTACAAAATGCAAATAAAATGGAAAAAAAGGTTAAAAAACCAGTGAAATTTTCATATTGTTTAAAGTATTTTACTGAAGGTGAAGGCAGGCCTGAAAACGAGGCCAAAAGAGGTGGGAAAATTGCATTAGTAGCTAATTCCCACCTAAGGACCCCTTAAAATGATCATGGTTTTCTTAGAGGTACTCCAAAGCTATTTTATTCAACTTTTCAAAATGAAAATCATTTTACTGGACTTTTTTTCTGACTACAAGTATAATCAATCTGCCATTGTAAAAGTTTTTTTTTTTTTAATTAAGTTAAAAAAAAAATAAGCCTTTCTCTAAAATTCCTAGTTCCCTCAGACTTGCTTTACTGAGCACTGATGTGATTCCATTTTTCTTCAACTCCACTCAGTAAATATATAATTGGTAGATATTTATTTCTTTTTTTGGCCAGAAAAAATTTCATATTACTTGAAATACTTAAACTCAATGGACAGTGTTCCATTAAGTTTTAAGAGCATCAAATCTTGGTAGTTAGTGGTAAGAATACCCACCCATAGACTAAGTTTATGGGGAAAAATAACTTGCTGGGGAAAGCAAAATGTCTTTGAATTCTTTGTTATTGTCTCAGCCATCATGGTAGGTCAGGTCAATGTATTTTTTCATCTGGATTTCTGTGGCATGATTGGTTCACGCCACTGATCTCTACTCACATGCTCAGAGTTGTCAAATTAACCCTAAATCTATGCAAGAACATTTTTTACATCATTTTTATAACTTAAGAACTTTTAGTGGGTGTCTGTTACATATCTTAATGGATCACCCTAGCTTGGCACCAGCAGGTTGAACGTGACTTGCCAGTTTATCCTCTCACAGATTCATTTTTCACCATCCGTATGTGTTTCTATCTGCTCCATGTTCATTGCCACCCCTGTTCTTTAGCATAGGCTCTAAGCACTCGTTCTTCATTCAACAATTCAAATACTAGGATTGTCTCATGGTCCCGGCTAAACTTACCCACTTCTCACTGACCTCCTGTTATTTGAATTTTACAGTATTTTCTGTCCTCTCCCACTATTATTCATTTACTAGTTCATTTGTTTATAGCTATACTCTAGTTATTTTATAACTATCTTATCTCTGCTGCTGGCTCTATGTTGGAATTGCCTATGTAATGTGAAATATAACATCCATAGTATAGATCTTTGTCCAGAAATACAGAAAACCTAGAAAATATTGTTCTTCAGAATATTTTATCACCCTATTCAAGCCAAATATTCTGCCATCAGAAGTTCACCAGTTTTGTTAACAATGCATCATCTTTCCAAATCTCCCTCCCTTGACAGTAGATACTACTCATAACAAGAGATTAGGAATTAGATAGGAGACGTGCTGCCTAGAACTAGGGCAGATATAACAGGCCGTTCTGAGGACAACTGAGACTTTGGAAAGCAACATAGAATAATAGAAGGAGCACTGGCTTTGGACTCAGACCTGGGTTCAAATTCAAGTTCCAGCACATATTAACAGTTACCTTATCTTTTCCATTTTCTCATATTTAAAACAGAAATTGTACATACCTCACAATGTTATTGTGATGGTTAAATGAGATGGCATGGCTGGGTGCAGTGGCTCACATCTATAACCTCAGCACTTTGAGAGGCTGAGACAGGCCGATCACCTGAGGTTAGGAGTTGGAGACCAGCCTGGCCAAAGCGGCAAAACCCCGTCCCTACTAAAAATACAAAAAAATTTTGGCTAGGTGCAGTGGTGGGCACCTATAATCCCAGCTACTCCAGAGGCTGGGGGAGGAGAATCACTTGAACCTGGGATGTGGAGGTTGCAGTGAGCTGAGATCATGCCACTGCACTCCAACGTGGGTGATAGAGTGAGACTCCATCTCAAAAAAAATAAACTTAAAAAAAATATATGACATGTGAAGGGCTGTTACAGTTCTCAGCACATAGTAGATGCTCAATAAATCTACTATTATCTCTAAGAGTAACTCTCCACTATGTCAGATAAGGTTAGCTGTTAAGTGAAATATCACAAACCGTAAAATATTCCTATATAGATAGTTTCTTATGTTGAATTATCTGGAATTTGTGAGTATCAATTCATTCGACATTTGGCAGTTGGTTTGCTTTCTAGGGAAAAATGTTTAAAAGAATGAAAACTGCCTCCTTAGCCAAGGACCACAGCAGGACTCACTCTGTCTTCATAGAGGGCATATGCAGTAAGACATCAAGATAATGTCTGTAGTGCTGGGATGAATGCAGTTCAAATGCCAACTGCATATTAATTTATATTGCAAAACAACTCCTAAAATTATAGAATCTTGGCTTTGGAGAAATTTTACTCTTCTTTGTAAAAATCTCCATTATAGCTTCCCAGATAGATCATCTGACTTCTGGTTGAAGGGAAAGCTCACCATTTCACAAACCAGACCATCCTCTTATAACCAATAGTCAGTTCTCTCTTAATTAAATCCAGAACTTCCTGCCATGACTTCTTCCTGCTGATTCTAGTACTGCTTATCAGAGCAATGCAGATAAACAGTCTGTCATTTATGAATACTACTCAGATCTCTCTTCTCATTCCCTTTAACTTCTTCAGGATAAATATTCTAATGCCTTCAGTTAGGTGACTATGCCCTTTCAAGGCATATTAGTCAAATATTTAACTTTAATTTAAAAATCATGAGCTAATAAATACATTAAAGTCCATAATTCCAGAAAGAAGCTAAATTATTTAGATTAAATCAGGACAGATTGTTTTTAACACCCAAGGCAGTGAGACAATGGAAAGTGACTCATATTGAAACGCTCATATGCCCTAAGTAAAAAAACAGAACATGCAATATAATATGAAACTTGAAATCATAAATTTTGGATCAATGGTGCAGTATTTATCCAATTTTTAACAGTGTCTCATATTCACATTTTAAGCCAATAAAAGTTGGCCCCATCTTAATGCCAAAAATGGTTATCAGAGTAAATGTAGGTGAATACTTAGAGAAGCCTGGACTCATGGGCCTAAGCAGTACTGTTTTTCTCTGTTTAAACTGAGATGAAATTATATGCTCAATTCCACAAAAATTTCATGCCTTCCGTATGTCAGGTGCTGTAAATAAGTATATAGGATACATAGAATACGCAGTTCCTATCCTCAAGATGCCCGGAATTTGGGGGGAAGGGCGGTTAGAGCAAAACAAGATGCTCAGAATTGAGGGGGATAGGTAACCATAAAAGACAACAACAAAACAAAAAAATCAGATGCTTATTTATTTCCAGGCATGTCTACCTCTTTTGGGGTTGTTGAATCTACTTATACCATAGAAATATAGTGTCTATCAATGATGATTTAAAGCCTTCAAAACGTATGTAAGTTCAGCGTAAAGACTTTTGACAGAACTTGTATAGGAACATGAGGCTTATTTACTGATAGATGCACATCAGTAAACTTAAAGACCAAACTCAACACAAAAATGAATGCAGAACAACTTGGAGAACCAAACAAGTGAGAAGAAATAGACTGATGGTATAGCTGACAACCTATATCGTTGTAAATATAATGAACATTACATGATCAGGAGATACTGTTCCACAATACACTCATGCTCTGCATTAAACTCTTATTTGGAACCATTCCCTAATTTGGGTTGCCAGACATTTAGTTACACTTGGAGAACCAGAATGGGTCTAGAGCAGCCTGACTAATGTGAGTAAAAGAAATTCTGTGAGAAAAACTAAAGAATTCTTCTCCTCAGGAATGAGAGCACTGGGGGCTATTTGATTCTTGTCTTCCACATTAGAGATAATGCCAATCACTTCTCATTTCCATGACATAATGAGTAAGACTACAATGGCCTACAGTACTGTTTAGAAAATTTAATTCATAAGAGCTTTTAAACATCTCATGGTATATATTAAAATATTATCATGGGAAACTGCTATGGTTTGAATGTTCCCTCCAAAATTCAGATGTTGCCGATGTGATAGGATTAAGAGGTAGGGCCTTTAAGAGGTGATTAGACTTTTGGAGCTGTTCCCTTGTCAGTGGGATTAAAATCCCTTTAAGTGAGGCTTCTTACAGCATTTAGCTAGCGTTCCCTACCTCTGGAGGGTGCAGCCCTCACCAGTCAACCTACGAAAACTGCTGGTGCCATGATCTTCAACTTCCCATCCTCCAAAAGAGTGAGGTGTTAGGTATTCCGTCGTAGTAGCACAGAATGGACTAGAACAGACATTCTGCTGGTAGATTTACATTTTCACTTATTTGGCTGTGTAGGTAATCTGATGATTTGCTCTTTGATTCTAGGGAAATGGGAAACAAGAAGTCTTTCCCATGGTGTTATTAAGGTTCACAACAAGGGTTTGAAGCCTGCTAGGGCATAGAAACAAGTAGGAGTCATAAAAAGAGTTCAAGAAAAGTTTCAGGAGCAAAGGGTAAGACATCATTATCTTTTCTTTTTTTTTTGAGACGATGTCTCCCACTGTCGCCCAGGCTGGAGTGCAGTAGCATGACTTTGGCTCACTGCAACCTCCACCTCCTGGGTTCAAGCGATTCTCCTACCTCAGCCTCTGGAGTAGCTGGGATCATAGATGCCTGCCACCACCCCCGGCTAACTTTTTGTATTTTTAGTAGAGACGAGGTTTCACTGTGTTGATCAGGCTCATCTCAAACTCCTGACTTCGTGATCTGCCCTCCTTGGCCTCCCAAAGTGCTTGGATTACAGGCATGAGTCACCGTGCCCAGCCAAGACATCATTTTCATACCTATTCCTAGTTCTTCATCATCAAACATTTTTAGTTGTCTTGAGTTACAGAAAGTGTTAAAGAATCAATACACCATTTCTGCTTCTGAATTTTTAAAGCTTTGTATCCTAAAACCTTAATTAGAGTCTGACATGAAAATGTGTCTGTTTGCCTACTCAGAGATGATATCTGGATCTCTCAGCCACATCCAAATAAAATCTTAGCAAATATGAGATAAGTTCACTGTTTTAGAAAGACCATTTTAGACTGAACATATAAAAACTAATGCATAAAACCTGGATCAGTGAGAAATATGTGTAAGAAATAGCCATGTTTTCCAATAACCACTAAAAGTGTTTTTCTCTAGAGCAGTAAACTTTTATTATGTGAGAAATGTAGAGGTAGAATCAAAATGAGTTTCCTCAATGGTCATACCTATGTGCTATTCTATCAGGGTTCATATCCCATGGTAGTTGGTTTTTTTTTTTTTTTTTTGTCTCCTCAGTAAGTTAATCTTGTTTGTATTTAAATTTTCCTCTATCCACTCAGTTGGATTTGGTTTTGGCTTCTTTTTTTGTAACCTGGGGTAGAGGTAGGGGGAGCAGGTGGGGAGTTAGTGTGATTTTCTATTCCTTATTTAATCTTTTCTGTGATTTGCATTACCTCTCTCTAGCATACATGAATTCTCTAGCCTCCGTGTGAATGAGCACTCGCAAACTGTTCCATTTCCCTATCCAGTCCTCACCACTTCATTATCAGAAAACAAACGGAGACATCTGACTCTCTGATATGCTTGTAAGAGCCCCAGTGGCAGACAAATGAATCCCAGGGCTCGGATCCTTCTTGACAAGGTCACGTCATCTCACGGCTTAGAGTACTTTTAGAAAGGAGGTCTCTTCTGCCTCACTGACATAACCTCCCTTGCTTCTCCCAGAAGTGCAAACTCTGACTGGTCTGCCTGAGGCAAAAATGGAAGTTAAAGGGCTTGTTTAAGTAGGGAAACCAGTGGAGGGAGTCAGCTATGTACTTCTGTGATCTGTCTGTCTGATGTGGGCTGGGGATGGAAATGGGAGTTCTTTACAAAGAGTATGTGAGTGTCTTGATTTGAATCTATTAACTCTAAGTTTACTGGTTAACATGCAGTCCTCAATCCAGCTCAGCATTTCTTTCCTGTCAACAGCATGGACCCTAGGATGAGATTGCTTATGTTCAAATTCCAGGATTGTATCATTGCTATTTTTATGATTTTTACTTCCACGAACTCTGGAGAAAACAAAACCACTAAACGCTTGCTACAGCCTTCACCCTAACCACATGCACCTCCTGCCATCTCTGGGTCCCTTCTCACCTCCCTCACTTCATTCCCCAGCTTTTAAAGAGTTGTGTCAGCACTTTCAAAATCCTACAGTAGGTCTCTGCCACCACCAGTTTGAGGAGTTCTTGGTTCCTGTAGCCTCTATCCTTGTTCAAGCCCAGGTGAGGACAGAGGGGCGGAAATGCTGTACCCTGACTCCCAGTTCTAGGCTGGGTAGCTGGGAGGAGAGCCAGCTTTCCTGAATCCCAGCAGCAGAGGGTGCCATGTTCCCTTGACGCATTTTCCCTCCAAGTCTGACATGGCGCTGTCTTGACCAGAAGCATGGTCTGCAGTCCCGAGGAGAGAAGTCAAGGCTCTTTTCCAGGCCCAGCCCGCAAGGACCCACTCACACTGGCATGGACCTGAGGGCCCACAGAAGAGAGCACAGAGGACCACTCACAGAAGGGTGGCAGTGCCGTCTCTTCCCATCAGCCCCAGGCTTGTCCCTCCTGCTCCACTCACTCCAGTGCACACCCATGAGGACAGCTGGGCAGATGGTAGAGGCCATGGGCTAAACCTCCCTTAGCCATCCCTGCCAACCCGACCTGGGTCTCCCCCACCAGCTTGGCTAGCCCTGAGATGGCGAAGGAATGGTCCAGCTCCGGCCTTGCAGGAGCAGCTCATGGTGTGTAGACCTCGCTCACTCTTGGCTGTTTCATTTGTAGATCTAAGGCTGACTAGGGCTAACACTTGGTAAAGATGGTCCAGTGTGTTCTCGAACTGAGTGAAAGAAATTTGCAAGTTCATGGGTTTCTCTTTTGGTGGAGGCCAGAGACTTTCTCACCCACTTTTTCTTTCCTTCTGGTCTGGTAACTGGGAAGCAAAAAACACAAATTTGTTTCCTCCTCGATCACATCAAGAATGGACACCAACCCCTCAGTGTGGAACCAGGGGTCTCCTAAGGATGATTCCAGCACTAGGTTGATAGAGGTTTAAAGCTGAGGAAGGAAGAGCAAAAAATTACATAACTTAAATGAAGAACTAGGCCTGAAAGTGGAAGTGGAACTTTGAGCATAATTGTTTAGCATGGTGTGCCCAAAATATGTGGAACTGAATAATTTGTTTTATGTAAGTATAATCAATTTGTATACATTAAAATTGATACTGGCTGGGCACAGTGGCTCACAGCTGTAATCCCAGCACTTTGGGAGGTTGAGGCAGGTGGATTGCCTGAGGTCAGGAGTTTGAGACCAGCCTGGCCAACATGGTGAAACCCTATCTCTACTAAAAATCCAAAAATTAGCTGGATGTGGTGGTGGGCACCTGTAATCTTAGCTACTCAGGAGGTTGAGGCAGGAGAATCACGTGAACCTGGGAGGTGGAGGTTGCAGTGAGACAAGATCATGCCATTGCACTCCAGCCTGGGCAACAGAGTGAGACTCCATCTCAAAAAGAAAAAAAAGATTGTCAGAATATACCCACTACTAGCATGAAGAAAAATTACATTTCTGGGCTATTGTGTTTGTACATAACCTTAGCTAATTCAAGCATGTAGAAAAATAAGAATGCTTGATTCATTTAAAATCTAAGAGATTCTGAGCTAGATTTTTGAATAATTTACATTTCTCAGCTCTTCTGCAATCCAGGTTTATTTTTTATTATAGTGTACCTTCAAAGAGCTAAGTCTCAGTTTATAGATTGTTAGTTTTGGAGAGAAAAAGTTTCAATCTTTTCATTTTGCTGCTGAACTCTGGGCCTCTGTGTCCTCATCTGTAATGTGGAGTCAAAATTATCACTAAGGTCCCTTCAAGCATGAATTTCGCATTGACTAATCCGTTTTAGAGCACAAGGAAAATAATGGTTCTTTTGTAGTTCTCTCAGGACTTTTACTACTGCTTGGAATCATGCTGGGCAGATGCAGGCATCACATGGAATGTTCAGGGAGTGTAACTGAATAATGGCCATGTTTTGAGGCAGTAGTAGTCAATGCTTCAAAGAGTGAGAAAATGGCCTTTAAAAATACTTTGAAGGAGAGACAAGCTTGGAAAATATTTCTGAGTATTTCTGTATAGAAAAGTATACAATAGATGTATCCTTTAACGGTTTAAGTACTTCAAACACTTTTGCTTTGCATACTCATGGTGCAAATGAGGTGGGAAGGGCAGAATTCCTGGCCTAGCCCTGCAAGAGTGGGGTTTCAGGTCAAAGCAGGTCTGGCGGCTCAGCCTGGCGGGAGCGCGGAACCCTGAGCTGGGAAGGCCGCGGCGAGGCTGCGGCCCCCCCTCGGCAGGCGGGCTGAGCGCCGCGGCCCCGCACCTGTTGTCCCAGGGGAGGCTCCGAGGGGGAGAGGCCTTGGAGGGCAGCGCCCCCTCTCACCAGGAGAGTTCGCAGCCCAGGTGGCCGAGACCAGGGGCAGGCGCCGGGACAGGGCAGCGAAATGTCTCGCTGGCTTCCGCTTTCATTGAGCTTTGCGGGTCTGTTCCCGCTGCGGCGCCGGCAGCTGCGTGGTAGTTCCGGGGGCCGTGAGGGCTGTGACCCGGCTGGCAGCCCAGCTCCGCTGCGCCCGCCCGCCCCTGCCTCGGACCCTGCGCCTGAGGATGTATCGTGGCAATCCTCTGCCACCCGAATTCGCGGGCCGCTCCCAGAGGGCGCGCCCTGGCGCCGAGCGCCCCTGGGCGGCCACCTGCGGGTCGGGTGCGGGGCGCGAACCCGCGAGGAGCGCGCCGCGGCGCGGCGACGACGGCGAGAGGAGGGGCCCGGAGCCCGGGCGCCGCCGAAGGACGCCCCGTCCTCCACATGCTGCCACTTGGCTGAGCCGGGCGCCGGCGAGAAGGCGGCGCCGCTGCCCTGGCAGCTGGACTGCACTTTGCCCCCGGCGGGCCTCCGCTGCCGCCCGCCCTGACGCCAGCGAGCCCCCCTCCCACGGCAGCGCCGCTCCGGGAGCTTCGGAGACCCGCCCCGGGCCTGAGCGCAGGGTTCCTCCCGGGTCCCCACGGCTGTCCGGACGTGCCATGGGCGCGCAGCCGCCGGGCGATGTGTTGTGTAAGTGAACATCTGGGAGGTGGGTGACTGGGGAAGGGCGGGTGTGTGTCTGTCAGTTTTTGCTTGTCAGCTGTGCCTCTTAGATTTTTCAATGGCAGAAACCCATGAGTTACAGGAGGCTTTAATTAAACGAGACCTTTCTCCGCCAGCTGCGTGGATAGAGCCTCACATCTCGTAGCCTAATGAAGAACAACAGTTAGCCCCTACCCCTTCAATCTTGTTCTGTGCTTCCCAATGAAAGGTATCCCAGTATGAGTTGCACTTCCACCCTGCTTCCTACCTGAAGAGTGAGTGAAGATTTCCAGGTAAGAGCTTTGCCCGTAAACATTGCATTGGTATGCCAAGCTGTCAGGCTTGTGCTCTGAATGGCATATCATGAGCAAAGTCTTAGTAGCTCTTGTGCTCTTTGGAGCTGTGGGAGGCTGAATATTGAGATAAAATGATGCAAATAAGAAATAAAAGGGAGTAGACGGGTAAGATCCTTTATCCATGAGCAAAGGGATCAGAGAAACAAAGCACAACGATTGGAGTTATCTCGCTTGTGTCTCTCGTCTGACATCAGCACCTCCCCCATGCTTTTTGGAATTAGGTAAACATAAAATTGTAAACTAGTAAATGTTCTTATCAAAGACCATCTTTTTAGGATCTAGTGTATATGACAGTTGTCTCAGGGAAAATTTTAGGTAAGAATTGGAAGGAATATAGAATCTACTTTTATTATGACAAAGTATAAATCAAACAAAGATCAACAGTTGGCTCTTCCTTTTTCCCTTTGGATGAGGCTATTTTTAAGTACCTAATATGGCTATCACAAAGAGATGGGAAATAACATTATTTAGGCATTCTGCTTTCAAGCAAAATGGTCTGGAAGAATAATTTCAGTTTTAAAATTGTGTTTTGTCGCCAAAAATAATAAGGATTATTTATTTAGGTCCACACAATCTTATAACAAAAGGGTGCTTTAAAATTGTAGAGCAACCTCCAATCCATTTTATTATCTCCTCTATAGCACTCCTGACAGGCCAGCCACATTTTGATTGAACACTTCAGTGACAGGGGGCTCATTACATTTTGAGGGGTTCCTCCTTTTCTGTTGTTAGCAAGGTCTTTTTATATTGAATTGATGACTGCTTAGGAAGGAGTACCTGTTTCTCATTAGTCCTACCTGGCCAATAGCTCTCCAACTGAGAACTTAGAAACAAGATTTTTCTGCCAAACAAACAAACAAAAAATCTAAAACTTTATCAGAGTCCAAAAAGGGTCCATGACCCCAAAATAGTTAAGATATGAGAGGTCTAAAGCGATGCAAAATAGTATTTTTGTCTCCTTTGCTTGATAGCCTTTCAGATCCCTGATCCTCAGTTTCTCACCGTAAAAGGGAATAATATACTTTGTCTACCCCTAGGCTTATTGTGAGGATTCAATTAATAATCTTAATAACGCACTTAGTAGAGGTGCCTAAGGAGCCAGTAAATGTTAGTTGTCTTCAATAAATACTAGTTTCTATGTTTCCTTCCTAAGACTTTCTCTGTGCTAAAGATCCTCAACCCAACTGAATTCAGTCAGTCAGTCTAACCCAAACAGTGTAGGGTGCAGAGTTGCCATCTTCAAATGCAATCATCTATTGCTTAATTGGCTTTTGTAATAAATACACGGAAGTTGACTCAAAACCTCATCTCCTGTGCTTTGCTGTCAAGCAAAGGAGAAAAAAATAAAGGTAGGCTTTATTAATTTTTTAATTACATGGTTAAGCATATCTTGAATTGGAATTTTTTTTCTGTTGCCTTGTATTACTTAAAGCCTCTCTCTGGCTTGCGGTTTGTTAGATACATGTTTTAATCTTACGTCATTCATCGTGTTAGTTCTACTTTTCGGTTTTATGTCAGCTGCACATTTGCTGAGTTTATTCATCAGACGTTCAAGTCACTGATAATATACAGGACAAGTCCTTTTGCTATGACCCTGGTACCTCTAGAAACCTGTGGCATCATAGGAACGGTCCTGGATTTTTGGAGGCTGGTTTTAGAGTCTGGCCCTGACAACTATTAGCTTTGTGACCTTCAGAAACTTCTTTTCATTATCAATAAAATGAGGCAAAATCTGCCTTTCAGGGTGGCTGTTAAAATTCAAAGTAACGAAAACAACAAGTACAATACTGGCTGGAAATCTAGTTGGACCCTCTAGATTTTGCTTGAACTAATGAATTAGCCAGAATCAGCCCTCTCTTACCAAACTACTCTAGTCCATAGAGCAGTCTTCTCCATAAAGACGTTATGGGAAAAATTTTAATCAAAAGTCTTGCTGAAAAGATCTTGCATATTTCCTGATCTACCACAAAAGTAAATGACATTAGTTTAAAAATGCATGATTGTTGGCGAGTTGCTAGTTCCTAGAAATCCCATCTTTTTCCCCACCCCTATTGTTCCTTGTTTAATGATTAAGTTTTGAATTTTGCCACAGATAGATGTCAAACTATTAGTCTGTGCAATCTAGGAATTCTAATTCTTTTCTTTAGTTTTGAATATTAAAATAAAAACACTGGAGGAGAAAAGTTGTGTTTGAGTCTCTGGCCTCTTGAGACCGCCCTTCTTCTCCATGTTTTTCCAGAGGTTGTCAGAATAGTTCTGTTCTGACATCTGCAGCTTCTCTTGGTACCCTGGAATAAAATTCACCAGAATGTGAAGTCATGGACTCTTGTAAAGTGACCTCTTCTGCTTGCACCTTAGTTCTCTCTTAGTGAGGTTCCATCCTTTCCAGCTTGAAAATCATTTGCTTTTAAGGAAGCAAAGCAGGAGCTGAGCAGTTGTGTTTTCTCTCTCATTACTTAATATGTCATCTAGCCTTGGATTTGAGAATTTTAAAACAAGCCTTTCTTACTATGCTTTCTGTATAGTAAGTATACTATGCACAACATGCACTACGTCGGTGGTTGAGAAATAGAACCACTCATGGTGTTATAATGTAAAAAGTTTTGGCAGTAGTAAAGAACTCTAATCAGTATCTCACGTGGGAAGAGCCTTGTATTTTAAGAATTCATTTATTCATTGTAAATTAAAAGTTGTGAAATTAAGAGTGTTTCACAAGGTGCTGAAGGTAACATAAATTACTGAAGCTAAAAGGGAGGGAGGAGCACATATGCCTATGTGACCTAGAGAGTGAATGCCTAGCTTAGAAGTTCTGAGTACTTAGAAGTATTCTGATTCAGAACAGTTTCAACACCGCACTGGCCAAATGAAACACTTACCCAAACACTACTCCAAGTTTGTAGCCTTTGCATGAATACGAGCTGCAAGAGGCATAACTATGTAAATTCCACTGTTTTATTCCCAACATCTAACATACTGCAGGCACATGGATATTTGATAAATGGGAAAACTTTAATAAGCATTCATTAAGCGCCATGATGTAGAGAACTGTTCTGTACAAAATAATGAAAGAAAAAATAACTCCTGCCCTTGAGGAATATCTAATCTCATTTGGGGAGACAGCATTTATAAATTAAAGACCAGACATCAGTTCAAGAAGAGAATTCTGAGTAAGGATGGGAGGAGGAGTGGGAAGTCTGCATGAAGGAGATGGGGCTTCCCCTATCCTCAAAGATAGTACTTGGGTTTAAGTAGGGCACAGGGGAAAGGGTGCTGGGTGGAGATAAAGGTGATGTGGTATGTTTCAACTTAAGGGAGGGCTAGGAGGAGGAAATGCGCATAGGTGAGGCAAGGAGACTCACTTGACAGGAGAAAAAATTTCCTTGTATTAATGAGAAATTAAGTCCATTGGGTAAAAAGAGGGCTTTAAAAGTTTAAATTAAATGTACCTCTTCCCCACCCCACCCCACCTCCCACCAAGATACCGTATGGTTGGCCACAGAAAATAGGAACCCTACAATAACTCCTTAGGTAAAGAAGTGGAGTATATGGATCATGGAAGAACTATGAAACTTTAAATGGCAAACTCTTCTGAATTCTTGGTCCTTTGACCTAGAGTCATAGTGAATTTGAACACTATGTTCTTCCATGTCTCTATACTGGAGTTATGATTCTTTTCAGTGCTCCAAGTTACATATACTGCTGCCTAGAATTTAATTCAGTGCATAGCACTTAATGCTCTTTTATTAATTTATGCCTCCTACTTGTTCTAAAATGAAGTGGTTTTACTCATAAAGACTAATAAAAACTGAATTTGTAGGGAAAGAAAAAAGCTCTTCCTCTACCATTTTAGGTTTGTGACCAGGGCCTGTGAATCAAATTGATAAAAGCATAATGGGATAAATAGAACAGACTGAAACACACGTATGCACAGGAGTTTGCAAAAGAAGTGTGACTCAAGGAAGTGGTTAGAATTTGGGGCTTATCTACCAACTTAACAAAATGATAAAGTGGGGAGAAGTTCTAGATCAGGTTTTCTTAACTAGCTGGTCAGAGCTACTTTTTATTTTTCTTTGAGGATTTATATTACAGTGCTGGAGGAATTGCTACAGCCTGAAGTTCAACATTCATGGTCATAAACAGGAGTGGCCAGATGAAGCCACCTGGTAGCTAGAGTGAAGCCCAGAAGGGCTTAGGGAAACACCTACTTGTGTGTATGTGTGTCTGGTTTCTTTCCCTCCACCTGGAGGATCTGGTAAATGAGATGACGTATTGATACCCGGACTTAAGTCTATCACCTGTTCAGCGGTTAGTCTATCATCTAATTATTCAAAATCCTAAATGACTGTTGTCATTCTTAACTTATACTTCTCTTTCCTCAGTTATAATCTGAAGGTATAATAGGAAACTTAATTAATAATTGTTAGTAGCTTTAGGAGACACTCTGGGGAGATAAGGAATAGAAATAACACAGAACATCTTCCCTGTTACAAAGAAGTTGTAGATGGTTTACATATAGAATCACAATATTATTTATTTATTTATTTATTTATTTATTTATTTATTTTTGAAACAGCATCTTCGCTTTGTTATCCAGGCTGGAGTGTAGTGGTGTGATCTCAGCTCACTGCAACCTCTGCCTCCCGGGTTCAAGCGATTCTCCTGCCTCTGCCTCCCTAGTAGCTGGGATTACAGGAGTGTGCTACCACACCTGGCTGGTTTTTGTATTTTTAGTAGAGATGGGGTTTCACCATGTTGCCAGGCTGGTCTTGAACTCCTGACCTCAGGTGATCCACCCACTTTGGCCTCCCAAAGTGGTGGGATTACAGGCATGAGCCACCACACCCAGCCAAAATCACAATTTTGAGATGACTGAGGTAGAGCCCAGTTTACAGATAAAATCATACCACACAGCTTTATTCAGGTTTATTAGAACTCAAACATTGCTTATTTCTTAACAACGTTATTTTCTCTGCCTCTCCACTGAGAAATTTTGGCCCCAACTGTGACCACATGGGGTCGTCCTGAGACCATTTTGTAGGTGAGCAGCTGCACACTGTACGTGCTCTAAGTATCTGAGGATGAAACTGACTTCTGAGTTTCTAAGGACCCTACAGTAGTGTTCTTTTGGTGACCTTCATACTGACCAAAGTCATACAGTATTTTGTAGCTTTTACTTTTTGGTGAAAGACAAGGAACATTTAATGTAAATTCTGTCCATTTCTGTTTGCTTGACTGTTTAACCAATGCCATTTGATCCTGTTGTGAATTTATAGTCCAAGTGAATGATTCTCAATACTGCCAGTACAAAGACCTCCATTTACTACTGTCCAGTTTTCATGGAGCCCTACAAGAAAGTATATTCTTAGCATCCATTATTAGAGAACATATGACAAATGTGTCACTAGGAACTGAATTATATATATATTTTTATGAACTTAGTTCTATTTTATTTATTATTTTTTTGAAACAGTCTCACCCTGTCATCCAGGCTGGAGGGCAGTGGAGCGATGTTGGCTCACTGCAACCTCTGCCTCCCAGGTTCAAGCGATTCTCGTGCTTCAGCCTCCCGAGTAGCTGAGATTACAGGTGCCTGTCACCACAATGGCTAATTTTTGTATCTTTAGTAGAGACAGAGTTTCTCCATGTTGGCCATGCTGGTCTCAAACTCCTGACCCCAGGTAATCTACCCTCCTTATGTTTTAATGAATTAGTATTTTTATTAATCAAATCTACACGGAAATTTGAAAGACACTATATATATATATATATACACACACACACACACGCACACACACACACACACACACATATAGGAGTATAACTTATTAAAAGACTGTTACATGGTTTTTATTATATATTTACATTAATTCAGGTGAGACCAATTCTAAGCCATAAATTGAGATACAAGACATCTTAGAAACTTGTGTAAAGGGCTAAAATATGACACAATGAGACAATGGTAAAATAAACCATTGCTGTTAATCTAGTGTTTAAGATGGACTTCCGGGGATTTAGCAGCCTGTTCGTTCACTAAGCAGAAGTTACCTTTTTTTTTTTTTTTTTTTGCTAGTTTTGTGTTTTGAGTCCAGCTCATGTCCAAGTGATGGCCTTTTTGTGATAACTTCCCATTGCATATTCCCAAGGAGTTTATTCCTTTTGATGACACTGCACAAAGAATGGAGGACCACAGCTACACAGAATGGGCTCGCCAGGCATGGTAGCTCACAACTATAATCCCAGCACTTTGAGAGGCCAAGGAATGGGGCCAGTTCATAACCAGCCTGGGATACATGGCAAGACCCTGCATTTACAAAAAATATAAAAAAATTACCTGAGCATGGTGGCATGTGCCTGTAGTCACAGGTACTCAGAAGGCTGAAGCCAGAGGATAGTTTGAACCCAGGAGTTTGAGGCTGCTACGAGCTACAATTGGCCACTGCACTCCAGCCTGGGCAATGGACTGAGACCTTGTTTCTAGGAGGAAAAACTGGTGTAGCTGCAGTAAATCACATTTTTAGTTTGAGGGACCCAACAGAAGACCCAGTTGTTGCTAGACCTCTTCCTGAGGATAGTGTCAGGGCTCACTTTATATTTTTAGTGCTTTGAGGTTTCAAGTAACATTGAAACATGTAAAGGGGCTTTCTTTTCTTCGTGTATGTCTGTAAAATATATGTATGTGTATGTGCATTGCGATTTGAGGGGTAGGGCATAGGGACAGGGAGTGGTGGGTGGAAGGGCACTGTCTTTTATTACTTACAGTCTGAATAAATTATCATATTGTCTCTCTCCTTTTGATTTTGTTAAATTAATTTTGGAAGCACTTATATTCTATGGACACAGGTCCTAAACACAAAGTACACACTCAATATAGACTGGTTGGATGGTTAAGGGATACTCTTACTGATAGTTCTTTTATCTATCTTGAATTTATATACTAACATATAAAAATTGATTTAAATATTTTTGAGAAAGTGTGTTTTTTAAACATTTTATATTTCTGTAATCAGCCAGTTAAAATGACAAGAAGGCCAAAACACTTTTCCTGGTTAATATGCAGTATTTAATCACACCTTCAAATGATGGCCAAGGTAACTTCCCAACCTGAGAGATTAATAATAGACTAAACATTAATTCAGGACAGCTGATCACACCTGCTATCTTAAGGCTAAGCATAGCTGTCTAATGATTGACTTGCATTAATGGCTAACATTGTTGAAACTTTATTTCCTTATTATAATCAACTCTTATTAGGAGTCACTGAAATTATACAAATTTTATTTGTTCTTCAGTGTGCAGGCTTCTACTTTAATTGCCTTTTAAGTATTTAAAGTACTTGTATGTAATTGCCGTTTGCATATTTAAAAGTATTCAAACAGCTGCTACTATGAATAGTAGATGCTTCACATGAACTTTTTATTCCCCCTTAGCTCTGACTTTAAGGATCATGCTTTCTTGTTAATGATAAATCTAAGAGGCTTTTGTGGGATGGAAGCCATAGCATGAAAATCTGATTAACAAATATGTGGGGGCAGTTTAGTAATCCCATTCTATTAGGGGAACTGCACCTTCTCAAAATGCAATGAGAAATTCTATTAGATGGCTAGTTACTGGACCAGATGATTTCCTAATTATATGAATATATCAGCGTTGTTTTTCCCAACACAGGACTTGAAGGCCAGATTTAACAGCTAGTCCTAGGGTAGTACTATCCAGAGACCTCTTTGGGAGAATGGGAAGCTCTGGGCCATCATGTTCCTGCTGATAGTCCAGAGATCAGGTTAGGGATGGGCAATGAGAAGAGAGAAACAGAGACCCTGGGAAGGAGCTGTCATGGTCTTTACTGGCAAGAATTAACTTCAAAGTTGGGATGGAGGTTCTATAAATTCAAGAAAGGGAGAAAGTTAACACTTAAAAACAGGCTGGATTGGAAAAAAGTACTGTTGGAGAACTTTTATTCCAAGAAGAGGCTGGAATTCAGAGTGACAGCTCCGTACTTATTTGCCATGTGAACTCTCTGGGTCAGCAAGTATTTCTCTGCCTATTTCATCTATTAGTTGGGAAGAGATAATAAGCATAAATTAGTAAACAGATGTGACAAGTAACTGAGAACAGTTGTTTTCTATCCTTAATAGATATGGCTAAACCAGCTGAAGGTTAACAACATAAATATTTTAATATCTAGGTGTTTTTGATGTCCTATACTCTAGAAATACGGGCAAACTAAAAGTGTGGTAGGGATGAAACATTACTAATCCAGTTCTTTGGGTAAGGTTATACATCCCTCTCCCTGCCCTCTACCCTCCTTAGCTACAAGTTCAGAACAGTACAATAAAGGACAAAAGACTCTCATATCCAATTTCAAATTGGTTTCTCTTTTATTGCCATCATTCTAAATCAGAGCACTCTACCTGTTCCCAAAGAAAGTGACAGATAAAGTCCTTGAACTGGCAATTGGAGACAGAAGTAGACTTTTGCTCTTTGGTAGGCTCAGAAGATTATGACCACTGAGTTGGGCTGGTTTTAGGCCAGTGGTGTACAAAGGAAGCAGGAGGCCTCCAGCAGAAGGAACTGGTCTGCACTGGATGCTGCCCACAGGCAGTCTTTTTCAGATGCAAATACATCAGTCCCCTGGATTTAGGTGCCCCAGAATGTTCTCAAAAACATTTCTATCTTATTAAAGTAAAAATGACAATGAAATACAGTACACAGATATTAAAGGCACAATCTAACATGTTTTAACAAACATACTTCATGTAACATACCAATTAAGATATAGAATATTTCTAATATGCTAGAAAGTCATTTCAGCACCTCTTCCAAACAGTCCTTACCACCTCCCACCAAAAGAGAATCACTATTATGATTTCTATTCATAGGGTCACTATTGTCCAATCTTGAAATTCATATAAATAGGATCCATCTTTTTTATCTGGCCCAACATGTCTGAGATTCATCCATACAGTTTGACATACCAATAGTTCATCCTTTTTCATTGTCAAGTAACATTCCATTTTAAGCATTATCTCTAATTTGTTTATCCATTTGATTTGCCTACTGATGGACATTAGTGTTGTTTCCAGTTTTGGCTATTGAGAATATAGAGGCTATGGATATTGGTATAGAGATTTTTCAAATACCTATGTTCCCATTTGTCTTAGATAAATACCTAGAGATGAAACGGCTGGTTCACAGGGTAAGCACATGTTTAATTTTTAAAGAAATAGTCAAGTTCTTTAGAACGGTTAAACCATTTTACATTCCTACCAGCATTATATGCATTCCATGCCCTCACCAATACTGAGTACTGTTTTGTTTTAATTTTAGCAATCTTAGCATGGGTAATTGTATTGTGGTTTTAAAAAATACCTTTTTAAATTTTTAATATGCAGTACAACTGACTTCATTTTGGTGAACAACTATATGAATTTTAATGCATGTTTAAATGTGTTACAGCCACCTCCACAATCAGGATAAAGAATAGTTCCGTCACCCCCCAAAAGCTCCCTCCTGCTGCCCTTTTAGTCACAATCTACCCCTAATGCCCCTGTCAACCACGGATGTGTCCTCTGTCCCTGTAGTTTTGCCTTTTTTTCCAGAATGTCACATAAGTATTATAAGTAACATTTTGAGACTAGCTTGTTCAATCAGCATGCGTTTGAGTCATCCATCCACATTGGTGTATATCAATGTCTGTTTTCAACTTTTTGCAATTATAAATAAAGCTGTGACAGACATCTGCATACAATTTTTTGTTGTTTTTTGAGACAGAGTCTCACTCTGTTGCCCAGGCTGGGGTGCAGTGGCATGATCTCGGCTCACTGCAACCTCCACCTCCTGGTTCAGGTGATTCTCATGCCTCAGTCTCCCAAGTAGCTGGGACTACAGGTGCACAGCACCATGCCCTGCTGTGTGTGTGTGCGCGCACACATGCTTAGTAGATATGGGGTTTTGCCATGTTGGCCAGGCAGGTCTCAAAACTCCTGACCTCAGGTGACCCACCCACCTCAGCCTCCCAAAGTACTGGGATTACAGGCCTGCACCACTGTGCCCAGCCAGCATACAATTTTTATGTGAACACAAATTTTCACTTATCTAGGGTAAATTTCTAGGAGTGGGATTGCTGGGTGATCTAAGTGGTTATTCCAACTTTATGAGAAACTGCCAGACTGTTTTCCAGAGTGGCCATGTCATTTTGCTTTCCCACCAGCAATGGATGACAGTGCAGTTGCTCTTGGTATTATTTTTTCCCATTCTAACAGCTACATAGTGGTTTCTTACGGTTTTGATGTACTTATATTTGCTATCTATAGGTGGTACCAAGTGAACTGCCAAAATCTTTTAAATCTCGTTTTCTAAACTGGGTTGCTGGCTTGCTGTTGAGTTTTGATAGTTATTTATATATTCTGGATTCAAGTCATTTATTGGCTAGATGACTTGCAAATATTTTTTAATATTTGCTGGCTTTTTCAATCCTTTAACTGTGTGTGTGTGTGTGTGTGTGTGTGCGCGTGCGCACACGCACATGCCATGTGTGTTTTCCAGAGCAAGTGTTTTTCATTTTGATTCAGTCTCATTTACCAGTTTTTTCTTCTTTCATGGTTTGTGCTTTTGGTGTCACATCTAAGAACTCTTTGCCTAACCCAAGAACACAAATATTTTGTCTTCTTGTTTTATAGTTTTACATTTAAAACTATGATCCCTTTGGAGTAAACTTTTCTCTGAAGTATAAGGTATAGGTATATTTTGGTCGGGGAGGGTGTTCGAACGTCCGGTTGTTCCAATCCCATTTGTTGAAAAGATTATCCTTTTTGCATTGTTTTTGGACATATCAAATATCAATTGACCATATTTTTATGGGTGTATCTCTGGATTTGATTCTGTTTCATAGGTTTGTGTCTAGCCATCTGTCAATATAGTATTGTCTAATTACTACGGCTTTATAGTAATTCTTAACATTAGATAATATGAGTACTCCAAATTACTGTTCTTCTTTCTCAAAATTGTTTTGGCTATTCCAGTTTGTGTTTCCATATATAATTCATAATCAACAAACATATATAACAAATCCTGCTGGGATTTTTATTGGACTTTTAGAATCTAATTTGTTAATGTCTACAGAAAAGCCTGCTGGAATTTTGCCGAATATACACATTAATTTGGGGAGGCCTAACGATATTGTCTCTCAGATCATAAACTGCATTTATCTGTTTATTTAGGTTCTTTGCTTTTTCTCAGTAAGGTTTTGTATTTTTCATGTGTAACATACATAATATACAATGCAGTTTTACTTTGTATGCTTTGTTAAATTTATCCCCAAGCGTTCATATTTGTTATGCTATTGCAAATGGCATTAATTTCTTCTGCTGCTAAGTCTGTAGAAATAAAATTTATTTTTATATGTCACTTTTATATGTTAAGACCTTGCTAAAATTATTCCAGTAAATTTTTGGGAGGAACATAATCTTTAAGATTTTCTATATACAATTATGTCATTTGCAAATATTGGCAGTTTTCTTAATCTTTATCCTTTTTATGTCTTCCCTTCCATACTTGGTGGGATTTCTAGTAAAATATCAAATAGAAATCATGAGAATGACTATCACTGCCTTGTTCCTGTCATAGAGAGAAAGTGTTATTGTTCACCACTAACATTATTTTGAGGAAGGGCCTCCTATTAATACTTTGCTGGGAGGATTTTAGAAACCATAAATGTGTTTTATCAATGTTTTTGTTTCTATTGAAGTGATCATCTGATTTTCTTTGTTAATATAGTGAATTATGTTACCTTTTGAGTATCCTTGAGTTTCTGGTATAAATCCCATTCAGTTATGTTTTATCGATTTTATACATGTTCGATTCAATTTGCCAACTTCTGGGTCTATGTTTGTGAGGGATATTGGTCTGTGGAGTTGAGTTTTGCCTTGGGTCTTGGTAATCCTGGCCTCATATAGAATGATTTTGGAAATTTTTCCTCTTTCTTTTCTGAAGAATTTGGATAAGACTGGTATTACTTCCTCATAATAGATTTGTAAGAGTTCTCTAGTGTAGCCATTAGGGCCTGGAGGCTTTCTTTTTGGAAAGATTTACATTTCAATTTCTTTAATTGATGAAGAGCTATCAGATTTTTTTCATGTGCCAATTCTGGCAATTTGATATTGGCATAAAATTGTTCGTATTATTCCTGTTTGCCTTTTGAATGTATATAGGATCTGTCATAATGCCCATTTATTACACATCTTAATATGTGACATTTTTCTTTTTTAATTGCATTTTAGGTTTTGGGGTACATGTGAAGAACATGCAAGATTGTTGCATAGGTACACACATGGCAGTGTGGTTTGCTGCCCTCCTTCCCCTCACCTGTATCTGTCATTTCTCCCCATGCTATCTCTTCCCACCTCCCCACCCCCCATCCCTCCCCCATTTCCCCCCAACGGACCCCAGTGTGTAGTGCTCCCCTCCCTGTGTCCATGTGTTCTCATTTTTCAACACCCACCTATGAGTGAGAACATGAGGTGTTTGATTTTCTGTTCTTGTGTCAGTTTGCTGAGAATGATTGTTTCCAGGTTCATCCGTGTCCCTACAAAGGACACGAACTCATCGTTTTTGATGGCTGTGTAATATTCCATGGTGTATATGTACCACATTTTCCCTATCCAGTCTATCGATGGGCATTTGGGTTGGTTCCAGGTCTTTGCTATTGTAAACAGTGCTGCAATGAACATTCGTGTGCATGTGTCCTTATAATAGAATGATTTATAATCCTTTGGATATATACCCAGTAATGGGATTGCTGGGTCAAATGGAATTTCTATTTTTAGGTCTTTGAGGAATCACCACACTGTCTTCCACAATGGTTGAATTAATTTACACTCCCACCAACAGTGTAAGAGTGTTCCTATTTCTCCACATCCTCTCCAGCATCTGCTGTCTCCAGATTTTTTAATGATCGCCATTCTAACTGGCATGAGATGGTATCTCAGTGTGGTTTTGATTTGCATTTCTCTAATGACCAGTGATGATGAGCATTTTTTCATGTGTTTCTTGGCCTCATGTATGTCTTCTTTTGTAAAGTTTCTGTTCGTATCCTTCGCCCACTTTTGAATGGTTTTTTTTTTTTTTTTTTTTTTTTTTTTTTCTTGTAGATCTGTTCTAGTTCTTTGTAAATTCTGGATATCAGCCCCTTGTCAGATGGGTAGACAGTAAAAATTTTTTCCCATTCTGTTGGTTGCCGATTCACTCTACTGACTGTTTCTTTTGCCATGCAGAAGCTGTGGTTTGATTAGGTCTCATTTGTCTATTTTTGCTTTTGTTG
The DNA here is from genome assembly GCF_048565385.1 of Saimiri boliviensis. Taxonomy (NCBI): domain Eukaryota; kingdom Metazoa; phylum Chordata; class Mammalia; order Primates; family Cebidae; genus Saimiri; species Saimiri boliviensis. Next base: position 50,417,957 of record NC_133453.1, on the reverse strand, counting down.
CCATTGCTTTTGGCGTTTTGGTCATGAAGTCCTTGCCTATGCCTATGTCCTGAATGGTTTTGCCTAGATTTTCTTCTAGGGTTTTTATGGTGTTAGGTCTGATGTTTAAGTCTTTAATCCATCTGGAGTTAATTTTGGTGTAAGGTGTCGGGAAGGGGTCCTGTTTCTGGTTTCTGCACATGGCTAGCCAGTTTTCCCAACACCATTTATTAAACAGGGAATCCTTTCCCCATTGCTTGTTTTTGTCAGGTTTGTCGAAGATCAGATGGTTGTAGATATGCCGTATTTCCTCTGAGGCCTCTGTTCTGTTCCATTGGTCTATATCTCTGTTTTGGCACCAGTACCATGTTGTTTTGATTACTGTAGCCTTGTAGTATAGTTTGAAGTCCGGTAGTGTGATGCCTCCTGCTTTGTTCTTTTTGCTTAGAATCGACTTGGCTATGCGAGCTCTCTTTTGGTTCCATATGAAGTTTAAGGTGTTTTTTTTTTTCCAGTTCTGTGAAGAAGGTCATTGGTAGCTTGATGGGAATAGCGTTGAATCTGTAAATTACTTTGGGCAGTATGGCCATTTTCACGATGTTGATTCTTCCTAACCATGAACACGGAATGTTTCTCCATCTGTTTGTGTCCTCTCTTATTTCGTCGAGCCAGTGGCTTGTAGTTCTCCTTGAAGAGGTCCTTTACGTTCCTTGTTAGTTGTATTCCTAGGTACTTTATTCTCTTTGTAGCAATTGTGAATGGCAGTTCGTTCTTGATTTGGCTCTCTTGAAGTCTATTACTGGTGTATAGGAATGCTTGTGATTTTTGCACATTGATTTTGTATCCTGAGACTTTGCTGAAGTTGTTTATCAGTTTCAGGAGATTTTGGGCTGAGACAATGGGGTCTTCTAGATATACAATCATGTCATCTGCAAATAGAGACAACTTGATTTCCTCCTTTCCAATTTGAATACCCTTTATTTCTTTTCCCTGCCTGATTGCTCTGGCTAGAACTTCCAGTACTATATTGAATAGGAGTAGTGAGGGAGGGCATCCTTGTCTACTGCCAGATTCCAAAGTGAATGCTTCCAGTTTTTACCCATTCAGTATGATATTGGCTGTTGGTTTGTCGTAAATAGCTTTTATTATTTTGAGATATGTTCCATCAATACCTAGTTTATTGAGGGTTTTTAGCATAAGGGGCTGTTGAATTTTGTCAAAGGCCTTCTCTGCATCAATCGAGATAATCATGTGGTTTTTGTCTTTGGTTCTGTTTATGTGGTGAATTACATTTATGGACTTGCGTATGTTGAACCAGCCTTGCATCCTGGGATGAATCCTACTTGATCATGGTGGATGAGCTTTTTGATATGCTGTTGCAATCAGCTTGCCAGTATTTTATTAAAGATTTTTGCATCTATGTTCATCATGGATATTGGCCTGAAGTTTTCTTTTCTTGTTGAGTCTCTGCTGGGTTTTGGTATCAGGATGATGTTTGTCTCATAAAATGATTTGGGAAAGATTCCCTCTTTTTGGATTGTCTGGAAGAGTTTCAGAAGGAATGGTAGCAGCTCCTCTTGGTATGTCTGGTAGAATTCGGCTGTGAACCCATCTGGACCTGGGCTTTTTTTGGGTGGTAGGCTCTTAATTGCTGCCTCGACTTCAGACTGTTATTGGTCTATTCAGGGTTTTGACTTCTTCCTGGTTTAGGCTTGGGAGAATGCAGGTTTCCAGGAATTTATCCATTTCTTGCAGGTTTAATTGTTTATGTGCATAGAGTTGTTTGTAATAATCTCTGATGATGGTTTGAATTTCTGTGCAATCTGTGGTGATATCCCCTTTATCGTTTTTTATTGCATTGATTTGGTTATTCTCTCTTTTCTTTTTTATTAATCTGGCTAGTGGTCTATGTTGTTGATCTTTTCAAAAAACCAGCTCCTGGATATATTGATTTTTTTTTTTGAAGAGTTTTTTTATGTCTCTATTTCCTTTAGTTCTGCTCTGATCTTAGTTATTTCCTGTCTTCTGCTAGGTTTTGAGTTTTTTTGATCTTGCTCCTCTAGCTCTTTCAATTTTGATGATAGGGTGTCAATTTTAGATCTCTCCTTTCTTCTCATGTGGGCACTTATTGCTATATATATTCCTCTAGAGACGGCTTTAAATGTGTCCCAGAGATTCTGGTATGTTGTGTCTTCGTTCTCATTGGTTTTGAAGAACATCTTTATTTCTGCCTTCATTTCATTGTTTATCCAGTCAACATTCAAGAGCAAGTTGTTCAGTTTCCATGAAGCTGTGCGGTTCTGAGTTAGTTTCTGCATTCTGAGTTCTAACTCGATTGCACTGTGGTCTGAGAGACTCTTTGTTATGATTTCCGTTCGTTTGCATTTGCTGAGGAGTGATTTATTGCCAATTATGTGGTCAGTTTTAGATTAGGTGTGATGTGGTGCTGAGAAGAATGTATATTCTGTGGATTTGGGGTGCAGAGTTCTGTAAATGTCTATTAGGTTTGCTTGTTCCAGGTCTGAGTTCAGGTCCTGGATATCCTTGTTGATTTTCTGTCTGGTTGATCTGTCTAATATTGACAATGGGGTGTTAAAGTCTCCCACTATTATGGTGTGGGAGTCTAAGTCTCTTTGTAAGTCATTAAGAACTTGCCTTATGTATCTGGGTGCTCCTGTATTGAGTGCATATATATTTGGGATCGTTAGCTCTTCTTGTTGCAGTGATCCTTTTACCATTATGTAATGTCCTTCTTTGTCTCTTTTGATCTTTGTTGCTTTAAAGTCTATTTTATCAGAGATGAGAATTGCAACTCCTGCTTTTTTTTGCTCTCCATTTGCTTGGTAGATCTTCCTCCATCCCTTTATTTTGAGCCTTTGTGTATCCTTGCATGTAAGATGGGTTTCCTGGATACAGCACACTGATGGGTTTTGGCTTTTTATCCAATTTGCCAGTCTGTGTCTTTTGATTGGGGCATTTAGTCCATTTACATTTAGGGATAGTATTATTATATGTGAATTTGATACTGTCATTTTGATGCTACCTGGCTGTTTTGTTGGTTAGTTGATGCAGATTCTTGATTGCGTTGATGCTCTTTTATCAGTTGGCATGTTTTTGGAGTGGCTGGTACTGGTTGTTCCTTTATATGTGTAGAGCCTCTTTCAGGAGTTCCTGTAGAGCAGGTTTGGTGGTGACAAAATCTCTGAGTACTTGCTTGTTTGCAAAGGATTTTATTTTTCCTTCACTTATGAAGCTTAGTTTGCCTGGATAGGAGATTCTGGGTTGAAAGTTCTTTTCTTTAAGGATGTTAAATATTGGCCCCCAATCTCTTCTGGCTTGTAGGGTTTCTGCTGAGAAATCTGTTGTGAGTCTAATGGGCTTCCCTTTGTGGGTAACCCGACCTTTCTCTCTGGCTGCCCTTAGCATTTTCTCTTTCATTTCAACCTTGGTGAATCCGACGATTATGTGCCTTGGGGTTGCTCTTCTTGAGGAATATCTTTGTGGTGTTCTCTGTATTTCCTGGATTTGAATATTGGTCTGCCTTGCTAGGTTGGGGAAGTTTTCCTGGATAATATCCTGAAGAGTATTTTCCAGCTTGGATTCATGCTCTTCATCACATTCAGGTACACCTATCAAACGTAGATTAGGTCTTTTCACATAGTCCCACATTTCTTGAAGATTTTGTTCATTCCTTTTTGTGCTTTTTTCTCTGTTCTTGCCTTCTCTTTTTATTTCATTGAGTTGATCTTCGACCTCTGATATCCTTTCTTCTGCTTGGTCAATTCGGCTGTTGAAACTTGTGCATGCTTCACGAAGTTCTCGTGTTGTGTTTTTCAGCTCCATCAATTCACTTATATTCCTCTCTGTGTTGTCCATTCTCATTAGCATTTCGTCCAATCTTTTTTCAAGGTTCCTAGTTTCTTTGCATTGGGTTAGAACATGTTCTTTTAGCTCACTGTAGTTTCTTACTACCCACCTTCTGAATTCTGATTCTGTCATTTCATCACACTCCTTCCCCATTCTGTCTTGTTCCCTTGCTGGTGAGGAGCGGTGATCCCTTTTAGGAGGAGAGGTGTTCTAGTTTTGGGAGTTTTCATCCTTTTTGTGCTGGTTTCTTCCCATTTTTGTGGGTTTATTCACCTATTGTCTTTGTAGTTACTGTCTCTCAGATTGGGTCTCTGAGTGAGCTTCTAGTTCGTGGATGCTGAAGTTACTTTTTTTTTAATTTTTAGCTTTCCTTTAACAGTCTGGCCCCCCCTGCTGTAGAACTACGGGGGTCCTCTCCAGGCCCTGCTTGCCTGGGGATCACCTGCAGCAGCTGCAGAACAGTAAGGGTTGCTACCAGTTTCCTCTTCCGCTATCTTTGTCCCAGAAGGATGCTCACCAAATGTCAGTCTGTTCTCTCCTTTATGAGGTGACTCTTTGGATCTATGGGGGTCAGGGAGCTACTTGAGGAGACAGTCTATCTTTTATTGGGGCTTAAGTCCTGAGCTGTGAGCTCCGTTGTTCATTCAGAGCTGCTGGGCAGGTACGTTTAGGTCTGCTGCAGCTGAACTCATAAACCACTTTTTGTTCCCAGGTCCTCTGTCCTGGGGAGTTAGGGCTTTATGAGTTTCCATTGTGCTACTGCCCCTTTTGCTTTTTCTTTCAGGTCTGTTCTGCCCAGCTAGTAGCCCACCTAGGCACTGTCTGCCTGCAGAGGCTTTGCTGAGCTGCTGTGGGCTCTGCCCAGCTGCTCTGTGATCTTCCCTGAATTCCTGTTTATGTGGGCATTGTTAGAACTGCCTTGGCAACGGTGGCCCCACCTCTGTTATGGTGGACTCTCTCTGTTGTGGCAGGTTGCCTCGGCAACGGAGGGTTGCCTCAGTAATGGCAGCCTGCCTCTGTTGAGAAGTCTCAATAATGGCGGATGCCCCCTGCGCCAGAGCCGGACTGTCCCAGGTTCAGCTATGCTTGCTGTGAAACGCTCAACCCAGAGCGTTTTCAATTACTGTTTTTGTTTTCGTTGTTGTTGTTGGGGGTTGGGGGTGGGACCAACCGAGCCCTGATCCCCTGATCCCCTGAGTCTTTTTTTTTTATTTTTTAAGTTGAACAACCTAGTGTTCCAGTCACTTGTTGAAATGGTGCCGGGATCTCCCGTGTTGCGACTCACTGAGTCGGCTCAAACAGCGGCGCCGAGGCCCCTGGCGGATCTTTTGCCTAGGAATCTCCTGGCCTGGCTCGCTATTTCAGATGAATGGGCAATTCTGCCGGCTCAGGGCTCCAATCGCCAGCTATGAGGGCTCCCAGACCAGTGGCTTTTGTACAGAGAATCGCCGCAACAGGGCGTGGTCAGAGCAGTCGCGCAAGCCAAATCAGCCCCATGGGGGCCAAAACAGCCGCACCGGCCGAAACAGCAGCACTGGCGACCCCTCTGCCTGGTTATCTCCTGGTCTGCGGGCAATAAAAATTCGTCTGGAAATGCGGCGTCCACTCACCCTCTGCACTTTCACTGGGAGCCGAAGTCCTGAGCTGTTCTTAGCCGGCCATCTTCCCAGCATCATCCTCTGACTTATTCTTTTCTTGATCAGTCTGTATAGACATATTTATTAGATCTTTTTAAAGAACAAGGATCATTCAGTCTTTACCATATGCTTCACTGATTTCTGCTATTACCTATTTCTGTCTACTTATTTGGGGTTTAATTTGCTTTTCTCTTTTTAGCTTAAGGTGAAAGCTTGTATCACTGATTTAAACTTTTCTATTATAAGCATTTAAATGTATAAATTTCCTTCTAAGCTTTAACAATGCATTTCAACATTTTGATGTTACAGCTTTCATTTAGTCGAAAATATATTTTAATTTCTCCTGTGATTTTCTTCTTTGTCCCATGGGTTATTTGGAAAAATGTTTAGTTTCCAAATATGTGAGGCTTTTCTTGATATGTTACTATCTGGGGCGGTTGGGAAACATATTATTTAATGTTTCAAGCCTTTGAAATCTGCTGTGACTATCAATAGTCTCTCTTGGTGCATGTTCCATATGTACTTGATAAGAATATGTATTAGTTATTGGGTATAGTGTTCTATAAATTTCAACTCAAGTTGGAGCACAGTGTTGTTCAGAATGCGTATTCCTTATTTTTTCTTCGAATATCCTAGCAATGTTTTAGTTTCCAACTATGCTTGTGGGTTTTTCTTTAGTTGTGCATCTTTTATAGATAGCATATAAGTTGGTGTATTTTTTTAAAATAGTAGACTTTGTTTTTCACAGCAGTTTTAAGTTAACAGAAAAACCAAGCAGGAAGTGCAGTGTTCCCATATATCCTGTGTGCACATGCACACACACATGCATGCATGCAGCATCTTTCAGTAGACACATCTTGATCACCTGAAGTCCACATTATATTAGGGTTCATTCCTGGTGTACAATCTGTGAGTTTTGGCAAATACATAATCACAGAAATCCACCATGATTAGTATCATATAGAATAATCTCATTGTCCTAAAAATTATCTGTGCTCCACCTATTCATCTCAGCTTCCTCCATGGGTAAAGACCACTGGTCTTTCTACTGTCTCCAGAGTTCTGCCATTTCTAGAATGTCATATATAGTTGTAATCATACAACATGTACCCCTTTCAGATCGGCTTAGCTTAGTAATAAGCATTTGAAGTTCCTCTTTTTCTTTCCATGGCTGCATTATTATTTTTTGAGAAGGTGTCTTACTTGGTCACCCAGGCTGGAGTGCAGTGGTACAATCAGTCTTAACATAACCTCAATTCCATCTCCTGGGCCCAAGCGACCTCAGCCTCCTGAGTAGCTAAAACCATAGGTGTGCACCACTATGCCTGGCTAATTTTTTCATTTTTTTTTTTTTTTTTTTTTTTTTTTTTTGTAGAGATAGGGTCTTGCTATGTTGCCTAGGCTGGTCTTGAACTCCTGGGCTCAAGTGATACTTGCCTCAGCCTCCCAAAGTGCTGGTATTGTATGTGTGAGTGACTATGCCCAGGCTAACTCATTTATTTTTAATGCTGATTATATGTCATTGTTTAGATGTACCACAGCTTACCCATTCACCAAGGAGGACATCTTGCTTGCTTCTATGTTTTCGCAGTTATGAAAAAAGTTGCTACAGACATCCATGTGTAGATTAAGCTCTCAACTCATTGGGTAAATACCAAGAAGCACAACTGTTGGATAGTATAGTAAGAACGTTTAGTTTTATAAGAAACTGCCAACTGCCCTCCCAAGTAACCATGCCACTTCACATTCTCAGTGATGAGAGTTCTGTTGCTTTTGCCATTATCTCATTGTTATAATTTACAATTCCTTAATGACATGAGGTTGAACATTTTCCATATGTTTATGTGCCATCTGTAAGAAGATTTCAGTGAGGTTTCTGTCCAGACCTTTTGCCCATTTTTTAATTAGCTTGTTCACATTTTTGCTGTTCACTTTTAGATAACAATCTTTTATCAAATATGCTTTTACAGTATTTTCTCAACCATGTCTTAGAGCATTTTTTTTAGTGAAGTCCAACTTATCAATTATGCCTTTAACACTAAATCTAAAAAGGTTGTCACCAAGCCCAAGGTAATCTAGATTGTCTCCTATGTTATCTTCTAGAAGTCCTGTAGTTTGATGTTTTATATTTACGTCTATGATTCATTTCAAATTAATTTTGTGAAGGGTTTAAGAGCTGTGTCTAGGTTTTTTTGTTATTGTTGTTGTTTTTGGCATACGGATGGTTTGGTTGTTCCAGCATTCATTGTTGAAAAGACTATATATGTGTGGTTTGGATCTTTAAATTAGTCTGATCATCTCTGCCTTTCAATTCTTATTTTTAGTCCATTTCCTTTGAGGTAATTTTTCATATGGAAGGCAGTCATCTTGCTGTTGATTTTCTAATTGTCCCTCCCCATCCCCAATGTTCTTCCTTTCCTATCTTCTTCTGGATTAAACGTATCTAATTTCTTTTGGCTTATAAGTCATACTTGCATTCTGTTTAGTGGTTACTTTTTTAAATCTTTTCCCTCTATTTTTCAGATTGGATATATCTATAGATTTTTCAAGTTCACTAATCCTGTCTTTTGCAACATTCAATAGTCCACACAATGAATTTTTCATTTCACATCTGACACATTTTAGTTACTGATTTTTCATCTTTATTATTTTACAATTTCCATTTCTCTAAGATTGTCTTTTTGCACACCAGTTTTTTCATGTTCTTGAGTATACTTAAATAGCTACTTTAAAGTTCTATTATTTCTATTAAGAAATTCTGGGTTACTTTGGTTTTTTTTTTTTTTTTTTTTTTCTTTCTTGATTTTGGGTCAAATTTTCTTGCTTTTTTGTATGGCTAGCGATTTTTAAATTGAATGGTAAGCATTGTGAGTAATACCGTGTAAGGAGTCTGGCTTATGTTATCTTCTTTTAAATGGTATTGTTTTATTTCTTGTTAAAGGAAACTGTTTGTTTGAACTTATCAAATGTGGTCCATAGGCTGGCTATTTTTGTAAACAAAGTTTTATTGGATATAGCCATGCCCATTTGTCTAATATTAATATATTATCTGGCTTCTTTTGTGCTATAATAGTAGAGCTGAGTAGTTGTGACATAGACCCTATCTATGTGTCTTAGTCCCTTCAGGATGGTCTAACAAAAAGAGACCAGCATGTAGTATTTTTAAGACTGGATGTTTATAAATACCAAAAATTTATTTCTCATGGTTCTGGAGGCTGGGAAGTCCAAGTTTAAGGCAGGAGCATATACGGTGTCTTGTGAAAGGCTGCTTTATGGTTCATAGCTTTTCACTGTGTCCCCACATGTCAGTAGGGGCAAGGGAACTTGCTGGGGTCTCTTTTATAAGGGAACTAATACTGTAATAACCATCTCCCAAAGGCCCCACCTCCAAATACCATCACTTTGGAGATTAGGTTTCAATATATGAATCTGGAGAAGCCACAAACATCCTGGCTCACAAGCCTAAGTCATAGCCCTTTAAGAAAACACATGTCAGTCCCTGTTTAGAGTATGCTACTGATTCCTAAGGCATCACATTTCTTGAGTTGTAACTAAATAAGATTGCTCCACTCAGCCTGCAATTCCAAGGATTCTAAGTACTGTATAACGTCTGGTGTCACTGTTCACCTCTTAGGTCCTAGAGCAAGTAATCTTTTGCTGAGATCTTGCAGATCCTTATCCTGGAGATGCACATCCCAGCACCCTTGACAAGTCCCATGCAAATTTCTGCCTCCCTTCCCAATCTTGAACTCTATCTTAAAAATTTCAGCTGTTTCAGTAACCCAAACCTCTGTTCCATCAGAGTTGCCACTCTCTGACTCTCCTGGGGCTCAGCCTCCCATGGTAATGCTGGAAGATACTCCCAGGTAGAATCCCACAATGACCAACTGTGGGATTTAACATCTTGTGTTTTTCTTCTCAGGGCTCGCAATCCAGTGCTCCTTGTTGCTCTATGCCTGAAAATACATGCCAATATATATTTTGTCCCGTTTTAAAATTGGTTTTGGTGAATGCACAAATCTGGCACTACTTCCTTTGTTAGGGTAAGAAAAAGCTGCTTTTGCAAAACAAAAGATCTTAAAACACAGAATATTCTGATGGTTCCACTCACAGCCTTTTATTGACACTCACTGGGTTCTCAAAGTAATTTTTTTCAGGTTAACCATGTCCAATTCCCTGAACCATCCTTCACAGTAAAAAATAGACGCTATGAAAAATCCTAACATGCTGATGATGCACAACCAAGACAGTCACCATCTTTAGTTCAGGCTAGTAAGCAAGATGGACACTACACATATCTGTTTCCTTCTTAAATTAACATCTCTGAAATCTGGAGCATGAAGCAGGGCCTACGGAACTAAAGGTAATTAAAAGCAGAAGACTGGCTTTCCTTTCCTACCCCTCATATCACTTTTTTTAGGGGTAGGAAGAGAAGTAGTAGTATGAGAGAAACTGGGTAGAATTTATAGAATAATATATGGCAGTAGACCTGGCAAACATCAACTCCTCTGGACATCTTTAATTACCAACTATTTAAAAATGATTTAGATGCATGCAAGCTTCTGCCTTAAGATCAGTGGTTTCAGGCCAGGCGCAGTGGCTCATACCTGTAATCCAAGCACTTTGGGAGGCTGAGGTGGGCAGATCACTTGACCTTAGGAGTTCAAGAAGAGCCTGGGCAACATGGTAAAACCCTGTTTCTACAAAAAATTAGCTGGGCATGGTGGCTTGTGCCTGAAGGCCAGCTATCCAGTAGGCTGAGGTGAAAGGATCATCTGAACCCAGGGGGTCCAGGCTGCAGTAAGCCATGATTGCATCCTTTACTCCAACCTGGGTAACAGAGTAAAACCCTGTCTTAAAAAAAAAAAAAAAAAAAAAAAATCAGTGTTTTCAGAAACAAATTTTATGAATTTTTAGAGCTATGTTTTTAGTACAAAAACTAAGATACCATCAGGAACCATTAATATCATTCATAGAGATTACCTGTGTTCTCTTACAGATAGTCCTCTTTAAAATGAAGCTGTCTTGTATTGTTTTAGCTATCCTTAAGCCTCTTAAGAGAAGCTCATTCAGTGATAATACTCACTTGGGAAGCTTAGGAGGAACATCACAAGCATTGTCATCCTCTACTGTCCAAACATCAAACCAGGGTAGGAATGAGATAGGCAGAAAACTCTTTAACCTTAATCTGAGCTTTAGTACAATTTCACAGGGAACAGTCAGAAGGAAAAATGGGTGGCTTTGCTATGTCTAACCTGCACTGTTGTTGAGAAGCAGCACTAGAGTAAAGCAAACACTGTTTACTACTCTTTCAGTTGTAAATATCTGACCAGGAGATAAAGCCAAAATCTAATAGTAGTGCAAGGTCTGTAGGCTCATGAGGTTTGGGGAGGAACAAATTTTTATGTGCTTGTTTTGCTTGACAGTATAGATCAGGATTCAGCAAATGTTTTCTGTAAAGGGTCAGATAGTAAATATTTTTAAGCTTTGTGGGCCACATGATATGTCACAACTATTCAGTTCTGCTATTGTAGTATGAATGCAGCAGAACATGGACACATGTAAAGAAGTGACAATGGCTGTACAAAAACAGCTGGAATTTGGCCCAAGACCTATGGTTTGCTTACCCTTATAGATAAATCTAAGCTAGCAAAAGTTTAACTGTTTTCAGTTTTTAAAAATTTGCAAGATCCTGAAAAAAAAAAGTTTTCCTATTTTGCAAATTGCCATTTTTATTGAGTGATTATCTTTTTCTTCTAATGGTAAGATAAAGCTGTTTGTTTTTACCTTACGTTTCTTCCATGTGACCAAAGTGATGAAAGGATTTTTACATGCCACTCAATCATACATTCTTTTGCATTCCGTAACTTCAAAATGAAACCTCCCTTCTCTTGACAGGTAAACACTACATGTGAAGAGTGGTGAAAGGAACGCTGATTACTGAAGTGGCCTGGAGAGGGAAAGCACTGGTCAACGTCACATGGACAAACTTCATTGTTTTCTAAAGATGGCCTGGAAGTAGACTTTGCCACTGCTTCCTCCATAAACAGCTCTTCCTAACATGGGCTGCATGAAATCAAAGCAAACTTTCCCATTTCCTAACTTATATGAAAGTGAGAAGCAGCATGAGAGTGAAGAACCCTTTATGCCAGAAGAGAAATGTCAACCTAGGATGCCTTCTCTAGTCAATGTCAAAGAGGAAGTGAAGGAACCCCCAGGGACCAATCCTGTGATCTTGGAATATGCACACCACCTGTCCCAGGATATCTTGTGTGATGCCTTGCAGCAATGGGCATGCAATAACATCAAGTACCATGACATTCCATACATCGAGAGTGAGGAGCCTTGAGGCTGTAGGATGACAACAGTTTGACTGTGGAGGTGCTAGTTTAAATACATGCAACAAACGCAAAATCTGGTGTGCAAAAGTACAAATAACTATCTGGATTTCAAAACGTGTCTACGATAATGTCACTAGTGTTAGAATATCTAGGATGAAATGCATTATGCATTTGAAGAACTTCTACGTTAACAGCAAATTGTTTAGTCTTAGATTTTAGTCATCTGAAGGGCTAAACAGAGGACCTGTGACACCCAATAATGAGCTGTATCTTATAGCACTTCTTCCTAAGTAATGGCATCACCAAAGAAAATGCTAAGGAATAAAAACTGCCCCAAATTCTAAATAGTTATTTTAAAAGTTGTCCTTTAAAATAACAATTTTTGTTAATTTATACCCAAAAAAGTCCAGATAAGTAAAGGGCTTTTCTAAAATTCCTTGGCAAGGGGATGGCACTCAATTCACAGTGATTAACAGTAAGTCTTGTTGGTCAAAATCATGCGTCAAGGATCTCTGCTTCTTGACACAAATGAAGGCTGTCTTTAATAAGATATTTATTTTTGTAGAAGAGAAGTGTAACTACCACCTTGGACCTCAGGGCCCTAAATAATTACAGCTGTTACTGGACAACTCAGACTTTGTGCCTAACGCCTCCTAACGATAGCAGTTTATAGAAGCCATGACATTAGTGTTTATTACATTGAATTAAGAAGCCAGTGATATAACTATACAAGACGACTAGCATGGGTACCTTTTATAAACAGCAATCCAGTAAATCTTAAAAATAACAGAAGCCTACTCTGCAAGGTAGAAATTTTCAGTATTGTGTATTAAGCTTTACTGTCTTGGAGGTGCAAAGGGCTGGAATATGGGCATTTATCCCCAGTATTTTATTGACTAGTGGGGTAGTCACCATTAAAATTACTGTGAGACCAGGTAGGTAACGCATGAAGATTTACAGTTATATTGCAAAACAGAAAAGATAAAACTGTCCTTTGAGGAGAGTACTCGTTTTCTGGGTTTTTGTTATTTTTTAGTGGTAACACAAGCCTATAGGACATTTATAGCCACCTATTAGGGAAGCTGTTTTTCTTTTTCATTTTTACTGTCACAGAACATAAACACACCCCTTTTTGTTTTAAAGGACTACTTTAAAACAAAAGATCAGTGGTAACAGAAAATTGGGAAAGGGGAAAATGAAATTAAGACAACTTGTTGGAAAATTAAGACAGTTTCTAGGATTATCTTTTCATAAGATTTGGTACACAGTGAGTTTAAATGAAAAGAAAATTATTTAAGCCTGTGTATGTTAGAGCCGCAATACACCACTGATATTAAAAACTAAAGGTTAAAAAAAAAGCTTATAACCTCTTTAATAAGATAAATATGTATTTGCCTTGTAAGCAGGCAGAAAATCTACCTCTAATTTTAACACTCATGTTTTGAAACCCACAATTAAATAGAGTGAATTCTCCAAGTTACATGAGCAAGGAAAACATTATTTGAAACATGCCATATTTCAGTTGCCTTTGGACACCTCATCATTCAACTTTAATTTTACTGAGTTCCACAATTTGTACTGTCCCACTGTACTTGCAATCTATAATTTATATAATAGAAAAACAACCAAACTCATTCATACAAGGATCTGAAGTTACAAGGCTAAGGGCAGAAAGTTTCCCATTCGTATAAAACATGTCCAGGTCATGAAGAGTAGTTCAGATTGAGTGACAAAAGCATAGGTGTGGTTGTTTTTCATTCATTTTGTATCTCACACCAAGCCACTTTTGCTGCAAGGTCATTTGCTGCTTTAAATGTACAATTAGGAATATAAAATAAGTACTGATAAGAAAACACAAAGCCACATAAAGCAGCATGTCCCACTAAATTTTTTAGTATACATAGGGACAGAGACCAGTGAGTTTTGCCTGTATCTAAGTATTTTAATTTCAGGTTTCTTCTCTGCCCTGGACCCCTATTTCCCCAGGGTGTAATAGCGATACCTGCTGGATCCATATCAGCTGGAAGTCTAATCTCTGTTGCTGCCCTCTCTCAGCAACTATGGTAGGATAGTTTTATCACCAAGCACCATTCCCTTGTCCCTGATTCACATTTTAATAGAGTATGATATCTTGTGTACAGTATTTCCAAGACTTATCTTTGAAATATATGCTGTATTATACGTCATCCCATGACATACATGAACTACAAGTCTTGAATAATCAGTGAGCTAGTGGGTCAATCAAGATGGAAGAGAAAGAGATGAATAAACAAATAAATAAAAAAGATGACTGAATGAATGACAGAGATGAACAAACAAATTTACATTACATGTGATAATTATCATGATACAGGTTGGCCTTCATGACAAGACAGATGAGAGTGTCATTGATAGGATAGTAGCCTTCTTTCAGATCTTTACATTGAAATATTGGCTTTACTTCAATTTCAAAGTCTTTCATGAACAATAAAAGAGAGTAGAAGGACTGCCTGAGAAGCCAGGAGACATATAAAATAGATAACTGGAAGACTTACTAGCTCCTGGAGAGGGAAACATTTGCAACATCCAGTGTAAGGGCAAATGAGCTTTTACCAGCACAACCAAGAACCTCCAGGTGGCAACTGTGGAAGCAGGTTATCAGAGAAAATAAACGTGCACATTCCTTGTTTACAAAGACTTCAACCCACAAATATGCTTCTCTGCTGCCTTCCCCAGTTGTCTCTTATGTACTACTGTCACCTTTCAGTTTTATGCCTTTGATCCTAAAATTCTCTACTTTTGTTGCCTTATCAGTTCTTTGCAATCTGCCTGTGGTTATTAGCACTTAAAACACAATTTTGAAGGGGACAAAAGTGATTATCTTAGTCCCAAAGAAATAATTTGTCAAACTGCCTTATTAGTACTAGTATTAAAAACAGACACATTTAATAAAGTAGCATGATACTCATTTATCCGACTCAGTATCATTGGCCTTTTATGAAATGAGGAAATTATACTTAGTTTTAAAAATCAAGAGTCAGACACACTTTATAAGTAATATCAAGGAACAGTAATTTAAAACCAAAGTTCTAAAAAATACCTTGTTTGAGTCATCACAATGTCCTTATCCTGGATTTGAATGGCCAAATAGGACATATCTGTTTTGGAGCTGTGGGCATTAGTTCAGAAGCACTACCTGAATCTTAATTTTCTAAACTTGAGTTTTATTAGCAAATCCTCTTCTCTGTAAGACTTAGCTATGAAGTGGTATATTTTTCCAAATATTTTTCTGAAAAAATTTGTTGTAACTGCACAATAAAAGTCCAGTTGCAATTAAATAGCTGTGAGTTCTTATTTAACTGAAGCAAATCATTTCTGACATTGTGTACTTTCAATTTTTTTAAACAATATAAAAGACAATAATTTCTGCATTGTTAACAAATACAGAGAATAAAAATCCACTCACACAAATAATTTCTTGGATCATTCAGGTCCAATTTAGGACCTTTAAGAATATAAATGTAAATGTATCTAATATCATGGCATTTTTTTTTTTTTTTTGAGATGGAGTCTCACTCTATCACCCAGGCTGGAGTGGTGGAATGGTACGATCTCGGCTCACTGCAACCTCCACCTCCCGAGTTCAAACAAGTCTCCTGCTACAGCCTCCTGAGTTGCTGGGATTACAGGCACCCACCATCACACCCAGCTAATTTTTGTATTTTTAGTAGAGACAAGGGTTCACCATGTTGGCCAGGCTGGTCTAGAACTCCTAACTTTGTGATTCACCCACTTCGGCCTCCCGAAGTGCTGGGATTATAGACGTAAGCCACCATGTCCGGCCTATCATGGCATCTACATTCCAGATTTGTTATGCAATTATTTGAAAGAAAAATGCTTCACGTAAAACAGATTAAGAATTGAGAAAACATAAAGCAGTACCTTCTGGGCTGCCATTTCTTTATCTATGAGAAGGTGCAGAACATCATCTTTAATGTCTTTTTCAGTTCTGCTGGCTTTTCGTTCTTACAAACCTGAAGTTCTCCTAAAGAATATGGGATGAAGGAGAAACTAAAACAAGTTACAAAATAAGTTATAAAGTTACCTTTAGTTTAAAAATTATTCTTGCCTAGAACTTTAAGGTTCTGAGTCTGGAATACCTTTTAGTTCTGTCATACCTTAAAAAGTACTTATTAACAATATCAATTATTGAATATATCTTTTGAACAAAAGTCGTCTTGCTTTCCATTTTTTTCCTCCTGATTTGAACCTTGTTTATAAGGATAATTATCACACAGAAGTCTTAGGTAAATTATAAAAAAGAGTGTCTCTATCTAAGAGATTGTAGTTTCCTAATTTCTCATTCTACTGGATTAACGAATACTGCAAATAACAAGAAAATAATGCTTTCACTTTCACCATGGGATGGTACTGACTATTTTAGGGAAGACCAAGGCTGAGTAATACTGAAGAGAGAACTTCATAAAAACCTTTTCTCTTTGCTCAAGATTTCTAATGTTTATTAAAGGAGCTCTTCTGCTACAGTAACTCTTACTTTAAAACACACTCATATATGGAGAAAATTCTGAGATATTAACACAGTTAATATCCAAAACAATTTTTGGGGTCTTTTTTATATTCTATACCTAAGTTGATTTAACCCACATATAAGCCACTACCAAAAGCAAAATAAAGATCCCATTTCAATAGATACACTACTGAAGAAAGTATCTAAAAACCTTCATTTTTCCATCTTCTAAAATAGGGATTGGCAAACTTTTTCTGACAAAATCCAGACAGTGAATAATTAGGCTTTGTGGGCCTTACCATCTCTATTGCAACTACTCATTTCAAAGCAGCCACAGAAAATATATAAACAGATGAGTATAGCTAGTTTCAATAAAGCTTTATTTGTGAACTGTGATATTTCATATAATTTTCACATGTCATGAAACATTAGTCTTTGATTTCTTTTCCCAACCATTTAAAAATGCAGAAACCATTCTTAGCTTGCAGAGTATATAAAAACAGGCAGCAGGCTGGATTTGGCCCATGTGCTGGAGATTGCCAACCCATGCTACAAAATATACCTTAAAAGCCTGTCACCTCAAAATTTCAAATCATTGCTTCCCAAAGACTTAAAGTAATTATTCAAATATTCATCAGTAACTTCTTTCAGATCAGCTGGTTTCCATTTTGGACTCTGGTCTTTATCAATTAAAACTGTCAAGAGAAGATACAAATGTTAGTGCCTTTTTTTCTGGTATTACTAGATTTTAATTACTGAATTAACAGTAACTATCTTATACTAGGCACATCTTTCTAAAACACATTTTTCCCTTCAAGTTTTTACATGTGCTTTATTTTTCTAATTAAACCCCCAGGGATGGATAGCAATATACTTCTGATTATTGGTGTGGGTATTTTCTAACTTCCTAAGCTGCATGTCTCTAGCTTTAATAAAGCCTACTCAATTAATCCAGTAGTTTAAACATTAGAATTCTTTTTTTCTTCTTGAAATAAAATTGCAAATGAAACCTCCACATTACAAAACAGCTAAAATCAGTGTTTAGTTTGAAACAAAGGCAGGGGAGGGCAGAGGGGCCAGATGTGCCTTCTAATCTCCTCCACATTGAATTTTGGGAGGAAATTAATTGCTTAAGGTAGAGAAAATGGGACTTCATGCATAATTAAATGTGTAACTGTTGTTCTGCTGAATCCTCCAGTTTGGACAGCTCTGGATTTTTTAAAAAATCAGGTTATCATGAAACGAGTTCTCCTATTTCAGTGTAGTCATCACTTACTATAACCACATAGTATCCCCACAGGATTATGAGGCCATCTGTAACTTCTCCTAAAAAGGGGGAGAAGAATATCCAGTATACTGTAGTTATACAAATAGTATCATTTAGGAGACTGCGTGGAAGGTATGCAAGATCTCTTTATTATTTCTTACAACCTCATGTGAATCTACAATGATCTCAATATTTTTTTTTTTAAGTTATGGTTGAGGCAGCAAATTTCAACCATGCTTAAAGTGCACATAATTCTTGTAAAGAATGGAAATATTTAAATGTGCAAACTACAGTGAACTAGAAAACCTGAATTTAGCTTTTTTTTTTTTTTTTTTTTTTTTTTTTTTAAGCATTTAAAGACTAAAATAGTTAAAGCAGCAGTATGGAAACCAAGGACCAAGGCTGCCTTGGTAGGTAGGGGGAAGGAAGCTTTTACATACAATAAAATGCAGATACTGGAGGTTTTGTTTTTAAGATTTAACTCCCTACTATGAGATTCTTGTATCAAATCAGTGGCAATATTAAACACTGATGTTCTGATCCCTACTATGTGAAAGTTTTATATTCAATGGACAGTGTAAACAAAGAATAACCCTGGCACATTCTCTCTACAAGAATCTCTTCTGTAAATTTTCCGGTCAATACTATCTCCTTGAGATCCCACTGAAGGACAAGAGGAAAGAGAATATTAAACAAATTTGTTATTTTATTTCAAGTTAACATTTTTTTTTTACTATAATAGATATAACATAAGTTCTTGCCATGTAGGCAGCTCAGGTTTTTCAAGTCTCCTGAAATAACCACTACATGGAATTTGAGTGGGTATCCAGCCCTACTAAGACAGTCTTTTTTTCGTCTATAACCAGAAAGTAGTAATTTGTTCTAGATGTTAACAATAAGAATTTTTAACAACTGTTAAATTTGCTATCTTACTTTAATTTGCTAATATGTTTTTATTATTAGCAAAATGCAGCAAACATTTGATTATGCAAGAACACTGCAGTTTTACTCAGAACAGATACTGCTTTCTGAATAAAAAGTCTATACTGAAAGAGGCGGCAATATACTTTCTCTTCATTAAAACGTAGCAGGATAAGTAAGCACTTCCTTTATGAATAAGAACTTTGATACTACTTAGTTTCAACATTTTTTCCTCAAAATAATAGTATTTATCTAAAAACAGTATTTTTTGTTTTAAGGAAGGCCTGCTACAACATATAATGAATACTTTAGCAATATAACCTAAGTAGTGTACGGGTCCTCTAAAATCAGAGGTCTGGGCTATCATCCATATGCAGCAAGAATGTGCAGAGAAATTCGTGAGGAAAATGCCTATTTTACTTAGTTTCTACAAGACACACAGCCATCTCCTCTGATTAACTCCATGTGCTGATTCCTAAAAATATTTCAATCAAGGTCTTATTTTTGATATTGTGTCATGTCAGAAATGAAGAGAACTCTGTAAGAGTGACTGGTGTTTATCAAAGCTTAAGAGCTCAGAGAGCATAATAACCTCTTATTCAGATAAAGTATATCCAAGCTGGGCACAGTGGCTCACGTCTGTAATCAGCACTTTGGGAGGCTGAGGAAGGTGGATCACATGAGATTAGAAGTTTGAGACCAGCCTGGCCAACATGGTGAAACCCTGTTTCTACTAAAAATAGAAAAATTAGGCAGGACTGGTGGCATGTGCCTGTAGTCCCAGCTACTCAGGAGGCTGAGGCAGGAGAATCACTTGAACCTGAGAGGTGGAGGTCGCAGTGCGCCGAGATTGCACCACTGAACTCCAGCCTGTCTCAAAAAAAAAAAAAAAAAAAGTGTATCCAGAGTCTGCACTACAGTCAAATAATTAATAAAAACAGGAACATTAGACATGCAAATACATGCAGAGGCAACAACTCATTTTATACAACATAAATAACAGCTTTTTATAGGGGTAAGAGTTACACATAAAAACGAATTGTTCCAAGTTTGCTAGAAAAAAAAAAGTCAAGTATTTCACTTGCTTTTTCCAAATATGCTGGCACTGGAGATTATAAGCAAAAATAGAAAGCATTAGTAAGAAAATCTGCAGATGTTACTAATGATGTCATATGGTCTTTTTCCCCAGCAGTGTTTAACTGCTCAGGTACAGGCAAGAAGGTGGAAAGTAGCGTTAGATCGCTGGTCAATTTTGCCAGGCCAGTACAAGAGAGGGAGAAAGGTAGGGGACTTGAGGGCTTTTGTAAGGGAATAAATGCATGTTTTAAAGGCCACAGCAGCAGGATGAGTTTACAAACTTAGTGCTGCACTTATCAGAGGTAGTACATGAGTATAGGGGCAGGATTACCTTATATACAAATTAGAGAGCAGTGGCCAAGTTAAGTCTATTTTTAAAACAATATCAATTTCAAGACTGATCTTCCTTTTTATAGCCCACATGGTAACATTTTTTTAAAAAACATACACAATTTTACAATCTTTATAAAAGTTTAACTTTCACTACTAAAACAACTATAGGTTGAGTATTCTTTATCTGAAATGCTTGGGATCATAAGTGTTTCAGGTTTGAGATTTTTTTTTTTTTTTCAGATTTTGGAATATTTGCATTATACTTACGATCCAATGAACAGTTCCTCTGAGTGTCATGTTGGTGCTCAAAGAGTTTCAGATTTTGGTACATTTTGGGTTTTAGGATTTGGGGTACACAATCTGTATCTTCTTTAATTAACAGCATATGATCACAAATCCCATTTCCCCAAAATGGTAAGTTCCCATTTGCCACTTACGAGCTCTGATGCCTTCATGAAAGTCATGACCTCTCTGAAAGAAAATTGAGATTAAATGGGGATAATTTGTGGGTGTCATTATTCTGGGTGATCTTCTCTCTCCTCTATTCACTTCAGCCTTCCACTCCCATGGCCACAATCTGAACCATGACGTTTAGAGACTGAACCATGTCTGACAGCACACTCTGATCACTACCTCCTAATCTTATTTGCTCCAGTATCTCCACTGCTACAAATCCTCGATCTTACCGAGGTCCCCTATGACTTTCTCCCTATCTGCACTGGCTTCACTTTGCTCTTCATGCAGCCCAATTTTACCAGTCCTTTAAAATGATCACTTTCCTTTCAAAATGCTGTCATCTCCCTCTCATCTTTTTCTCTTTTATAGAAACCTAGCAAAATCTTGGCACCAACTAAACCCTACCATGTACCCCTTGCCTGCACTTCAGCAGCTACATCTTGCTGCAGAAAATTGTATAACCGTGACTGGTTTCATTTAAAATTCATGATCAAAAATCTCAAACGGGCACAGAAAACTGCCAAACACCAAGGTCTCTTCCCTACTCCCCAAGATAATGATTTAAAGTGTCTTCTGCCTTCTCAACCTCTACCCGTAGCGTGCACTCTTATTAAGTCTCAGTCAATTACTTAACCTCTGACTTCTATAAAAAAACAAGAAGCCCTTAGATGGGAAATCTTGTCCTCTGAGAGCACTAAAAGTCTGCAGGCAACTGCGGCTATCTGCACATACCTTCCCTTTCAATGCCATGGAGGAAAGGACCATCCCCTTTTCAAAGGCCAGTGCTCCCTTGCATTCCAATTCACATCCCCTCTTGCCTTCTCAAGGATGGACTTTGCTTGATGTGGTCACTTACTTTTCTTTTTCTAAAATCATCAATGTAGGCAATATAATTGAGTGGCTAAATGCATGCAGTTCATTTACGTCTAGGTTCACATCCTGATTTGACTACATATTAACTTTGTGACCTTGGACTAGTAATTTCTCCAACTCCTAATTTCCTTACATGAAAATGTAATTTATACATCCATCCTAGGATTATTTTAATCCATATCCAAGCACAGTGTCTGACACTAAGAGTTCAGTAAATGTTAACTACCATTCGTATCATCAACGCAATCTTTTTTCTCTATTGGATCATTCTCAATCATTTTTAAACATGTTCTAGTACCTTCCATCTTACAAAATAAAAAAGGAACCTCACTTGATTCCACAGTTTCAGCTTCTATCCTATTTCTCTTTCAAGAATATTCGTCTACACATATTCTCTCCACTTCTTCACATCCCATTTTTCCTCTCCCCACTCCTCTAATATGGCTTGCCAAAACCACCCATGATGTCAGCAACGCCAAAGTCAAATGACACTTCTAACCTCATCTACACTTTGGCAGTGTTCAACACTGCCCATTACACCCTCTCTCCTCCCTCAAACGTTCCTCTCTTTCTTTTGTGACACCACACTCTTCTGGTCCTCCTGCCTCTCCATCTTTTTTTCCTTCCTACTGCTCTTTCTCTACCACACCTCAAAATGTCAGTGTTCCTTAGGGCTCAGGTCTGGACTCTCATTTTCTTTCTATGTGATCTTATCCATTCAGCGCTCAACATAGCAGCCTGAGTGATCAGTTCTTTAAAGTATAAGATCATGGCATTTTGCTGCTCATAATCATCTAGTGGCTTCCCAATTTATTCAGCCAAAGTCATTATAGAGACCATCAAGGTTCTGTATGCTCTGCACAGCCTTTCTCTACACTGTTCCCTGTGGCCTTATCTCTCACTCACTACCACCTCTATCCCCTATCCCCCTCCACAGAGCCTCATGCTCCTGCCTCAGAGCTTTGTTCTTGCAGTTCCCTCTGCCTGGGATGCTCTTCCTCAGATAATTGTATGGCTCACTTCCTCAGGAATTCCCTCAAAGAACATCTCAGTGAGGGCTAATCTGGTCACCCTATCTATAATTCATCCCGCTGTTACCCTATATCACATATTCTGCTTCCTTTTTCTCCTTAATAATAATATAATATATATTTTATGTATTAATCTCATTTACAGTCTATTTCCCCATTATAAAGTAAGTTCCATGAAGGCAAGGATTTTGTCTGTTATCCTACTCTATTCCCCAAGATAATGATTTAAACTGTTTTCTGCCTTTTCAGCCTCTACCCCTGGAGCATACCTAGGTACCTGGAACCTATAAACCAGGGTACCTCTAACAGTGCCTATCACATAGTAAGCACTCTTGTTTAGTAAATAATGTATCTCCAAGGTCTTTTTAGTTGCTGTTGGTGTCTTTCATATTTGAATCTCTGATCTTCTAAGCACTAAGTCCTAAATGCATTCCTTCCCTCACATCCATCAAGTCCTATCAATTCTATCTCCCACATGTGTCTCACATGCATTTACTTCTCTTCATTGCCACCACGCTTGTCTAAGCACTACTATTTCACACCTGCATCAGTGCAGGACATTTATATCTGGTCTCTAAACCGTTCTTGAACCCCTCGAACCCTGAGTCCACTTAGCAGCAATCATTTCCTTCTTAAAGCAAACTGAATCAAATCAAATGAAAAATCAAATCACCCCCTGCTTAAGCCCAAGAGACTTCTCAACATACTCCTTTCTCATTCTTCAGATCACAATGAAGTCACATCACAAAGATGTCTTCCCTGACCTACTTACTTAAAGCAGGTGTCCCACTGCCCCCCAACTCCCTCCTGTCCCTGCATCAATCTCTTCTATCAACAACACTGTGTTTTCTTTTAGCATACTTATTACAATTTATAATTATTTCACTTATTTTGTTTGCTTGTTCTTTATAGTCTCAGTAGACTAAACTATGAAAATAAAGGACTGTGTCTTCTTATTCAACAACCTAAGCCTAACACTGAGCATAGTGCCTGACACATAGCTAACATATTTGCTGAGAGAATGAAAGCAGGAATCAATCAATCTAGGCAGTGCACTAAAAGTTCAATGAAAAACATGGAATGTGTGAAGTATACAGGACAGTGGTCAAGAGTGCAGGCACCAGAGTAAGACTGCCTGGTTTCATATGCCGTATCTCTGCACTTAATAGTGGGACAACCTAAGGCAGGTTACGTCACTATGCCACACAGTACCAATCCTCGTAAAGATACCATAAGATTTAACGGAGAGAATACATACAAAGTGCCTAGCATAGTACCTGCACATATTAAACAATAGACATCGGCTACCATTTACATCCCACAAGAAGTGACTTTAAGACATGGCTAATAGAGTTATTTCTAACTAGATGAACTACTTTGAACATCTTTTGAACATCATTTTTTTTTTTTTTTTTTTTTGAGACACAGTCTCGCTGTCACCAGGCTGGAGTACAGTGGTGCGATCTCAGCCCACTGGAACTTCCACCTCCCAGGCTGGAGCGATTCTCCTGCCTCAGCCTGGTGAGTAGCTGGGACTACAGGTATATGCCACCATACCCAGCTGATTTTTCTATTTTTAGAAGAGACAGGGTTTCACCATGTTGGCCAGGATAGTCTGGATCTCTTGACCTTCTGATCTGTCCGCCTCGGCCTCCCAAAGTGCTGGGATTACAGGCGTACGCCACCACACCTGGCCGAACATTTTAATAACTATTAAAGTCATTAGGAATGTCTGCTTTCAAAGACTTAATAACAATCTGGATAGCAATACTTCCACACCTCTAAAGCTAACTGGCCTGTTGTGTTTTTGTAGAGCAAATTTACATGTGAATTTAGTTTTCTTGTTTGCCCTTGGTATATTTTACAAGTTCTACCATAAACGTATGTTACTTTCAGAACTAAAAAATGACAATAATTTTTTAATTTAATTCTTACCATACAAGCTTGACTCAGCCGATACTCCATAGTTAGTACTTCTTGCAAGGTCTTTGAAGACCCCTCCATGAGTTGCCTTAGTGTGATCTTTAGAGATGTTGGAGACATTTTATTAATTACCTTTTGGGGGAAAAAAATTTACTACTGTTAGTCCAATAGTTCCTTTATTGTCCATATAACAAATAAGCTGAGTGTCTATGTAAATAGTATTAAAATATGCCAAAATCTCATAAAAGATTATACCCTAGTTTAATTCTGCCAAAGCACTGAACAAAAGTTTTCTAATCTACTACAAAAACAAAACATCATTCTACAAATGGAATAAATTCTGTACCTGTGACTAAAGTAATAAATCCATATTTGTAGTTTGCCTAGAATAAATTATCATCCCAACTAGCTAACAGCAATTACACTTAAATAAAATTAATACACACCTTACACACCAATCATATTCATGGAGTGAAGGCGATAACGTATACCGTGGTCCATTTCCAAGACAAAGTGCCTTGAATTGGCTGAGGTCAGTAAACTACAGAAGAAACAGGATATACTAGGCCCCTGCTTGGATAGCCAATGCCTGCTTGTTGGCTCCCCCCTTTCCTCCCCCTTCACTCCACTTAGTTGCCCTCACCTGAACCAAAGAAATTTAGACTAAGATAAAAGTTTAATAGTCTGCAAAACAGCTCACTTTGTCTGTTCTTATCAGCCTGCCCAGCTACTTAGGTCATAAGTCAAATACTTGAAGAGTCCCTGAGCTAACTAGGATTGCATGCCATTGTGGGCTGCAACAAAATGCAGCAAGACAATCCTAAAAGAAACACCTATAGTCCTGCCTAACAATCAGTAGGTGACGTCTGGGAAGATTATAACCCCATAGTACTCAGCCTATAAGGAACCAGGGGAGGGCCCTGCGCATTAAGGGATAAATTATTTGTTAAAACTGTGGTGGGGCCAGGCGCAGTGGCTCATGCCTGTAATCCCAGCACTTTGTGAAGCCAAGGCAGGTGGATCACCTGAAGTTGGGAGTTCAGGACCAGCCTGACCAACATGGAGAAACCCCATCTCTACTAAACATACAAAATTAGCCGGGCATGGTGGTGCATGCCTGTAATCACAGCTACTCAGGAGGCTGAGGCAGGAGAATTGCTTGAAACTGGGAGGCAAAGGTTATGGTGAGCCGAGATCATGCCATTGCACTCCAGCCTGGGCAACAAGAATGAAACTCCGTCTCAAAAACAAACAAACAACCTACTGTGCTGGGTGTGCCTACACACCAGACACCTGATTTTGCAAGACTGTCATTAAAAACCTCACTTCCGCTACTATTCAGGTTTCATGAGTCCATTCTGTGGGTTTGGACGGGGGAGCTGTTTCTCACAACTTGGTGGCCTGCAAGCGGATCTCTGTGCCTGCACAGAGTGAGAGTCCAGCAGAGAAGGAAGACGCATCCCACTTGAGTTACCTGCTCTGTCTGGATTTTTTTACTCCATGCAGAAGCCACAGACAAACCCGAGACTGTTATTCAGGAGGCAGTAGAGGGGACACAGGGAGAAAAGCAGGTACCGTGGCAGCCGGGCAACATCACGCACAAGCCAAGGTAGGAAAACCGGTCTGTAAGTACTGCCCTGGTGGTTGGGCCTTTTCGGTGGTCTCAGGGTGTGCAAGAAACCTCCAGTAAAGAGGGCTGAATACACAGGGAAAACCTCAGGCACAGAGACTATCCAAAGATGGGAAACTCTAGGCCTTGGGAACAAAGAAAAGAGGCAACTAAAAAGATCCCGTCTGACATTCTACCAGATAGTTTGAAGGGATAATCCTCAAATCAGGGAAAAGGAAAAGCAAAAGATACAGTACTGTTTTACCAGGCCCAAAAAGCCCGTTTGTCAGCCTTTGGACTTTTGGCCCAAGTTTGGCTCAGAAAAGGACTGGGTGTGCCAAGCTTTAACTCTCTATGTGAATGATAAAACCTCATCCTCACAAGAGGACATGGATTATGTTCTTTGTTGTATTAGTGAATTAACCCCATGTTAACACAGGAAAGAGCCCTTGCCCAGTGAAAAGCCCTGAGATCCCCTAACACACTCCCCTCCTGCCATATCTCACAGAGCAGAGGACAGGGAGATCAGGAGGCAATGGGAAGGTCGGAGGAAGAGGAATCTGGGGGTCATGAAGACGCTAAGCCCAATGCTCCCTTAATTCCTTATCCAAACTTGAGGAAAGAATTAGGGCAAAGTAAAAAGGACGTTAAAAATTTCCCAATTTCTTCTAAACAGCAGGAGTCTAATATGTACTCTCTTAGAGACGTCTATGGAACGGGGAGGAGTTGGGTTTGAGTGCACCTCTAATAAGTACTGAGGTGAGGAATTTTAAAAAGGAAATGAGGCCACTCTTGGAAGATCCCCTTGGTTTAGCAGAGTAGCTAGATCAATTTTCAGGACCCGATTTTTATACTTAAGCTGAGATGATGTCAGTCATGAACATTCTGTTTACTGGGGAAGAGAGGCGAATAATTAGAAGGACAGCCATAATCATTTGGGAAAGACAGCATCCTCCCTGGCAAGAAGTCCTGCCAACTGAGCAGAAATTCCCAAATGCAAATCCCAGATGGGATAACAATAACTGCAGAGATCAGGCTCAAATGCAGAGCCTAAGGAAACTAATCATTAAAGGGATTAAAAAGTCCACTCCTAGGACACAAAATGTCTCGAAAGCATTTGAGATTCAACAACATCAACAACAACAACGACAGCAAAAGAGACTCCCTCTGTGTTCCTGCAGAAGCTCAGGGATCAAATGAGAAAATATTCAGCATTAAATCCAGAGGACCCAATAGGGAAAGGCCTTTTAAAGATTCATTTTGTAACTAAAAGCTGGCCTGATACTACTATGAACCTGCAGAAGATTAGTGGATGGAATGAAAAACCAATTAAGGAATCGCTAAGGGAAGCTGAGAAGGTTTTTGTAAGAAGAAAGGGATAAAGAGAAAAAGAAAGCAGATTGGAAAGAGAAAGGGGAGGAAATGGCATACGTAGAGGGCCAGAGAGAGAAAGAGTTAAGGTGCTGACCCTGAAGGCAAGGGAAAGCCCAGTGCACAGCTGTGTGTGTGGGAGCCACTGGACTAAGCAGCGGAGACAGGGCAGGCAGCGTAAGACACTGTGCAGGCATGGTGGTGCCCAGAGAAAGAGTCGGAGCCGTCTGTCAGACGTGGGGGAGCCAGGGCACAGCACAGCTCAGCTCATGCAGAGAGAACGAGAAAACAACTGAGTGTGAGGGAAAAAGGAAATAGGGGATGTCAGACAGAGAGACGGAAGAAGAAAATGAGCGAGAGAGAGAGAGAGAGAGAGAGACTGGAAAAAACAAAGATCAAAGAGAGATACAAAAGAAGACTGGGGAGAGAAATAATGTAAAAGGAAGAAAGAAGAGAAGAGGAGGCCATGCGCAACGGCTCACACCTGTAATCCTGGTTCTTTGGGAGGCCAAGGCAGGCAGATCACGAGGTCAGGAGTTCGAGACCAATCTGGTCAACATAGTGAAACCCCATCTCTACTAAAAATATTTTAAAAATTAGCCAGGTGTGGTGGTGTGCACCTATGATCCCAGTTACTCAGGAGGCTGAGGCAGGAGAATTGCGTGAATCCTGGAGGCGGAGGTTGCAGTGAGCTGAGATCGCGTCATTGCACTCCAGCCTGGGTGACAGTGTGACTCTGCCTCAAAAAAAAAAAAAAAAAAAAAGTACAAGAGGAAATAAGAGGATGTGGAGAGGTTGCCAGGGCTCGGGGAAGGTTCTAGAGGCTCAAGCAACAAGGAGGTGCAGGGAAAGGGTACCGTGTGGACACTGAGGAGGGAAAAAGCCCAGGAACTGGGTGTTGCAAGTGAGAAAGGGATGTGGAGGAGAATTCAGGAGCAGGAGCAAAGACTAGCTGGCTGTTGGTCAGAAGGCGGTAGAAAGGATTCAGGTTATGGAAGGGTGAATGGATGAAATGACCATTAAGGTTTTGTTGTTGTTTTACTGACAGGCTATAAGTCCACCAGGGTCAGTTGTCAGTAAGGCTTCAGAAAGGCTGGGGGGCAACATAAGGAACATCAGAACTAGGGTTGTAAACTCAAATAACTACAGGGCCCGTAAATGATGAGAAGGAGGGCTGCAGGGCTGGGTGGGGACTGTGGCTAACTGAGGAAAGTGCACTCTGTTATGGGGGCCACTACTTAGCTGTTTTTACAGTACCGACCCTGTTTTGCCAAATTGTCTGCTTTGTCAGAGGCCAGAATTCTAACTTTTTATGTAAAACGGGATTTCTAAGTGCTGGTAATCAGCTGAAAAAAACTTAAAAACTCAATACAAACAAAAGAAGATGCCAGTTTACAATCCCTGAAGTAGAGCTCGTGCTGGAGAGAAGTCCGCCAAGATGCTTTGAAGTGGGATGCATTAAAGTTCTGTTTCCCAGAGCGTTGCTGGACTGGGGAAGGATCCTTGCAGCAGAGGAGGAGGAAAAGTCACTAAGTCCCCTCCCAGAGTAAAGGAAACCAAAGACCCTTTGCAGTTGCCGGATCACCAGCAGGGGTGGCAAGGAATACAAATGGTGGAGCTCCCGGCCTGCCAAGGAGAGGAATGGTGTCTTCAAAGCAAAGAAAGAGGAAGTAAAGGCGAAGCCAGGGATGCCTGTGCTAATGAAAGTGCCCCTCAGGAAAGGCGCCACAGGCTGGCAGCTCTTCAAACCAGGAGCTCTTGGCCCAGCGCCAGACCCAGCAGGGCCTGGCCAAAGGCACCCTGTGAGGCCAGCTGGGCAGTCCCGTGCTTCCCCAAGTTCCTGCTGGGGTCAGTGGGCTCTGGGAAGTGCCTAACCTAACTCCAGCTAGTTTCTTATGGTAAGGAGAGAAGAATAGAAAGCATAGACTGTAACTGTTTAGATATCACAGAGTATCAAACTAAAGTTGAATCAGACCTTAAAAAAACTCCACTACATAATGGAATATGGCTGTTCGTGCATGTATCATCTCGAGTAACAGACGGCAAAAGACTTGTGTAACAGATGTAATAGATAGCAACTTCTGTTGCTATCACTGATGGCAACAAACAATCCTTATGTGAAAAAGGTAGATTACCCGATAATTGTTCAGCCCAAACCAGTGAATTATATGCTCTTAACGAGGCCCTAAGGCTCCTAGAAGGCCAAGAAGGCACTACATATACCAATTCCAAATATGCCTATTAAGTAATATGCACCTTTGAAAAGATCTGAACAAAGTGGGGCCTAATAAATAGCAGGTGGAAAGAACTGTCACATAGAAAACTGGTCAAACAAGTTTTTAAAAAGCCTCCTGCTTCCAGCAGATAGCCATATATGTACATCGCCATCAGAAAGAAAACATTATAAAAGCTGTAGGAAACAGGTTTGCAGATAAAGCTGTTAAGCAAGCCTCCCTGGAGCAAAAAGTTCAACTGTTTGGCCTAATCTCCGATATCCCTGAGGTGGTATTAAGACCCCAATTTTCCAAAGAGGAGGAGGAAAAGCTGGGCAAAATAGGGGCCACTCAAACTGAGAATGGGAGGTAGGTGCTCCCTAATGGGAGAAAAACAATAAGCAAACCCCTAATGAGAGAACTGATGCCCATGCTGCTTAAGGGACGTCACTGGGGTCCCCAGGCCACGTGTAATGCAATACTCAAGAATTACGGGTGTATAGAAATTTATAGCCTTGCTAAACAAATGTGTAGGGGTTGTGTGACCTGCCAGAAAACAGCAAAAAGGTAAAGGGCCAGGCGCAGTGGCTCATGCCTGTAATCCAGCACTTTTATAGGCTGAGGCAAACAGTTCAGGTTATGAAAGGGTAAATGAATGAAATTACTACTAAGGTTTTGTTGTTGTTTTACTGAAAGGCTGTAAGTCCACCAGGGGCAGCTGTCAGTAAGGCTGCAGAAGGGCAAGACCTGAGGTCAGGAGTTCAAGACCAGCCTGGCCAATATGGTGAAACCCCATCTCTACTAAAATCTACAAAAATTAGCTGGGCATGGAGGCATGTGCCTGTAATCCCAACTACTCGGGAGGCTGAGGCAGGAGAACAGTTTGAACCTGAGAGGCGGAGGCTGCAGTGAGTCAAGATTGCACCAATGCACCCCAGCCTGGGTGACAGAGTGAGACTCCATCTCAAAACAAAACGAAACACAACACAACACAACACACCACAGCACACAGACTACCAGAAAAACATCTCCTGTGTTAAGGCCATTTCAAAGCATTCTCATATTTAGGCAGGATTACTAACCTTCCTACTATTAAAAACCAAAGACCATTAAAAAATATATATATACTGGGCATATCCTCCACCCTGTCACCCCTTAGGTTAAAAAAACCTCTAACTTGAACCCCACCTCTTGAGTTCACAGTTCACCACTTCCAGTCTGGCGACTCCATGCTAATTAAAACCTGGAAAGAAGACATGCTCCACCCAAGCTGGCAAGGTCCCTATCAACTGCTCGTGATCACTGACACAGCCATATGAACAGCTGAACAGAGGTGAACACCTTACACTCAGGTCAAGAGACTGGTAAAATAACCCCCCAAAAGAAAGGGAAAAGGGTGAATGTGGAGTATACAAATCACCTAAGAAACCCTTAAAGCTAATTATAAGGAAAACCTAAAAGGAAGCTATGAGGAGGCTTCATTATTGGGAGTGGATATGGTTAGGATTAACCCTAACACAAGGGGTGAAAGAAGACCTATGTGTTGGAGAGGGCCCAGTACCAGGGGTGGAAAGAAGGAACTATCCAACCAAACCAACAGTCAACGTAACTAAAACCTCCATCCCCACCCGGCAAACTATAAAGTTTAATGCCTGCCAAGTCTCAACTTGCAGGAATTTAGAAGACCAAAGGCAGTTGTCACAAGCAGACAAATACCTATATCCTAAAACAGACCTTTACTGGGTCTCCTCAAAAAAGCCCTGTGCTAGCTGGAATCAGGCCTGGTGGACCACTCAACATCAAGGCCAGGTGAGTCATTCTTCCAAAACCAAACCCGTAAAGAATAAAATATAAGGGGCCCATGCCACCTAACTGTAAACATTTAAAATGCAATCCTATATTAATTACCATAAACAACCCAGCTACACTAGACCAGGAACACAAAAAGTATAAATGAGCAATAAATATCTCAGGAAGGGATCCCGTGGGATGGTTAGCTCTTAGGCAAGTCACCAATTCCACCTCAAACCCACCCAGAATCACTTTAGCTCCCAGTCCCACTACTTCCTTTAACCCACCACACAATGACCCTAAAAGAGTAAAAATAATTAAGGTAACTTAAGGCAAACTTTAAAAGTTAAGACTAGACAAGACATGATTATATATTTAGAAGACCCCATTGTCTCAGCCCAAAATTTCTTTAAGATGATAAGTAACTTCAGCAAAATCTCCGGATACAAAATCAATCAATGTACAGAAATTATAAGCATTCCTATACACCAACAACAAACAGATAGCCAAATCATGAGCGAACTCCCATTCACAATTACTACAAAGATAATAAAATACCTAGGAATACAACTAACAAGGGATATGAAGGACCTCTTCAAGGAGAACTACAAACCACTGCTCAAGAAAATAAGAGAGGACACAAACAGATAGGAAAACATTCCATGCTCATCGTTAGGAAGAATCAATATTGTGAAAATGGTCACACTGGTCAAAGTAATTTATAGATTCAATGCTATCCCCATCAAGCTACCACTGGCCTTCTTCACAGAACTGGAAAAAAAACACCTTAAACTTCATATGGAACCAAAAAAGAACCCGCATAGACAAGACAGTCCTAAGCCTAAAAAAAGAAAAAAACAAAACAAAAAAACAAAGCTGGAGGCATTACAATACCTGACTTCAAACTATATGCTACAAGACTACAGTAATCAAAATAGGATGGGTCATGAAAAATTCAGGCTTCTTCCAAAAATGCAAAATAGTTCATGTTCAAAGTCACTGATCCAGAAACAGACTCCCATCTATCTACCAAGTCATTTGATTTTTGACAAAAGGCACCAAAGCAATCCAATGCGGGAGAAAAATTTTTTCAACAAACTGTGCTGGAACAATTTTATAACAATGTGAGAAAAAATTAACCTGGACTTCTGTATTTTACACTATGCACAAAAAATTAATGTGAGATAGATTTAAACCTAAACAAAAAAGCAATAACTAGAAATCTTCCAGAAGAAAGCACAGTAAGGTATTTTCAAGTAGATATTTTCTTAGGACACAGAAATCAATACCCATAAAAGAGAAAAACAAAAATAAATTAGATGTCCTCTAAATTAAAAGCATTCAATCCTCAAAAATTATTGTAATTTACCACATTAATAGAGAAAGGGCAAAAAAGTCATACGATCATCTCAAAAGATGCAGAAAAAATGAATATGATAAAATCCAACACTCATTCAATACAATAATTACAAAAAACCCTCTTCACCAACTAGGCATAGAATTAACTT
Source organism: Saimiri boliviensis (assembly GCF_048565385.1). Taxonomy (NCBI): domain Eukaryota; kingdom Metazoa; phylum Chordata; class Mammalia; order Primates; family Cebidae; genus Saimiri; species Saimiri boliviensis. The sequence continues at coordinate 50,385,253 of NC_133453.1, read as the reverse complement.
CTTCACACTGATGAAGAATATCCACAGAAAACCTACAACAATCAGTATTTTTAATGTACTTTAAAGCTTTCGCCTTAAGACTGGGAATAAGACAAAGATGGCTACTATCATCATCTCTACTGAATATTGTGTTGGTGGTGTTAGCCAGTACAGGAAGTTGGTGAGAAGGGAGAAATAAAGCGGATATGAGAGGGAGAGAGAGAGGGAAAAAGGAAGGAGAAGAGGGAAGGAAGGGAGGGAGAGGAAGGGAGGAAAGGAGGGAGAGGAGGGGAGGAAGGGAAAGAGAGAGGAGGGGAGGAAGGGGGGAGGAAGGGAGAGAGAAGAGGGGAGGGAAGAGAGGGAAGCGGGGGGGGCAGAAGGGAGAGAGGGAGGGAGGGGAGGAAGGGAGAGAGGAAGGGAGGGGAGGAAGGGAGAGAGGAAGGGAGGGGAGGGAGAGAGGAAGGGAGGGGAGGAAGGGAGAGAGGAAGGGAGGGGAGGAAGGGAGAGAGGAAGGGAGGGGAGGAAGGGAGAGAGGAAGGGAGAGGCAGAAGGGAGAGAGGGAGGGAGGGGAGGAAGGGAGAGAGGAAGGGAGGGGAGGAAGGGAGAGAGGAAGGAAGGGAAGAGAGGAAGAGGGGGAGGAAGGGGGGAGGAAGGGAGAGAGGAAGGGAGGGGAGGAAGGGAGAGAGGAAGGGAGGGGAGGAAGGGAGAGAGGAAGGGAGGGGAGGAAGGGAGAGAGGGAGGGAGGGGAGGAAGGGAGAGAGGAAGGGAGGGGAGGAAGGGAGAGAGGAAGGGAGGGAAGAGAGGAAGAGAGGGGAGGAAGGGAAGCAGTGAAAGGAAAAAAGGAAAAGAAGGAATAAAGGAAGAAGGAAAGAAGACATTATGTATACAAATGATGAAAATTCAAAGTAATCTGCAAACCATAAATAACTCATTTAAAAAATAAGTAAGTTTAGCAAAAGCATTAGATACAAGGTCTCAATACATAAAATTTAATTTCAGGCCAGCATGGTGGCTTATGCTTGTAATCCCAACGCTTTGGAAGGCCGACCCTGGATTATTATTTTTTTATTTTTTTAAGAAAAATCTAAAACAATTTACCCAATCACTTTGTAAGAAGTCAGTAAAAGCATAACAGTTAAATTGACAGGTAGGAAAAGCCCCAAATAATGAATTTCTATTCTGCATTATGGTTGACCTGAGGTCAGGAGTTCAAAACCAGCCTAAACAACATAGTAAAACCCTGTCTTTACTAAAAATACAAAAATTAGCCAGGTGCGGTGGTAGGCACCTGCAATCCTCACAACTCAGGATGTTGAGGCACAAGAATCATTTGAACCCAGGAGGCAGAGGTTGCAGTGAGCCAAGACTGCACCACTGCATTCCAGCCTGGGCAACAGAGTAAGACTCTGTCTCACATATTTATTTCTATTATCAAAAAATAGAAAATTAAATTTTAAAATGACACCATGTAAACATGCATCAAAACCCACCAAATACCTAGGGATAAATCCAACAAAATATATGCAAGTATTCTACAAAAAAGATTCAACATCTGCTTTCCTTTGGGGAGTCTGGAATTTGGGTATATGCTAGGCACACCAAGTTTCTAATGTACTTCACAAGATCTCAACTAGTTGCTGGAAGTGTTATTCTCTACTGGAAGAGGACTCTTAGGTGCTTACAACTGGTTTCCTCCAGACTCCATCCTGTATGCTTTTCCCTTTGCTGATTCTGCTTTGTATTCTTTTGCTACAAGAGTACAACTATACTTTGATGCAGAACAACTGTACTTTTTGCCATTACTTTTATGACAAAAACCATAATAACATATGCTGAGTTCTGTGAGTCCTTATAGTGGGTTGCCAAACTCAGGGGGGGATCTTGTAAATTTGTTTAGTTCCTTGTAGATTCTAGATATTAGACTTTTGTCAGATGGACAGACTGCAAAATTTCTCTCCCATTCTATAGGTTACCTGTTCACTCTGATGATAGTTTCTTTTGCTGTACAGAATAGATTCCATTTGTCAATTTTGGCTTTCATTGCCATTGCTTTTGGTGTTTTAGTCATGAATTCTTTGCCTATGCCTATGTCCTGAATGGTATTGCCTAGTTGTTCTTCTAGAGTTTTTATGCTTTTAGGTCTTAGTAAAGTCTTTAATGTAGCTTGAGTTAATTTGTGTATGAAGTATAAGGAAGGAGTCCCATTTCAGTTTTCTACATATGGTTGGCCAGTTTTCCCAGCACCATTTATTAAATAGGGAATCCTTTCCTCATTGCTTGTTTTTGTCAGGTTTGTCGAAGATCAGATGGTTGTAGATGTGTGGTATTATTTCTGAGGCCTCTGTTCTGTTCCATTGGTCTATATATCTGTTTTGGTACCAGTACCATGCTGTTTTGGTTACTGTAGCCTTGTAGTGTCATTTGAAGTCAGATAGTGTGATGCCTCCAACTTTGTTCTTTTTGCTTAGGATTTTCTTGAGTGTATGGGCTCTTTCTTGGTTCCATACGAAATTTAAAGTAGTTTTTTTTAGATCTGTGAAGAAAGTCAACGATAGCTTGATAGGAACAGCATTCAATCTATAAATTACTTTGGGTAGTATGGCCATTTTCATGATAATAATTCTTCCTGGGTAAGATGGCCGCCTAAGAACAGTTCAGGACTTCAGCTCCCAGTGAAAGTGCAGAGGGTGAGTGGACGCCGCATTTCCAGATGAATTTTTGTTGCCCACAGACCAGGAGATACCTAGGCAGAGGGGTCGCCAGCGCCGCAGTCCCGGCCGGTGCGGGTGTTTTGGCCTCTACGGGGCTGATTTGGCCCGTGCAGCTGCTTTGACCATGCCCTGTTGCGGCGGTTCTCCATACAAAAGCCACTGGTCTGGGAGCCCTCTTAGCTGGCGATTGGAGCCCTGAGCCAGCAGAGTTGCCCATTCATCTGAAATAGCGAGCCAGGCCAGGAGATTCCTGGGCATAAAAACTGCCAGGAGCCGACGCCGCTGTCTGAGCCAACTCAGTGAGTCGCAGCACGGGAGATCTCGGCACTTTTTCAACAAGCGACTAGAACGCTGGGTCGTTCAACTTAAAAAATAAAAAAAAAAGACTCTGAGTCAGGGAGCCAGGTGATCAGGCTCAGTTGGTCCCACCCCCCACCCCCAACAACAATGAAAACAAAAACAGTAATTGAAAATGCTCTGGGTTGAGCTTTTCACAGCAAGCACAGCTGAACCTGGGACAATCCGGCTCTGTGGGGGAGGGGTGTCCGCCATGACTGAGACTCTCCACCACTACGGAGGCAGGCCGCCGTTGCTGAGGCAACCCGCCGTTGCCAAGGTAACCTGCCACAATAGAGAGTACACCATAACAGAGGTGGGGCCACCGTTGCCAAGGTAGTTCTAACTACGCCCATATAAACAGGACTGCAGGGAAGAGCACAGGGCAGCTGGGCGGAGCCCACAGCAGCTCAGCAAAGCCCCTGCAGGCAGACAGTGGACAGGTGGGCTGCTAGCTGGGCGGGGCAGACCTGAAAGAAAAAACAAGGGCAGCAGCACAACAGAAACTCATAAAGCCCTAACTCCCCAGGACAGAGCACCTGGGAACAAAAAGTGCTTTATGAGTTCAGCTGCAGCAGACCTAAACGTACCTGCCCAGCAGCTCTGAATGAACAACGGAGCTCACAGCTCAGGACTTAAGCCCCAATAAAAGATAGACTGTCTCCTCAAGTAGCTCCCTGACCCCCATAGATCCAAAGAGTCACCTCATAAAGGAGAGAACGGACTGACAGTTGACGAGCATCCTTCAGGGACAAAGATAGCGGAAGAGGAAACTGGTAGCAAACGCTTACTGTTCTGCAGCTGCTGCAGGTGATCCCCAGGCAAGCAGGGCCTGGAGAGGACCTCAGCAGTCCTACAGCAGAGGGGCTAGACTGTTAGAAGGAAAGCTTAAAAAAAAAAAAAAAGTAACTTCAGCATCCACGAACTAGAAGCTCACTCAGAGACCCAATCTGAAAGACAGTAACTACAAAGACAACAGGTGGATAAACCCACAAAAATGGGAAGAAACCAGCACAAAAAGGATGAAAACTCCCAAAACCAGAACATCTCTCCTCCTAAAAGGGATCACAACTCCTCACCAGCAAGGGAACCAGACCGGATGGAGAAGGAGGGTGATGAAATGACAGAATCAGACTTCAGAAGGTGGGTAGTAAGAAACTACAGTGAGCTAAAAGAACATGTTCTAACCCAATGTAAAGAAACTAGGAACCTTGAAAAAAGATTGGACGAAATGCTAACGAGAATGGACAACATAGAGAGGAATATAAGTGAATTGATGGAGCTGAAAAACATAACACGGGAACCTCACAAAGCATGCACAAGCTTCAACAGTCGTATTGACCAAGCAGAAGAAAGGATATCAGAGGTCGAAGATCAACTCAATGAAATAAAAAGAGAAGGCAAGAACAGAGAAAAAAGCACAAAAAGGAATGAACAAAATCTTCAAGAAATGTGGGACTATGTGAAAAGACCTAATCTACGTTTGATAGGTGTACCTGAATGTGATGAAGAGAATGAATCCAAGCTGGAAAATACTCTTCAGGATATTATCCAGGAAAACTTCCCCAACCTAGCAAGGCAGACCAATATTCAAATCCAGGAAATACAGAGAACACCACAAAGATATTCCTCAAGAAGAGCAACCCCAAGGCACATAATCGTCAGATTCACCAGGGTTGAAATGAAAGAGAAAATGCTAAGGGCAGCCAGAGAGAAAGGTCGGGTTACCCACAAAGGGAAGCCCATTAGACTCACAACAGATCTCTCAGCAGAAACCCTACAAGCCAGAAGAGATTGGGGGCCAATATTTAACATCCTTAAAGAAAAGAACTTTCAACCCAGAATCTCCTATCCAGCCAAACTAAGCTTCATAAGTGAAGGAAAAATAAAATCCTTTGCAAACAAGCAAGTACTCAGAGATTTTGTCACCACCAAACCTGCTCTACAAGAACTCCTGAAAGAGGCTCTACACATATAACGGGACAACCAGTACCAGCCACTCCAAAAACACGCCAAATGGTAAAAGAGCATCAACACAATCAAGAATCTGCATCAACTAACCAACAAAACAGCCAGGTAGCATCAAAATGACAGTATCAAATTCACATATAATAATACTATCCCTAAATGTAAATGGACTAAATGCCCCAATCAAAAGACACAGACTGGCAAATTGGATAAAAAGCCAAAACCCATCAGTGTGCTGTATCCAGGAAACCCATCTTACATGCAAGGATACACAAAGGCTCAAAATAAAGGGATGGAGGAAGATCTACCAAGCAAATGGAGAGCAAAAAAAGGCAGGAGTTGCAATTCTCATCTCTGATAAAATAGACTTTAAAGCAACAAAGATCAAAAGAGACAAAGAAGGACATTACATAATGGTAAAAGGATCACTGCAACAAGAAGAGCTAACGATCCCAAATATATATGCACCCAATACAGGAGCACCCAGATACATAAGACAAGTTCTTAATGACTTACAAAGAGACTTAGACTCCCACACCATAATAGTGGGAGACTTTAACACCCCATTGTCAATATTAGACAGATCAACCAGACAGAAAATCAACAAGGATATCCAGGACCTGAACTCAGACCTGGAACAAGCAAACCTAATAGACATTTACAGAACTCTGCACCCCAAATCCACAGAATATACATTCTTCTCAGCACCACATCACACCTAATCTAAAACTGACCACATAATTGGCAATAAATCACTCCTCAGCAAATGCAAACGAACGGAAATCATAACAAAGAGTCTCTCAGACCACAGTGCAATCGAGTTAGAACTCAGAATTCAGAAACTAACTCAACCGCACGGCTTCATGGAAACTGAACAACTTGCTCTTGAATGTTGACTGGATAAACAATGAAATGAAGGCAGAAATAAAGATGTTCTTCGAAACCAACGAGAACGAAGACACAACATACCAGAATCTCTGGGACACATTTAAAGCCGCCTCGGAGAGAGATCCAAGATGACTGATCACTAGCAGGTCGGGATTGTAGCCCCCAGTGAAAGCGCAAAGAAGGAGAGGACGCCACACCTTCACATGAATTCTTGTTGCGCACGCACCAGGAGATTCCCAGCGGAGGAGCCCCACGGGTCGCCAGCGCGACTCTTGTGACCGGCGAGGCGGTTTTGCCAGCGCCTCGGAGCGTTGGTTCTTGGTGCAGAGTCAGAAAAGCACCATCAATCTTAACGCCGCTGATTTAGTCGGCACAGTGGGTTGCTCAGATTTTGGTGCTGAGAATCAATAAGTTGGACGTCCACTCAGAAACCTAATTACAAAGACGGTAATTATAAAGACCACATGGATAAATCTACAACGAAGGGAAGAAAACAGCCAAAAAAGGCTGAGAATACCCAAGATCAGAACACCTCTCCCTCAGCAGGGGATCACAGTTCCTCATCAGCAACGAAACAAGGCTTGATGGAGAACGAGTGTGTTTCAATTACAGAGACAGGCTTCAAAATGTGGATAATAAGAAACTCCTGTGAATTAAAAGAACTTGTTCTAACACAATCCAGAGAAAATAAGAACTTTGAAAAAAGGTTTGACGAAATGTTAACAAGAATACACAATTTAGAGAGGAATATAAGTGAATTGATGGAGTTGAAAAACACAATACAATAACTACGTGAAGTATGCACAAGTTTTAACAGCCGAATTGATCAAGCAGAAGAAAAAATATCAGAGGTCGAAGACCAACTCAATGAAATAAAACAAGAAGACAAGATTAGAGAAAAAAGGATAAAAAGGAACGAGCAAAGTCTCCAAGAAATATGGGACTATGTGAAAAGACCTAATCTACGCTTGATAGGTGTACCTGAATGTGACGAAGAGAATGAATCCAAGCTGGAAAATACACTTCAGGATATTATTCAGGAAAATTTTCCCAACCTAGTAAGGCAAGATAACATTCAACTCCAGGTAATACAGAGAACACCACAAAGATATTCCTCAAGAAGAGCAACTCCAAGGCACATAATCGTCAGATTTACCTGGGTTGAAATGAAGGAGAAAATACTAAGGGCAGCCAAAGAGAAAGGTCAGGTTACCCACAAAGGGAAGCCTATCAGACTTGCAGCAGATCTCTCAGCAGAAACCCTACAAGCCAGAAGAGAGTGGGGACCAATATTCAACATCCTTAAAGAAAAGAACTTTCAACCCAGAATTTCACATCCAGCCAAGCTAAGCTTCATAAGTGAAGGAAAAGTAAAGTTTTTTGTGAACAAGCAAGCACTCAGAGATTTCATCACCACCAGGCCTGTTTTAGAAGAGCTTCTGAAAGAACCACTACACATAGAAAGGAACAAACAGTATCAGCCTTTCTAAAAAATACCAAAAAGAGCATCAATATAATGAAGAATTTACATCAACTAATGGACAAAATAGCCAGCTAATATTAAATGGCAATATTAAACTCACATATATCATTGTTAATTCTAAATTTAAATTGACTAAATCCCTCAATCCAAAGACAGACAGACAATTTAGATAAGAAGCTAAAACCCATCGGTATGCTGCATCCAGACCCATCTCACATTCAAGGATACACAAAGACTCAAAACAAGGGATGGAGAAAGATTTACCAACCAAACAGAGAGCTAAAATAAATAAATAAAAAGCAGAAGTTACAATTTTTGCCTCTGATAAAATGGTTGTTAAAGCAGCAAAGATCAAAAGAAGCAAAGAAGGACATTATATAATGATAAAAGGATCAATGCAACAACAAGAAGAGCTAAAGATCCTAAATATGTACGCACCCAATACAGGAATACCCAGACATATAAGACTAATAAAGAGACTTAGACTCCCACACAGTAATAGTCGGAGACTTCAACATTAATATTAGACAGATCAATGAGACAGAAAATTAACAACGATATCCAGAACTTGAACTCAGATCTGGAACAAGTAAACGTAATTAACATTTATAGAACTCTCCACTTTAAATACACAAAATATACACTCTTATCAGTACCACATTATATCAACTTAGAAGTTTAAACGAAATGTTGGTTGGCTCCTTGTTTGTCATTCTCTTCCCTCATTTTCTTTCACGTCTCCATTATTAAGGACAATTATAGGCATACCCATATTCAGACTGCATTCTAGCCCGGGCAATAAAGCAACACCCCCATTCTCTCTCCCTCTTCCTCTTTCTCTTTCTTCCTCTTCTTTATTCTTTTTATTATTCTTTTCTTCTTTCTCAAAAAAAAAGTAAAATTGTTCCTCCTATCACCGACCATGAAATGGACTATTTTAATTTAAATTACTTTACTTTCTCTACTTAGTTTATATATCTGCCTAGCTAGCCATAACTAAGTATAGATATATGTTATGTGTACAGATTCTACAGACACACACTGTCGTATATCATTTGTTGCCTATGAGGTAGGTGATACATATGACTTCAGAAAAAAACTGCTTATAACTTTGAGTGATTTTAGCATTCTTCACATTTAAGGTACATAATATTTTATGTTTTTCTCCATAATTTTTGTTAAATTTTTATCAACCCCCGTTATTTTTGAAATTAAGACACTGCGTTATACAATACGTTATTTTAAAGGATGATACATTTGAAAATATCACAGTTTTTTTTTAACCTTTGAAGATTTTGATCCTCTGAACATTTTCCTTCTATAACTTAAAATGTTTTTGGAGATTTTTCTAGTACTTCAGAAGAGGGGAATACCTCTTTCATGTGCAATTTTTTTGTTATTTGTTTGAGACAGAGTCTTGCTCTATCACCCAGGCTGGAGTGCAATGGCACTATCTCAGCTCACCGCAACCTTGACCCCCCAAAGTGCTGGGATTACAGGTGTGAGCCACTGCACCCAGCTAAGCCTACATTTTCAGAATAGCTCCTTTCTGTAAGAAAAATAAATAAATAAATAAATAAAAATAAAAATAAAGCCGTCTCTAGAGGAAAATATATAGCAATGAGTGCCCACATGAGAAGAAAAGAGACATCTAAAATTGACACCCTATCATCAAAATTGAAAGAGCTAGAGGAGCAAGATCAAAAAAACTCAAAACCTAGCAGAAGACAGGAAATAACTAAGATCAGAGCAGAACTGAAGGAGATAGAGACACAAAAAACTCTTCAAAAAAATCAATAAATCCAGGAGCTGGGTTTTTTTAAAAGATCAACAACATAGACAGACCACTACTCACATTAATAAAAAAGAAAAGAGAGAATAACCAAATTGATGTAATAAAAAATGATAAAGGGGATATCACCACATATTCCACAGAAATTCCAACCAACATCAGAGATTATTACAAACAGCTCTATGCACATAAACTAGTAAACCTGGAGGAAATGGATACATTCCTGGACACCTGCATCCTCCCAAGCCTAAACCTGGAAGAAGCCAAACCCTGAATAGACCAATAACAAGGTCTGAAGTCGAGGCAGCAATTAAGAGCCTACCACACAAAAAAAGCCCAGGTCCAGATGGGTTCAGAGCCGAATTCTACCAGAGGAGCTGGTACCATTCCTTCTTAAATGATTCCAGACAATCCAAAAAGAGGGAATCCTTCCCAAATCATTTTATGAGACAAACATCATCCTGATACCAAAACCTGGCAGACACTCAACAAGAAAAGAAAACTTCAGGCCAATATCCATGATGAAGATAGATGCAAAAATCTTCAATAAAATACTGGCAAGCCGATTGCAACAGCGTATCAAAAAGTTCATCCACCATGATCAAGTAAGATGCATCCCAGGGATGAAAGGCTGGTTCAACATACGCAAGTCCACAAACGTAATTCACCACATAAACAGAACCAAAGACAAAAACCACATGATTATCTCAACTGATGCAGAGAAGGCCTTTGACAAAATTCAACAGCCCTTTATGCTAAAAACCCTCAATAAACTAGGTATTGACGGAATGTATCTCAAAGTAATAAAAGCTATTTACGACAAACCAACAGCCAATATCATACTGAATGGGCAAAAACTGGAAGCATTCCCTTTGGAATCTGGCACTAGACAAGGATGCCCTCTCTCACTACTCCTATTCAATATAGTACTGGAAGTTCTAGCCAGAGCAATCAGGCAGGAAAAAGAAATAAAGGGTATTCAAATTGGAAAGGAGAAAATCAAATTGTCTCTATTTGCAGATGACATGATTGTATATCTAGAAGACCCCATTGTCTCAGCCCCAAATCTCCTGAAACTGATAAACAACTTCAGCAAAGTCTCAGGATACAAAATCAATGTGCAAAAATCACAAGCATTCCTATACACCAGTAACAGACTTAAAGACAGCCAAATCAAGAACGAACTGCCATTCACAATTGCCACAAAGAGAATAAAATACCTAGGAATATAACTAACAAGGAACATAAAGGACCTCTTCAAGGAGAACTACAAGCCACGGCTCAACGAAATAAGAGAGGACACAAATAGATGGAAAAACATTCCATGCTCATGGTTAGGAAGAATCAATATAGTGAAAATGGTCATACTGTCCAAAGTAATTTATGATTTCAATGTTATCCCCATGAAGCTACCTATGACCCTCTTCACAGAACTGAAGAAAAACACCTTAAACTTCATATGGAATCAAAAGAGAGCCTGTATAGCCCAGTCAATTCTAAGCAAAAAGAACAAAGTGGGAGGCATCACACTACCTGACTTCAAACTATACTACAAGGCTACAGTAATCAAAACAGCACGGTACTGGTACCAAAACAGAGTTATAGACCAATGGAACAGAACAGAGGCCTCAGAAAAAATACAGCATATCTACAACCATCCGATCTTTGACAAACCTGACAAAAACAAGCAATGGTGAAAGGATTCCCTGTTTAATAAATGGTGTTGGGAAAACCGGCTAGCCATGTGCAGAAACCAGAAACAGGACCCCTTCCCGACACCTTACACCAAAATTAACTCCAGATGGATTAAAGACTTAAACATCAGACCTAACACCACAAAAACCCTAGACGAAAATCTAGGCAAAACCATTCAGGATATAGGCGTAGGCAAGGACTTCATGACCAAATTGCCGAAAGCAATGGCAACAAAAGCAAAAATAGACAAATAGGACCTAATCAAACTCCACAGCTTCTGCACGGCAAAAGAAACAGTCAGTAGAGTGAATCGGCAACCAACAGAATGGGAAAAAATTTTTGCAGTCTTCCCATCTGACAAGGGGCTGATATCCAGAATTTACAAAGAACTAAAACAGATCTACAAGAATAAAACAAACAAGCCCATTCAAAAATGGGCGAAGGATATGAACAGACACTTTACAAAAGAAGACATACAGGAGGCCAAGAAACATGAAAAAATGCTCATCATCACGGGTCATTAGAGAAATGCAAATCAAAACCACGTTGAGATACCATCTCACGCCAGTTAGAATGGCGATCATTAAAAAATCTGGAGACAGATGCTGGAGAGGATGTGGAGAAATAGGAACACTTTTACACTGTTGGTGGGAGTGTAAATTAATTCAACCATTGTGGAAGACAGTGTGGCAATTCCTCAATGACCAAAAATAGAAATCCCATTTGACCCAGCAATCCCATTACTGGGTATATATCCAAAGGATTATAAATCATTCTACTATAAGGACACATGCACATGAATGTTCATTGCAGCACTGTTTACAATAGCAAAGACCTGGAACCATCCCAAATGCCCATCTATGAGACAGACTGGATAGGGAAAATGTGGTACATATACACCATGGAATATTACACAGCCATCAAAAACGATGAGTTTGCGTCCTTTGTAGGACATGGATGAACCTGGAAACCATCATTCTCAGCAAACTGACTCGAGCAGAAAATCAAACACCGCTTGTTCTCACTCATAGGTGGGTGTTGAACAATGAGAATACATGGACACAGGGAGGGGAGCACTACACACTGGGGTCCGTTGGGGAGAAATGGGGGAGGGACGGGGGTGGGGAGGTGGGAAGAGATAGCATGGGGAGAAATGACAGATACAGGTGAGGGGATGGAAGGCAGCAAACCACACTGCCATGTGTGTACCTATTCAACAATCTTGCATGTTCTTCACATGTACCCCCAAACCTAAAATGCAATAAAAAATAAAAAATAAAAAATAAATTCTTCCTATCCATGAGCATGGAATGTTTTTCCATTTGGGTCCTCTCTCAAAATTTCCTTGGGCAGTGGTTTGCAGTTCTCCTTAAAGGGGTCCTTCGCGTCCCTTGTAAATTGTATTCCTAGGTATTTCATTCTCTTTGTAGCAATTGTAAATGGGAGTTCCCTCATGATTTGGTTGTCCATTATTGGCACATAGGAATGCTTCTGATTTTTGCACAATGATTTTGTATGCTGAGAATTTGCTGACTTTGCTTATCACCTTAAGGAGTTTTTGGGCTGAGACAAAGGGGTTTTCTCAATATACAATCATGTCATCTGCAAACCGAGACAATTTGACTTCCTCCCTTATTTCTTTCTCTTGCCTGACTGCCCTGGTCAGAACTTCCGATACTATGTTGAATAGGAGTGGTGAGAGAGGGCATCCTTGTCTTATGCCAGTTTTCAAAGGGAACACTTTCAGCTTTTGCCCATTCAGTATGACACTGGCTATGGGTTTGTCAAAAATAGTTCCTATTATTTTGAGATACCTTCCCTCAATACCTAGTTCACTGTTTTCAGCATGAAGGGGGCTGAATTTTATTGAAGAACTTTTCTGCATCTATTGAGATAATCATGCAGTTTTTGTCACTGGTTCTGTTTATATGATGGATACGTTTATTCATATGCACATGTTGAACCAGCCTTGCATCCCAGGCATGAAGCCAACTTGATTTGTGGTGGATAAGCTTGTTGATGTGCTTCTGGATTTAGTTTGCCAGTATCTTATTGGGGATTTTTCCATCGATTTTCATCAGGGATATTGGCCTGAAATTTTCTTTTATTGTCAGGTTTTGTTATCAGGATGATACTGGCCTCATAAAATGAGTTAGGGAGGAGTCTCTCTTTTTCTATTGTTTAAAATATTTTCAGATGGAATGGCACCAGGTCCTCTTGAGGAAAGACCCCATTACATGACCAACAATTTATGCTATAAATCTTTCTCCCATCCTTCCCCAAGGAAACCTCTGGCCTTTTAGCAGGGTAACTGCACTGGGAAAAGGGAAATAAACCTTTCAGGAACTACGAGACACTGGCTTTGAGCTAACATGATTCCAGGGGACTCAAAACATCATTGTGGTCTTCCAGTTAAAGTAGGGACTTATGGTGGTCAAGTAATTAATAAAGCTGTTGCTCAGGTCTGACTTAGAGTAGGTCCAGTAGATCGTTGGACCCATCTTGTGGTTATTTCCCCAGTGCCAGAATGCATAATTGGCATGAACATACTTAGCAGCTGGCAGAAACTCCCCCACCACCCCGATTGGCTCCCTGCCTGGTAGGGTGAAAGCTATTATGGTGGAAAAGGCCAATAGAAGCCATTAGAGCTGCCTCTACCTAGTAAAATAGTAAATCAAAAACACTATTGCATTCCTGGAGGGATTGTGGTGATTAGTGCTACAATCAAGGACTTGAAAGATGCAGGGGCAGTGATTCCCACCACATCCCCTTTCAATGCTCCCATTTGGCCTGTGCAGAAGACAGCTGGATCTTGGAGAATGAAAGTGGATTGTTGTAAGCTTAACCAGGTGGTAACTCCAATTGCAGCTACTTTATCAGATGTGGTTTCATTGCTTGAGCAAATTAACACATTTCCTGTTACCTTGTATGCAGCCACTGACTTGGCAAATGCCTTTTTCTCCATTCCTGTCCGTAAGGCCCACCAGAAGCAATTTGCCTTCAGCTGGCAAGGCCAGCAACATACCTTTACTGTCCTACCTCAGGGGTATATCTACTCTCTGCTTTGTGTCATAACCTTATTTGGAGAGACCCTGATCACTTTTCACTTCTGTAAGATATCACACTGGTCCATTATTATACTGATGACATTATGCTGACTGGATCCAGTAAGCAAGCAGCAGAAAACAAACTGGAATTACTGGTGAGATATTTGTGTGCCAGAGGATGGGAAATAAATCTGACTAAAATTCAGGGACCTACTATCTCAGTAAAATTTCTAAGGGTCCAGTGGTGTGGGCCCTGTCAAGATACTACTTGAACTGCCTATCAAGAACTGGGTGCTTTCTGACCCATCTAGCCATAATGTGAGTTGTGCACAGCGGCATTCCATCATCAAATGGCAGTGGTATATACGTGATCGGGTTTGAGCAGGTCCTGAAGGTACAAGTAAATTACATGAAGAAGTAGTTCAAATGCCCATGGTCTCCTCTCCTGCCACCCTGACTTCTCTCTCCCAGCCGGCACTGATGGCCTTATGGGGAGTTCCCTATGATCAGCTGACAGAGGACAAGACGACTAGGGCATGGTTCACAAAGGGTCTGCACGATATGCAGGCATCACCCGAAAAGTGGACAGTTGCAGCACGACAACCCCTTTCTAGAACATCCCTGAAGGACAGTAGTGAAGGGAAATCTTCACAGAGGACAGAACCTTGAGCATTGCACCTGGTCGTGCACTTTGCATGGAAGGAAAAATGGCCAGATGTGTGATTATATACTGACTCATGGGCTGTAGCCAATGGTTTGGCTGGATGGCCAGGGACTTGGAAGAAACATGATTGGAAAACTGGTGACAAATAAATTTGGGGAAGAGGTATGTAGATGGACCTCTCTTGAGTGGTCAAAAACCATGAAGATATTTCTATCTCATATGAGTGCTCACCAAGGGATGACCTCAGCAGAGGAGGAGTTTAATAATCAAGTGGGTAGGATGACTCGTTCTGTGGACACCAATCAGTCACTTTCCCCAGCCAACCTTGTCATCACCCAATGGGCCCATGAACAAAGTGGACATGGTGGTAGGGATGGAGGTTATGTATGGGCTGAGCAACATGAACTTCCAGTCACCAAGAGTGACCTGGCTACAGCCACTGTTGCGTGCCCACTCTGCCAGCAGCAGAGACCAACACTGAGCCCTCGATATGGAACCACTCCTCGGGGTGATCAGCCAGGTACTTGGTGGCAGGTTGATTATAGTGAACCTCTTCCATAACAGAAAGGGCAGAGGTTTGCCCTCACTGGAACAGACACTTCCTCCAGATATGGGTTTGCTTATCCTGCATGCAACACTTCTGCCAAGACTGCCCCGTGGACTCATAGAATGCCTCATCCAATGTCATGGTGTTCCACACAGCACTGCCTCTGACCAAGGCACTCACTTTATGGCTAAAGAAGTGCAGCACTGGGCTCATGCTCATGGAATTCACTGGTCTATGTTCCCTATCATCATGAAGCAGCTGGACTGACAGAAGGTGGAATGCTTTTTGAAGTCACAATTATGTCAACTAGGTGACAATATTTTGCAGGGCTGGGGCAAAGTTCTGCAGAAGGCTGTGTATGCTCTGAATTGGTGTCTATAATATATGGTGCTGTTTCTCCCATAGCCAGAATTCATGGGTCCAGGAATCAAGGGTAGAAGTGGAAGTGGCACCACCTACCATCACCCCTAGTGATCCACTAGCAAAATTTCTGCTTCCTGTTCCTGTGATGTTACATTCTGCTGGCCTAGAGGTCTTAGTTCCAGAGGGAGGAATGCTGCCATCAGGAGACACAACAACCATTCCATTAAACTAAAAGTTAAGATTGGCACCTGGACACTTTGGGCTCCTCCTACCCTTAAGTCAACAGGCTAAGAAGGGAGTTACAGTTTTGGCTGGGGTGACTGACCCAGACTATCAAGATGAAATCAGTCTTTTACTCCACAACAGAGGTAAGGAAGAATATGCATGGAATAGAGGAGATCGATTAGGGTGTTTCTTAGTATTACCATGCCCTGTGATTAAGGTCAATGGGAAACTACAACAGCCCAATCCAGGCAGGACTACGAATGACCCAGAGCCCTCAGGAATGAAAGGTTTGGGTCACTCCACCAGGCAAAACCCCACAATCTGCTGAGGTACTTGCTGAAGGCAAAAGGAACACATAATGGGTAGTAGAGAAATCATCAATACCAGCTACAGCTATGTGACCAGCTGCAGAAATGGAGATTGTAATTGTCATGAGTATTTCCTCCGTCTTTTGCTAAAAACACATTTGTGCATGTATATACTTGTACTAAACAAGTATCTTTATTTCCTTTTCCATTATGTAACATAAGACTTTTTGACTTCATATCAGCATGTAAGTAGTTAACTTTATGTAATAGTATTTGGGTGGGGAACTGGTGCATTTCTGGTTGTACGAAAAATAGCTGTATTTTGTCAGGCATAATTATGACCTTATTATTGTCTTTATTTGAAGATTATATATGATCTCAGGAGATACGTATGGGTTCAAGTTGACCAGGGGTGGACCTGTGACGGTGAATACTGAGTGTCAACCTCACTGGATTGAAGGATACAAAGTATTGATCCTGGGTGTCTCTGTGAGGGTGCTGCCAAAAGAAATTAAACATTTGAGTCAGTGGGCTAGGGAAAGCAGATCCACCCTTCATCTGGTGAGCACAATCTAATCAGCTGCCAGCGAATATAAAGCAAAATGTGAAAAGGAGAGACTGGCCTAGCCTCCCAGCCTACATCTTTCTCTTGTGCTTGGTGCTTCCTGCCCTCTAACATCAGACTCCAAGTTCTTCAGTTTTGAGACTCTAACTGGATCTCCTTGCTCCTTGAGCTTGCAGACAGCCTACTATGGGAAAGCATAAGTTAATACTTAATAAACTCCCCTTTATATATATATATATATATATATATATATATATATATATATATATATATATCCTATTAGTTCTTTCACTCTAGACAACCCTAATACACCAACTTAAAAGTCAGAATCCTTGAAATACAAAATGATTATCTACATAAACATTCCTAGAAGTTGTTAATAATAACAGTCTACTTTTGTAGATAAATGGCGGGTCTACCTGCTCTAATTTATGCCTATCCTTGAAAGTTAATGAAATTCTAATACTGAAGAAGATCCCATGGGACAAATTAACTTTGGATTTCCCCTTTAAGAATATAGTAAAAGGCCAGATGTGGTGGCTCATGCCTATAATCCCAGCACTTGGGAAGTGAGGTGGATTGCTTGAGCCCAGGAGTTCCAGACCACCCTGGCAAACTGGTGAAACCTTGTCTCTACAAAAAAATACAAAAAATTAGCCAGGCATGGTGGCACAGCCTGTAGTGCCAGCTACTCAGGAGGCTGAGGTGTGAGGATTGCTTGAGCCAGGAAGGTTGAGGCTGCAGTTAGTTATGATTGCACCATTGTACTCCAGCCTAGGGAACAGAGCAAGACTCTATCTCAAAACAACAACAAAATACAGTGACAATGGAGGAAATGCATTCACCTTTACAGATAAGACTATTAAATTTTTTTCTCAATGTTTTCTGACAACTGAAATGTTATGATTACATCTAGAAATAGAAAAATATTATGGAATCATGATGTAGAGCCTAAAAAAAAAATACACACACACACACACACACACACACACACACACACACAGATATATAAAATATACAAAAAATACTGTCAGATAAAGACAAGTTAAAACACCTTTTAAGTATAAGGAAACATATCTTTTCTTTGTCTAGAAGTCTGAAATATCCAAGTTTCGTAATCCTACTAGAGGTCCAAGAAAGTCAATATTTGGTATGCACACATTTATATAAAAATGGCTCTTCTGCTGTTAACAGTTGAGTTACGTGAAACATGGAAACACTACATAAGACCCAGCTATGACAAGAGATGGAGTATCTTATTTAAAAAGGATCACTTTTTAATTATTAAACCTCCTGCTTAGAAAGACCGTATTAAGTAGAATGTATAGATCAATGTCACAATTGCAAACACATCATAAGATGACTACTCTCCAGTGACCCAGTCCTTCTAATGTAATTAAAGTGTCCCTAAAATCCTCCTCCACAGGACAAGGAGGACTATTTGGAAATGAAGCATGCTTACAAAAGTCCTCTGTTAAGGACATAAAACTAGCTTAGCTTTGCCCTCAACAACCAGCAGGTAGAAACAGCACTTGAATTTAGGTAAAGGTTAGTGGAACGGATTTCTGAAGCTCATCTAAATTTGGGGAAAACAAAACACAATGCATGGGCTATGTCATCACCAGTGGAGCACAAATACCCCTTAGAGAGGCTTCCCCGTCACTGGACTTCACCATGTTCAGTCAGGGCAGAAAGGATCCCAGTATTACCTTCAACTGCTCTAAGGCAAAAGATGAACCATCTTGCTCTAAGTTTTGAATAATCTGTTCCACAGTATTGGCTGAAAAACAACTATAAAAAAAGGAAATGTGATTTCACCAGTGTGCAAGTGATTTCCTGTTTCTAACATACTGATGAATCTGAATGTAGGCTTTCCCCCACCTCTATTTCAATAATTAAGAATTGTCTAATCTCTTTGAACAGGATGTAAAAAGAAACAGAGCATTGCTTCCCTGGGTAAGCATTTGTAGCCTACATTCATTAATACAAAATAAAACCTAAATTTTATTTTTTCTTTTGCATTTTTGCATCTATATTTCTCTGTAAAGAAATAATTCAACTACAAAAAGTAGATGCTCTTAAATAGTAGAGATGGTTGTCTTATTTTGTAATACTTTTCTTCCTGTTTCCCAAAGCCAGTCTGTCAATCTCTCAAATCACTGCAAAAAACCTTTTTTGCTGATCAGCTTGATAAGACCTTCAGAGAAGATAAATTTAAAAAGATAAAAGTTAATTCAATTATTTTCTAGTTTCTCTTCCCCACTTAAGAAAACAATTATTTTAAACTAACATGAATTTGAATCACTGCATAAAATCTTTTTGCTGGTCAGCTTGGTAAGATCTTCAGAGAAGATGAATTTATAAAGATAAAAGTTAATTCAATTATTTTCTAGTTGCTCTTTCCCCCTTAAAAAAAAAAGATATTCTGTACTAAGATGAATTCTTACAGTAGACTACTAAATATAATGAAGTTATTTCACCTGGTAAGAAGCAGCAGCTACTTTCAAAGGTAAGTGAGAAATGCCCTTTGCTGGTAGGGTGTGGTGACTCACGCCCATAATCCCAACACTTTGGGAGGCCAAGGTGGGTGGATCACCTGAGGTCAGGAGTTGGAGACCAGCCTGGCCAACATGGCCAAACCCTTGTCTCTACTAAAAATACAAATGTTAGCCAGATATGGTAGCAGGCACCTGTAGTCCCAGCTATTCAGGAAGCTGAGGCAGAAGAACTGCTTGAACCTGGGGTAGGGAGTGGGGGGCCTCGAAGGTTGCAGTGAGCCGAGATCTCGCCACTGCATTATTTCAGCCTGGGGGACAGAGCAAGACTGTCTCAAAAAAAAAAGAAAGAAAGAAAGCTCTATGCTATCTCAGAATTCAATGCACTAACAAACACAAGGTAATTCTAATGGTAATTAATGGTAATTATTAAAAAAATCTAAGGTTAGCAAGTTCATTTTAATATAGTCTTTGCAAAGGAATATATAACTGAGATCTAATTTTTAAGTACCTGTTAATTTTGTCCATGTGTTCCTCAAGTATAAAAGACTTGTCTCGATCAATCTTACACTGTTTGAAAAGAAAAATCTTTTAATAAATTTGAACACAATATTTTAATCCTTAAAAATTCATTATATTTAATGATACACCTTGTGAAACATTGTCACTTATTCCTTTCAGTCAAATTACATCTAACAGTCTCATAAATAACTACCATTGTATGATCAAAATTCAGACAGCATACAGAACTCTAGCTCTTAAAAGTTATCAATGGCAAAAATGTTCTAATATCTTTATTTACATGTATAAATATTTGTAATCACTAATACATTTGACACATTATTATTAAAATGTATCTGTGAAGTTAAGGATTGTACGGGACCTGAAAGGTCAACCTGCCCAAATTTTCATACTAGCGAGAAATTTCCACCACATGCCTGGTATCTCTGCAACTCTGACCTTCAGAGAGAGAAAACAGCACCTCAGGGAAGAGCTCACAAATGCTGGAACTGAATAATTAGGTTTCTGTTGTTGTTTTAATTCTGGAACAAAAACCAATTCTAGCATGTTTATAGTTGTGGTTAATTTCTTTCACCTTAACCATTTCCCACATGGTGCAGTTTTGTGTCCCCTCATAATCCGGGTCCTTCTTATGGACAAGTTGCAATTTTTCAAAGTCATTCTTCAACTATGGGGCACATATCTTAGTTGTGGGTGTGGCTGGCTCGTAGCAAAGTACAAGAGGGCTCTGCATGACCTTGATTGCTTTGGATATACTTTTCTTAACTGGACTAACTCTGAGTTAGTGTTGAGATAGGCCTATGGTTACAGCTGATTCACACTAAGTTCCAATTAAATAAGAATTTTCTGTTTTTCAAACATGTGCCATTGTAGGCTGTGTTTCTCCTATTCTGCACTTTTGAATTTAGTACTTTGGGTTAAAACACAAGATTTGCACTTATCTTATTAAATTTCACATTGTTACTATTGACCAGAGCACTCTAAACTCTTAAGAGTTTTTTTTTTTCATCCATATTATTTTTCCTTATTTTTCTTAGTTCTAAATCAACTTGATCAAAATGCTATCAGTGGTCTCCAAATCACTTGAGAAAAGTACTAAGTCTTAGATGACTTCCCTACATAGTAACACCTATACATTTAGTAGAATTCTTTAATAAGGCCTTTAACCCCTCCACAAACCATAATTCATCCCATATTTACTCAATTCAACAACAGGAGACTATCAAATGCTCTGATAAAAACAAGTGAAATCCTCATGTGCTCTGTATTCATATTCTGTGCACCAAGTACTCAGTGGCCCTGCCAATCTGTACTCATGTTCTCCAGTTCTAGGTAATGTTGTCAGTACTATTTCTCTAAATATTTCCTTCCCTCTATGTTCTCTATTATGAATTCCTAATAATTAGATTTTAGACCTCCTGCAATAACACCTCTGATTTTCCATTGTCTCCTTTTTCTGTTTTATTATCCTTTTCTGTTAGCTTTCCTCAACCATAGATTTTAGTCTGTTGTGGGTTTTTTACTTCCCATTTTGTTATCACTTTTAAAATTTTACAGGTATAACCACTGCCAAGATCAGCCAGTAGCCATCAACATCTAGGCAAGACCCTTCACTAGTAAAATGATTATGACTAACTTAAATTCAGATGATCATTAGTATTTTTACCTAATTTAATTATTTAATAATTATAAATAAGATATGTACTTGTGTTTAGACATGATGTTCTTGCACACTTAATACACTTTTTACAGTATAGTGTAAAAACTTTTATGAGCACTGGAAAACAAAAACATCCATGTGACTAGCTTTATTGTCATGGTCTGGAACCAAACTCAGATTATCTCTGAGGCATGCCTATATTATTCTTTGAATTACCTTTATAGCATCCATTGTTGTTTCATAGCTAAAATATTTTCCTCTTATCTCAAGATGATAGTTATAGATTGGTGTTTGTTTTTTCAAGTTCCCTTGTTCTTGCATTGTCTGCTTCCTTCCAGTGCCTTTGTTGTTTGTTTTGGCCTTGAAATATTTGTTTTTCTATGCAAAGCACTAAAATTAGGAAGCTTTGTGTCTAATGTCAATTGTAGTTATGGGATTCTCAACTGTAGGATACATTATAAGATGATCAGTCAGATGTGTTATTAAGACATGTCAATGTCTATGGGGTTTTTTTCTTCCAATGTATTGCTTAGCAGTGGGGTGGGATGCAGCCGTTCTGCAAGTCAACTAAGGAAAAGGGACAGAGGTCTTCCAATTTACTTATATCTCATCTCTTTTCAGTACAGTACTTCACTTATCTCTACCCTCAGCTAGACCTGCCTGATTTGGTTTCTCTAAGGAGTCAGTCTATACTCTTTCTGACAGGTTATTGGAAGACGGCTACTCTTAGTTGTACAAGAAGATTTGTGGAGGGGCTGGGCACAGTTCTCATGCCTGCAATCCCAGCACTACAGAAAGCCAAGGAGGGCAGATCATTTGAGGTCAGAAGTTAGATACCAGCCTGGCCAACACAGTAAAACCCTGTCTCTACTAAAACACAAAAATTAGCTGGGCATGATGGTGCATCCTTGTAAGCCCAGCTACTCGGGAGGCTGAGGCACCATTGCTTGAACCTGGGAGGTGGAGGTTGCAGTGAGCTGAGATCGTGCTACTGCACTCCAGCCTGGATGCCACAGCGAGACTCTGTCTCAAAAAAAAAGCATAACTGCTTTTTAAAACTTATCAGAAATCTTCCTTTTCTTCTGCCCCATTCTATATTCTAGTCTTTAGAGGGACCTGGTCCCATTATAAGGGTCTACAGCAAGAATCAGTTGACTTCTTATTGGCTTTCAGAGGTCTTTGGTTTAAGTTAGCAGCACTCATCCTTCTGATTTCAAGCTTCCAAAATACTAAAATCTCATGTCTGCCACTGTCTTCTCTTCTGTTCTACTTGTCTTTGTGAGTTTATGCCTTTTTTATTCATTAATTATAATTTTGAATGGTTTTAGGAGGCAACATGTATGCAATCATGTTTATCTAGAAACTATGTAGTGTTTTTAAAGATTCTCAGCTCTTACATGAAAATTTAAGTCAGACAACATAAGGAATCAAAAATAAATGCTGCAATATACTTTATTAAATATAAATAAATGTCAAGATTTTACAGCTCCACAAATACTGTTAATATTAAACACCTACTACAGAAATGCCAAAACCCTTGCAAAGAATGATAAGAAGGCTATGCACCGAAGTTAACCAGCAGTGGCAACACAGCTATGCAACTGCACAGGAAAGAAGTCATCTTGTTAGCTGGTTATGGTTATAACAACTGTGAAGCACTGATTCTTCTACCACGCTTTAAGTAAATAAATCCTTAGTACATTTATTTACATTTACAAACTATAATATTTACCAACTGCTAATTTTTTAATTACTTCTCCTCCCCATGAATTAAAACCTGAGGTTAAGAGTATTAACAAGATTACCTCTGTATGGTAATTTTCTAAGACAGCTGCAACATTTTCTTTTGAAGGCGATTTCAAGGCTAACAAATCTTCCTCTAACATGCCCAACTAAAGGGGAGAAAAAAAAAGGCAAGATCTGAAATCAAACAGAAACACAGAAAGCTTCACAAAAATCTCTTCTTTTTTAGAGTCCTTGTCTTTAAATTATGATGCTCTTTCTTCAGCTGGTTAACTGAAAGAAATTTTGACCGAAGTTGAATAAACAGGTATTCCCCACACAGCAAATGTAGCCTTCAAAGGAAGGGATAAAGATGGAAGAAATTGAGGAGACACAGAAACATTTATCTTTGTTTCTCTTAGTCTATTGAGCACTTGCAACCAAAGACCTAAATTATAAATTTTATTTTTAATTAACTTTAACAAAAATTGCCACAAATGATTAGTGGCTACCATAGTCAATGCACAACACTGTAATACAGCTTCACTTATTTCTCCATCTAATCCCTCAATCCTACCTTGAGCCAAATAAGACTTTTAACTGTTCCCAAAATATAGCTAATGGTTTCTTGCCCCTGTGGTTTCATTAAATGTTTCCTTTACCTGACAATACCTTTTCCTGATATACTCACCTTAAGGCCAGCTGTACTGCAAACTTTACAAAAAAGCTTCTAGTCCTTTCTTATGGGTAAGCTCTTCCTCCTGTGAATTCTTTGAGTATTTTCTTTGTACTATTTTTACACTTACCACACTTTACACCTCTGCCAGATGAGAAAAATGGTTATTTATCTTTTGTACCCACTTCTAATCCCACCCCCAAAGTATAGTCCTCCTTTTTGTATCCTCCACAGGCCCTGAGAATGCATCTATTCACTGCAGATACTAGTATTGAACACACTGACAAAAAAAGAAATGGTTATGCACCAGGTCTCTCTCTTCTACTAAACTAAATTCCACTGTAATCAAGGGTGTCCCTTCCAGACAGGATCATCCCATGCCCATGTTTCATTCCTGCTATATAGCTCAAGGGAAGCATGAGACAGCTGCCTGTTCAACGTGACTGAGGATGCCCAGAACACAGAGAAAGATCTGAATCTTCAGCCAAATGTAACAGAAAATCCTCATAACAGTGTACAGAGACAACCTTCAATTCTGCATACCTCATACATTTTACATAATCTGTTTAACAGTGTGAGAAATGAGACCAAAGTTCATCAACATAAAAATTTCCACAGCCATTATAAAGTTTGTGAATTCTATTAGTGACCAAACAGTACGTTTTTATGCTATCTAGCTGTTCTACTTCAATGGCCAAAGAGGATGTGTGAGACTAAATCATGATCCTTTGTAAAAAGTCCTTGGGTGGACTCACATTCTAGGCCAACTGTCAATATAAACTCTGGTATCATTACCCAAAACAGAAGAAAGTTATAGATATGAGGATAAAACAGACCATCCTCCATAATATAAAAGAGACTCTCAATGAAAAATCTGGTCACCTCCAAAAATATAAAACTGCATTAAAAATATTAATAATAGTAAGATTTTGAGTGTTTACTATATGTCAGTTACTGGGCGAAGCATGTAACATAATATTTTCTAATTTAATTTTTATAGCTTTCCTTCCTCTATACAAAAACACCCTTCCCTTAAGACCAGATATTTATCTGATGACCACGTGCTTCCTAGGAAGCTGACTTTACCCCACAGATCCAAGAATAGAGCGTGCATTACTTAGATAAGCCAGTTGGTACATTCTACCTACCCATATGGTTCAAGAATGAGATAAGACAGTCTAGTCAGAATGAACTAAGCCAGGTGAAGCAAAACACATCCTAAGTCTCTTGCTGGGTCATCTGGGGCAAAACTACCTTGAATTGGGTCATCTGTCACATGTAACACAAGCAGTTTCAACTATTATTGTAAGAGTGTCATCTCCATTCTGCAGATGGAGAAGTGGCGGGGCAAAAGAGGCTCAATTCCAGTTAAGATTTAAACTCAGACTATCTATATATTCTTTGCCACTACATTATCCTGTGCTGAGAAAACTGGCCACACTGTTGTTGTTTTTTTTTAAAAAAAAGCAAAGATAACATGTGTTCCTTGTAACAGATACATTTTTAAAAAGTCAAATGCAATTATTTTCAATGTACTAGGGAAATTCATAACCAAAAGAAGCCTTCAAAATGTCCTCATAAAATAAAAGCCTATCTCTTTATATATAAATTTAATTTGTACATATTAGACTTTCTTAAGGTAGGCATGACTTTTTTTAATAGACTCTAATTGTTCATTTAAAAATACTCACTGAAGGTGCCAACCCTGAATCCAGGTATCATTATCTCCAGTTTGCTTATGAGGAAACAGAATTAGAGTGCTCATGCACTTTTTCCAAGGTAACACGGCTATAAGCTAATAGGTCCAGGACTCACACCGTGATTCCACCAAAGTCTGTGGATCTCAACTACCCATGTACTTTCCCATGCACTATTTTGTTTTGTTATTCCAACATTATAAAATGCAAACATCCAAAAAAGTACCTTTTCAGAATCTACAAAGTGTGTAGCAATTCCTGCTCTGTACACATCTCTTCCTTTTAGTCTGAATCCTGTTAATGCCAGGAAGTAACCAAGTTTTCCTTGAAGTCGTGGCAAGAAATAACCTCCGCCCACATCAGGGAACAGTCCTGTAATTAAATGTAACAAAAAGAGATAATGGTGATTCAAATGAAAAAGATAAATATAACCTCTTTGCTGTAGATCACACAATCATTTCTCTCTGGAGCTTGAATCTACAGTACAAACATTATTAAACTAAGTACTGTGCAAAGCAATCAATATCACAAAAGACTTTCTATAAACTGTGCTGACTTAACTTGGGTATTTTTCAAAACTTTCATGTCTCATTTCTATAGAATACAGTAAAGTATTTGATGACACAATGTTTTGTACATTAGAAGTACCCAATAATGTTGCCTAAATTTTTTTTTTTTTTTTTGAGACAAAGTGTCACACTGTTCCCAGGCTGGAGTGCAGTGGTGTGATCTTGGCTCACTGTAACCTCTGCCTCCCGAGTTCAAGGGATTCCACTGCCTCAGCCTCCTGGGTGCTGGGACTGTAGGCACATACCACCACGCCTGGCTACTTTTTTGTATTTTAGTAGAGATGGGGTTTCACCGTATTGGCCAGGATGGTCTCGATCTCCTAACCTCATGATCCTCCCACCTCAGCCTCCCAAAGTGCTAGGATTACAGGCATGAGCCACTGCGCCTGGCCAATGCTACCTAAATTTTCTTACCACTGATTTATTTTTGAAGAATGTCCAAAATAGGTAAAAACTTCAAAAACTTTATTTCCAAATGAGCACAGGAAGAAAATATATAACCTATGGTCTATTATAGAAAAAGTATTACCATTTAAATCATTTCCCAAACTTAGTCAATTATCTAATATTCAAGATGTTTAACTATTGATACAATAACCACGAGTCCCATTAAACGAAAAATTTTAGACCTAAGAAAATCATTTGCATTTAGCCTTTCATTAACCATCAGTATTTAAAAATTCTCTCTTTACTGGTAACAACTGAAAATAGCATATATACAAGTAATTACCAGCATACTCCTCTGGGTGTTTAAGATCTTAAACAACAGTGACCCTCTAATTTTATAATTTATGTATCTGTTCTAAAGTTTCATTTAATTATGTTGGGATAAAAACACAAGCACTGAAATTCTCTCCAGTTCTACTTTACAAAAAGGTTCTAGACTTAAAAAAAAAAAAAAAGAAAGAAAAAGAAAAAGCAGCAGGCTCCCATAAACTAAAATATCTCTCAGTACTTCAAACTAGCTAGGTCTCAAGTAAATTCATAACCTCCCCGCGCCATTCCCACAATCTTCCTCCAGCATCACATACCTTAGTAAAGGGTGTAACTCTCCAGTCTCGACACCATCTTGTACCAGCCCCTTAATCCCCATCAATAACCACATCCATTGATTTCCCCTCTAAACCGTTCTCCACACAACAGCCAAAGTGATCTTTTTAAAACACAAATCCATACCAGAGTCTTGCATTCTACTGCTTAAAACCCTCCCATGGCTGCCTATTTCTCCTGGATTAAAACAAACAGCTTTATCAAAGTCTTCAAGGCCCCTGACCACTTTTTCCGCTACATCCCTTAGTACTCACTTTTTATACTCCAGCCCTTTTGGTCTTCTTTTAGTTCCCCAACACTCTACACTCCTTCCTACTTCAGAGCCTCAGAAGCATGCTGCCCAAGTGGAAAAAACCCTCCATCCAGACAACACACTCTTTTCTTCCAGGGTGCCAGATTCTCTCTTTCTTTCCCCCTTTCCCCAATTCTGCTTTCCAGTCTCCCTTGCTGGCACCACCTCCTCTGCTTGACCTCTTTCTCACTGTGCCTAAGCTCCATATTAGGCTACCTCTTCTTTCCTACATACAGATTTTCCTTAAGGCCTATGACTTTAGATAGCATCTATATGCTGATTACTCCCTGCTATGGACTGCACTGTGTCCTTCCAAAAAGTCCTATGTTAAAGCCCTAACTCTTGATGTAACTGTATTTGGACAGGGTCTTTGAAGAGGTAATTAAGGTTAAGTGAGGTCATAAGGGCAGGGTCCTAATCCAACAGGATTGGTGTCCTTATAAGAGAAGGAAGGGACACCAGGGATGCATATGAACTGAGAAAAAGCCGTATGAGGACACAGCAAGAAGGCAGCCGTCAGAGGGCTCAAGAGAACCATCTTTGACACCTTGATCTCAGCCTTTCAGTATTCAGAACAGTGAGGAAAAAAAATTCTGCTGTTTAAGCCACCAAGTAATGTAATAACCTCTTATGCAATCTCACTGCTTCTACTCTGCTACCCCTACAATCCATTATCCTCAAGCTGTCAGAATCATGGTATTAAAATATAAATACAAACTATATTATGCCATTTCCTGCTTTACACTCTTTCACAACTTCCCATATTTAGGTTTAAATCTTAGCTCTTCACCAGAGGCCCCCATGTACCCTTTCAAGAACATGTTACATCACTCCTGCCCTTAATCCAGACACAGGTGCCTCCATTTGGTTCCTTGAGCACCCCAAGTTCCTTCTTATCTAAGGGTCTTGAACTAACTCTTCTCAATGCCACAATATTCTGCTCTCAGTTCTTAATGTAGCTGACACTTTCTTGTCATTAAAATCTCAGCTTAAAGGAGGACTCCTCTGAGAGCATCTTTCATTATCCAATTTAAAGTAGCCGTCTGGGAGACTTATGCTTTGGACAAGATAGTGTAATGGGAACCAGACTTATCCCCCTACATGAAACAACTATAAAAAACAGACACAATATATGGATCAATCGTGTTTTCAACACACTGAACATCAAGGAATAAAGAAAAGTGGTTTCTGAGTATCAGAAAGCAAGCAAGGTAAACCCTAGAACAGCTCCAGCTTCATGCCCAGCACAGTCCCTCATTTGAAAAGATGAAGCTAAGAGTCCAGGAAAACCAAAACAGCTAGAATTCCCAGAACAGAGTACCAGAGCAGACAAAGCTGCAGAGAGAAAGCTCTGGAGATCTGCAAGTTGTCTCTTTTAAGTACTTAGCTTATGAATGGACAATACGCGTGCATGCGTGCGTGTGTGTATGCACTCACGCACATGTGCGTGTATGTAAAGAAACTACATGATTAGTCAAGTTTTCACACTGCCAGAGGCTGGGTAATTTATACAGGAAAGAGGTTTAATTAACTTACAGTTCCACATGGCTTAGGAGGCCTCAGGAAACTTACAATCATGGCAGAAGGCAAAGCAAGCTTGGACCTTCTCACAAGGCAGGAGGAGAGAAAAGAGTAAGGAACAAAGTGGGAAGAGCCCCTTATAAAACCATAAGATCTCATAAGAACTCACTATCATGAGAACAGCATGGGAGAAACTGCCCATGAACCAATCACTTCCTACCAGATCTCTCCCTGGACACATGGGGATTACAATTCAAGATGAGATTTGGGTGAGAACACAATGCCTAACTGTATCACTACATGAGATTAAGGAAAGAACCACAGAAAATGATTATAGAGAACAGTAGTGGGAACCCACACAGGACCGAAAACATCATGTTCCCCACCAACTGGACTAGAAAAACTCATGATTGATGTCATGGGGCACTGCACAGAATACAAAGTAAGATCTTGCCCCAGTAGTGGGAAATAATTAGCCCCAGTTAGAGAACTGCTCCAATCCTGCAAGAAAATAATCTTATAATGCTTGAAAATATTAAGATGTTTCCCAGGAATTTAAATTAATCTCAGAATAAATCTCAAAAATATTTAAAAGAACACAAAAATATCTAGCACCCAATAAAGTAAAGTTTACAAT
Source organism: Saimiri boliviensis (assembly GCF_048565385.1). Lineage (NCBI taxonomy): Eukaryota > Metazoa > Chordata > Mammalia > Primates > Cebidae > Saimiri > Saimiri boliviensis. Next base: position 50,355,841 of record NC_133453.1, on the reverse strand, counting down.
ATCTAAAATTCAATAAATTACCAGCTATCTTAAGATGCAGGAAAATAGTAATCATAAAGAGGTGATTTTAAAAAAGAACATAAATGTAAGAACTAGCAGACAAAAACATTAAGGCAGTTACCATAAATATAACCTATGTGTTCAAAAAGTTAAATAAAGACAAAGAAGATTTCCCTTTTTAAAAGAACCAAATCATACTTCCAGAGATGAAAACTGAAATGAATGTATAAGCTTAAAGATACCTGGATGAGATTAAGGGCAGATTAGATCTTGTAGAAGAAAAGATTAATATAGAGGAACAGAAACTAAAATGAAAGAGAGAAAAAAAATTTAAATGAATGAAACATAAGTGAGCCTTATAGAAGTATAACTAGAATTCCTGAAAAGGGAATGGGTGAAAGAAAAATATTTGTAAAAATAATGGCAAAAATTTTTCCAAATTTGACAGAAATTATAAACCTAAATAGCTCAACCACCACAAGCATTAGAAATATGAAGACCACCAAAGCACAACATCATCAAATGCCTTGAAACATATGATCAAGAGAAAATCTTAAGAGCAGCCAGAGAAAATAAAAAGACACAGAGGAACAAAAATAAGGATGAAAGGAGACATTTCGTAGGAAACAATGTAAATTAGAAGACAGTGTAGTAACATCTTCAAATTACTGAAATTAAAAAACAGAGTAGAATCAAATTCCATACCCACATCTCATACAAGTCAACTCAGGTTTCACCTGAGGAAATGAGACAAAGAAGAGCAAACAAAATCTAAAATAAGCAGAAAAAAGGAGGAATAAATACTGGAGCAGAAATCAGCAAAGCAGAAAATGAAAACAAGAATCTGTTTTTTTAGAATAAACCTCTAACTAGATTGATCAGGGAAAACAAGAGAAGACACAATATCAAGAATAAGAGAGCCATAAATCACTACAGAGTCTACAGATACTAAAAAGATAATAAGGGAATATAATTGTCTTAGTCCATTTTGTGTTGTTATGACAGAATACCACAAACTGGGGTAATTTAGAAAAAAAAATTATTTTTCACAGTTCTGGAGGCTAAGAAGTCCAATATCAAGATGCCAACATCACATGAGGGCGTTCTTGCTGCATCAACCCATGGCAAAAGGCAAGAGTGACAAAGAGTAAAAGAGCAAAAGGAAAGGGGGCTGAAGTCATCCCTGTATCAGGAACCAACATGCAATAACTAACCCACTTCCAAGATAATGGCATTGATCCATTCATGAGGGCACAGCCCTCATAACCTACTCACCTATTACAGGTTCCAACTTGCAACACTGAGTTGGGAATTAAGTTTCCAACATGTGAACTTCAGGAGATACATACAAAAAAAGCAATTATAAACAACTTTATGCCAATAAATTAACAAATTCCTTGAAAGGCCCTGATACGGTTTGGCTCTGTGTCCCCACTCAAATCTCATGTTGAACTGTAATCCCCAGTGTTGGATAAGCGGCCTGATGTGGGGGGTGACTGGGTCAGAGGGACAAATTTCCCCCTTGTTCTCATCTGGTTGTTTTAAAGTGCATAGCACTTCCCACTTCTGTCTCCCACTGGCCATATGAAGACACACTTGCTTCCCCTTCATCTTCCACCATGAGTGTAAGTTTCCTGAGGCCTCCCCAGTCATACTTCCTGTACAGCCTGTGGAACTGTGAGCCAATTAAACCTCTTTTCTTTATAAATTACCCAGTCTCAGGTAGTTCTTTATAGCAATGTGAGAATGAACTAATACAGAAAATTGGTACCAGAGAAGTAGGTCATTGCTATCAAGACACCTGAAAACGTAGAACTTACTTGAGAACTAGGTAATGAGCAGAGATTGGAATGGGTTGCCTCTTCACTCTAATTGTTTTCTCAGAAATCTACAAATTTCTACTTTTTTTTTTTTTTTTTTTTTTTTCCTTTTAGTGACATGGTCTGGCTGTATTGCCCAGGCTCGAGTACAGTGGTGTGATCTCAGTTCACTGCAGCTTCTGCTTCTCAGGCTTAAGCCATCCTCTAACCTCTGCCTCCTGAGTAGCTGGGACCACAGGTGCACACCACCACACCCAGCTACATTTTGTTATTTTTGCAGAGATGGGGTTTTGCCATACAGATTTTCCCTCCTTGGTTAAATTTATTTCTATGTATTTTATCGTTTTTGATACTTTTGTAAATGAAATTGTTTACTTTTCAAATAGTTTATTGTTAGTGTATAGAAATGCTACTGTTTTTATGTGTTGTTTTATATCCTACAGCTTTACTGTATTTATTTTTTAGTTCAAACAGTTTTTTGCTGGAGCTGTTAAGAGTTCTCTCTATATATCTATATCTATATCTATAATCTATATCTATATATATACACACACATAATATATGTATTTTTATGTTAAGGGATATATTTTTCATTTAAGATCAGGAACAAGACAGCATGTCATCAGCAGTGACAGTTTCACCTCTGCTTTTCTTGTTTGGATGCCTTTTATTTCTTTCTCTTGCCTAATTGGTCTGACAAGAACTTTCAATACAGTATTAAATAGATACGATGAGGGCGGGCATCACTGTCTTGTTCCTGATCTTAAATGAAAAATATATCCCTTAACATCAAAATTAATTGGTAAAAGACTAAATGCTTTCCCCTAAAATCAGAAACAAGGAAAAAAATGTTCACTCCCACCACTTCTATCCAACATTGTACTGGAAGTTCTATTCTATGCAATAGAGCGAGACAAAGAAATAAAAGGTATCAAGATTAGAAAGGAAAAAATCTAACTGATCTTGTAAATGACACTTGTAAATGACATACAAAAACACTTGTAAATGACATAATTGTCTCTTTAGGAATTCCAGTAGAGTAGAATCAAATCTATTCTAAAGCAACTAATACCAATAAGTGAGTTTAGTAAGTCTGCATGATAAAGGTAAATTTAAAAAATCAACAGTATTTCTATAGCCTAGTAACTAACAATTAGAACTGAAAGTTTTTTCAAAACCATCAATATGAAATACTTTTATGAATAAATCTGACAAAACACCTATAAACTGAAAACTAAAAATCCATGCTGAGAGAAATTAAAAACCACTTACATAAATGGAGAAATATATCTTACTCACAGGTCTAAAAAGACTAAATAGTGTTAAGATGTCAATTCTCCCTAACTCCATCTTCAGGTTTTTTTGTTGAAATTGACAAGAGACTCTAAAATACATATGGAAATATAAAGAACCTATATAGCCAAAGCAACTTGGTGGGATACAAAAAACAAAGGCGGAACATTATCACTACCTGATTTTAAGACATACTATAAATTTAGCAACAGTAACCAAGATAACATGGTGTCAGCACTATGATCAACATTTACAGACAACTATAACAAAGCTACACAAGCAATTCAGTGGCAAAACAATACCCTTTGAACAGTTAGGTACTGGAGTGATTGTACTTCCATATACAAAATAAACTTGGACTTATATTGATGATTGATACCCCTCACCATATACAAAAATTAACTGAAAACTGCCATGATAATTTTTATAACAACTCAAAACAGTATAGATCTAAAAGTAAAAAATATATTCCCTTAATGATCTTTTACCTATAGTGTTCATCTTTTATTTATACTGTGTTAATGTCTCCTTTAATATTCTGTTTTGTGTTTTCAGATACAATTGAGCTAATAGACACTTCTAAGTATTTAATTTTTTAAAAATATTTTCACTATAGTATCTCACACAAGAGTCCATCAGTTCCTTCAACAACAGTAAACTCTGAAAGGTTTCAAAAAAAGATGATGCTAAAAGTAATTTAAAAAGAAAATTTGGTTGTTTACCTATTGCTGTTTCTGGCATGGCAAAAACACACTTTTCTGTAGCCACTCGAAATTGCCCATGGACTGAAACACCAACTCCCTAAGGGGAAAAAAAAAGGCAAAAAAGGTAGGGTGGGGGCTTAAACATATTGTTAAAAAACAAATTCACACACTCACAAATATTACAAAGCAAGTAAATTATCTTTATACGTCACAGGAACCTGCTTCAGGAGATAGCTTGTCCCCATCACCTTCAATTAACTTCGAATTCTACAAACATCACACGACTATATTCCCCTTTATTAAACATTTACACACAAAGTTAAAGTCTGACCACACCCCCATCCTAGTCTGGTCATTCTCTTTCTCCACAGAGACACATAGCTATTATCAATTTGGTAAGTAACCTACAGATTTTTTTCCCTGTGCATTTCTTATATTTGAACAAATGTGTATATTTATCTGATATATATTTAAGAATATATACAACTATACATACATAAAACTCACACTCTATTCCAAGTGTCCCCAAACTTTTTACACAGGGGGCCAGTTCACTGTCCCTCAGACCGTTGGAGGGCCGCCACATACTGTGCTCCTCTCACTGACCACCAATAAAAGAGGTGACCCTTCCTGAAGTGCGACGAGGGGCCAGATAAATGGCCTCAGGGGGCCGCATGCGGCCCGCAGGCTGTAGTTTGGGGACGCCTGCTCTGTTCCATGGCCTGCAAGGCTCTATATCACCTGGCCTAGACTACCTCTTTGCCTTTATCTCCCATCACTGTTCCCACACTCATTCCACTAGCCATGCAAGCTTTGTTCCATTCCTCCAAAATTTTAAGCTTTTACAATCTCAATTAATCATAAAACTTATTTTTGGAGATGGAGTCTCACTCTGTCACCCAGGCTGGAGTGCAGTGGCACAATCTCGTCTCACAGCAACCTCCACCTCCCGGGTTAAAGCAATTCTCCTGCCTCAGCCTCTTGAGTAGTTGGGATTACAAGCACCCACCACTGTGTCCAGCTAATTTTTGTATTTTTAGTAGAGATAAGTTTCAGCATGTTGGCCAGGCTGGTCTTGAGCTCCTGAGCTCCGGTGATCTGCCCAACGTGGGCACCGCAGCCTCACAAAGTGTTGGGATTACAGGCGTGAGCCATCTCACCCAGCCAATCATAAAACTTCTAAATCAAGGAAGACATATACGAGAAGGCCACTGCCTGCTCAAACACTGTTTTTTCTCTAAGGGAATCTGCTCTGCCTAGAGACTTTTTTTCCCCCCCAGCAGGGGCTGAACTAGGGATGGGCAACGGACCCAAGAGCAGCCAATGGAGATTAACCAGAATTCAGAGGCCTGGGAAGTAAAGGCACAGGGGTGAATTAGTCAAGGTTCCTTACTCTTAGGTACTTAAACTAAAACGCAGTGCACAGCTGTCAGTCGATGACAGGCAGTGAAGCTTAAAGGTCATCTGACATTGGAGCTAAAGATGGCACGATAGCCAAATAAAAGCGGAAATTATATGCAGTAGAGAAAAAAACAAAACAAAACAAAAAAAAACCCTGAGAATGCTGCAGTCTGTACAAGATGGAAGACAAAACAAATACATAAAAAGATTCAGAGACAGAAAAATAAACACATGAATTGGCCTGAAGCCCACACCTGCAGCCCAATTTTCAGGAAGATGAGCTATGTTGCAGCTTTTGTTTTTGGAGTCCCATTTGGTCCCTGAAGTTGTCTAATAACTGCCCCATTCTCTTTTGTGGATCTGTTTGAGGGAGTCTCTGTTCTTTCCAATTAAAGTCACTTCACCACATTTTTAGTTAGAACCAGACCTAGATCCTGTTATCAGCATCACACAACATAAGCCTTTCACCCCCAGTATATATTCACTGCAATACCGTTCTGGGCTTTCCCTCCCAACACAACCTCCTAACACTGCTGTCCCTGACTGGCCATTCCCATCACATCTTCTGGAATCCTCATTCCTTTACAAAAGAACAACCTAACAGACCAAATTCTCTACAGAGGGCCCTCTCTACCTCCTAAACTCTATGGAAAAAGAAACTTAGAAGCTCATATTACTTCACATAGATGCTACAGATCCACACATGGTAATTGATTCACTGATTCCATTCTTTATCTTATGTTACATAGTATATTTTGTTTCAGCATTGGCTGTTAATGGTGAATGAAAGAAAAGACATCAAGTTTTGAATAAAATGTTATTAATGAAAAATAGAGTAAGAGACCACTGACATAAGTATAATTAAGAGCCAATTTCAAAGCCTTTCAGTAAAGACGAAAGCTGGAAATAGTCAAGTCACTTCACTTGAAGGTACTAGGAATATGTCGAACCATGTTGAATGAGGTGTAAAACCCTGATGGCAGATTCATAACTAATTTTTCTATCTTGCATCAAAGAATGTATTATAGGTTACTTGTAAGGAGTACCTCTTAACGTCTGAAATTTTGTCTTCCATTTTATTTGACCCTTAATCTTAGCTGATACTCCTTTGCTAAACTAAAAAGTCTCCAGAGTCTTCAAGTTTTATTGTATTAGCTAATTTTTATACAGATACATTCTCCAAATGTAATACTTTATTCCAATTCTACTCTCCTCAAATACTCTCCCCAAAACCTATCAAACTCAGTAGTCAAATCTCATTTTTCACCTAACTGAATACTAACTATCTCAGTAATATCTGATAGAGTTGCTCATTCCTACTTTATGAAAGGCTTTACTGGGCTTTGAGACACCATACATTCCTGTTTTAAAATCTAATTAATTAGTTGCTCTTTCACTTCTCCCTAATATCAAAGTGTTGATTTGTCACAATAATTAGATGCCATTCTTTCATTCCACTTCACTCTACTCCAATGTATTCTGTCCTGTCTATATTCATTCCCTAGGAGATCTCTTCCAGCCCTAGGATTTTAAGCACCACCAAAAACACCAATCAATTATTTCCCCAAGCCTAATTTCTCTACTCAGCTATTTAACATCTCAATTTGAACGTCTAATAAGTATCTCAACCTTCACACATCAAAGTAAATCTCTTGACTTCTCCTTAAGTATGCTCCTCTCTCTGTCTTCACCTCAGTAAATAGCACCACAATTCACCCAGCTGCTCAGGCCAAACATCTCAGCATTAACCATCTTTCCTTCCTACCCAACAATGTCATGAAATATTCTGACAGCTCTAATTTCAAAATATAACCTGGACTGGGCCACTTTTCACCATCTATACCATTCCAACCCTACTTGAAGCCTTTATCCACTCTTGCCTGGGCTGTTGTCTCTTGCTTCTATTCTTGCCACAATCTATCATCTCCATACCAAAGCACACTTACTAAAAATATAAAACATATCACGTGATTCTCCTGCCCAAAAGTCTCCAGTGACTTCCCATCATACTAAAATATTAACATGGCTGATGATCTGGTCCCTTTCTACCTCCCTGATTTCATGGTCTACCATTACCCACTTTTCGCTCCAGTAAGCCACACAGGTTTTTTCTAACTTTCTTGACGTGTAATATCCACTTAAAGGTACATAAACAGTAACAAATACAGTAGGCATACAGTTTCAATGAATTATCCAAATGAACACACCCATGTAACCAAAACCCAGATAAAAACTATCAGAAATTGCTTTATGTACCCTGTCTGTCACTACACCCTCCATCCTTCAAGAAGCTACTATCTTGACCTCTAATGAAGGATTAGAGTTTTTTTCTGGTTTATCTAGATATAAATAGAATCACAGAATATATATTACTATCTGACTTCTTTCAGTCAACATCATGTTTGTGAGATTTTATGTTGTTGTATATAGCAGTAATTCATACTTTTTCATTGTATAGCATCCCTTTGTATGAATAAACAATTTGTTAATCCATTCTAATATAAATGGCTATTTGAGTTATATCCAGTTTTGGGCTACTGCAAATAACAATTCAGTGGCCATTCTTCTGAATGTATTTTGGTCAGATATGTATCAGAAAGTAAAAGTGTCGGGATGAAGAGTATTAATCAGCTGAGTGTGGTGGCTCATGCCTGTAATCCTAGCACTTTGGGAGGCCAAGGCAGGACTGAGGTCAGGAGTTCGCACCAGCTTGTTCAACATGGTGAAACCTGTCTCTACTAAAAATACAAAAATTAGCTGGGTGTGGTGGCATGCACCTGTAATCCCAGCTACTTGGGGGGCTGAGGCAGGAGAATCACTTGAACCTGGGAGGTGGAAGTTGCAGTGAATCAGGACTGAACCACTGCACCCCAGCCTGGAAAAAGAGCAAATCTCCACCTTAAAAAAAAACACACAGAGCATTATTAACTCATTCAACTTTAAAAGATATCAAAACAATTTTCCTAAACCGCAGTACCAATTTCTACTCCACTAGCTGTATGTGAGTTTGTTGTTCTACATCCTCACCAACACTTGAAGATGTCTTTCACATTTTAGCCATTCTAATGACTATATGTTAGTATTTTACTGCAGTTTTAATTTGCATGTCCTTGATGATTAATGCAGTTGAGAGCTTTCTCAGGTTTATTAGATATCTGGGTATCCTCTTTGTGAAAGATTTGTTCTAATCTTTTGCTCCTTTTTTATACTGGATTTTGGAATTAACCAGTAGAAATTCTTTATATATTCTAGACATGATTCCCTTATCAGATGTATACCAAATATCTTTTCAGTCTGCAGCTTGCCTTTTCCCTCTTTCAAGGATCTACTGGAATGAACAGAAGTTCTCATTCTTAACACATTACAATTTGTTCATTTTGCTTATGGTACATTTAAGTAATCTTTAAGTGTACTATTTAAGTAATCCCTCCTTACTCCCTGGGACTGAAATTTTCTTTGTGAAAAGGTTTTTAAAGATTTACTTTCATTAACTGTTATGAATTCAATTTCATTAACAGTCATAGAATTAAGATGCTTTTTGCTCTGTTTAGATACATAAAAATTTGTCAATTTCATTAAAATTTTGAAATATATGAGCATAAACTTGTACATAACATTGTCTTGTAATCTTTTTAATGGCTATGGGTTCTATACTGATGTGCTATTTTTCTTTTTCTATATTTGTAACATATTTTGCTTTTATCTTGATCAACTTATCACTAAGGATTTATCATTTTATTAGTCTATAAAAATAATTTTCCGCTTTAATGATATTTACTGTTTATTGATTTTAAGGTTTTTTTAAATTATTATTTCATTGTGATGTCATACAAAAGTTACTGCTCCTGTGCCAAACATTTGGGACTTCCCCATTATCTTTCTATTATGGATTGCAAGCTTAATTCTACTGGGGCCAGATATTATCTTCTGTAAGACTAATCCTTTAAAACACATTAAGACTAATTCCATGGCCAATTTTGGCAACTGTTTCACACACAAATGAAGTTAACGCGAATTCTGCAGTTACTGAGTAAATGTTCATTAGGTCAAGCTTATTAAGCAATGTTCATTCAAGTCATGTATGTAACATGTAAAATATGTGCATGAAAATATACATAGTATGTTCTATCTGTTATGGAAAGAAATATGTTCAATTCTTATGATTGTGGTTTTATCTATTGACCTTTTAGAGCTTTCCACTTGTTTACAAGATTAGCCATTTTTATTTATTTATATTTTGAGCCAGAGTCTCATCCTGTTGCCCAGGCTGGAGTGCAGTGGCACGATCTTGGCTCACTGCAATCTCAACCTCTGAGGCTCAAGTGATTCTCCCACCTCAGCCTCTAGAGTAGCTGGGACTACAGACAGATATGCACTGCCACACCCAGCTAATTTTTGTATTTTTAGTAGAAATGGATTTCACCATGTTGGCCAGACTGGTCTTAAACTCCAGGCCTCAGATGATCTGCCCACCTCAGCCTCCCAAAGTGCTGGATTACAACTGTGATCCACTGCACCTGGCCATGAGATGAGTCATTTTATTTTATCTTATTTTATTTAGGCTTTTTGTGAGTCAGAGTCTTGCTCTGTTGTCCAGGCTGGAGTGAAGTGGTGACATCTTGGCTCACTGCAACTTCTGCCTCCCAAGTTCAAGTGATTCTCCTAACTCAGTCTCCTGAGTAGCTGGGACTACAGGCACGTGCCACCACGCCTGGCTAATTTTTTGTATTGTTAGTAGAGATAGGGTTTCACCAGGTTAGCCAAAATGGTCTCAATCTCCTGACCTCATGATCTGCCTGTCTCGGTCACCCAAAATGCTGGTATTACAGGCATGAGCCACCACACTCGGTCTTTATTTTTAATTAATTAATTAATTTTTTTGAGGCAGTCTTGCTCTGTTGTCTAGGCTACAGTGCAGTGGCATCATACTGGCTCACTGCAACCTCCACTTACTGGGTTCAAGCAATTCTCCTGCCTCGGCCTCCTGAGTAGCTGAGACTACAGGCGTCTGCCACCATACTGGGCTAATTTTTGTATTTTTAGTAGAGATGGGGTTCTGCCATACTGGACAGGCTCATGTTCTCAAACTCCAGACCTTAGGTGACACAATTGCCTCTGCCTCCCAAAGTGCTAAGGTTACAGGCATGAGCAACCACACCTGGCCAAGATTAGTCATTTTTATGTCTATGTTTTATTTTTATTTATTTATTTATTTTTTAGGAGACCAATTCCGTCCACAGTGCATGAGTGTTCTAGTGAGGCTGGGGTGATAGGGAGAGTGAGACTGAAAATAGCATCTATAAATCTCATGACTCTTTTGTTGTTTTGTTTTTTTGGAGACATTTAGAATCTCCCTCTGTCACCCAGTCTGGAGCACAGTAGCACAATCTCAGCTCATGGCAACCTCCATCTCCCAGGTTCAAGTGATTCTCCTGCCATAGTCTTCCAAGTAGCTGGGATTACAGGCACATGCCACCATGCCCTGCTAATTTTTGTATTTTTAGTAGAGATGGAGTTTCACCATGTTGGCCAGACTGGTCTCCAACTCCTGACCTCAGGTGATCTGCCCACCTCAGCCTCCCAAAGTGCTGGGATTACAGGCATGAGCCACCATGCCCAGCCAAGATTAGTAATTTTTAAATGTTAGAAAATATACCAGTAGAGTTACTTCAGATAGCAAAGGTTTGTTCCTATAGTTATTCAGTTTTAGTACAAGCATCATATTGTTCACTATGGAACTCATTAAGTAATTCAATTCAGCTTCATATTTAGTTATTACTAAGGCTTTTAGACAAAGATTTATAAAGTATCTTTCTGTAGTTGATTACTGTCAATAAAAATATTTTTCGAATCTGACCCCAGTGATCTTAAAATGATAAGAAGCTGAATAAAGTTTGAAACAGACTGAGCTAAGCCTTATCTTCTAAAGAAGCAAAATGGTAATTTAGGGCTTGCCAAGTTGGGCCCCTAAAGGCTACACCTCAGGAGGTAGGATGGCCTAGAACAAAGTCCAGCTTCAAATTCTCTGAAGTCCTGACAGGACTGAGATGATCTGGGACCGCTAGGGCTCTTAGCCCGAACACCTACCAGAAACAAAGGTCCATCTTCTTTGGAGAAGGAGAATATCATCCTAGGACTCAAAAATAACTGCATTTTAAATACTCAATTAGAAATAACTCAGAAATTAATCAGATACATGAGAATGGGCCACAACCAAAAGCACAATAGAAACAGGCTCATAGGACATTAAAATTTAAATGTTGTATCTAACCATTCTGTAATTATGGTATGTCTTACCTCATATAAAAGTTTTTGCCATAAAATATATGTCATTTCATATTTTAAAAGTTACACCACTTTATTTTAGTGTGGCATGATATATTTTTCTTTTACATTTAACCCTGCTGTGCCTTACATTTATGGTGTCCCAAGCACTGACATTCACTGTTTTTTAATTGCATTACTATTAAACAATCATCTTTGCAAAGTAATATAATCTACTATAAAGAATGTTAATATGGACAAGCATAAATAACAGCTGAACAAAAATGGAAAAAGTATGTGAATGTAGTCAAACTTCTACTCTGACACTGTAAAAATGAGTTCCTTAAGTTGTTGGCATCCCTAAAGGCAAACTTGAGGCAACCTAAGACTTTACTTTTTTTTTTTTTTTTTTTTTTTTTTTTCAGATGGAGTTTCACTCGTTATCCAGGCTGGAGTGCAATGGCACAATCTCTGCTCACCGCAACTTCCGGCTCCTGGGTTCAGGCAATTCTCCTGCCTCAGCCTCCTGAGTGGCTGGGACCACAGGCACGCGCCACCATGCCCAGCTAATTTTTGTATTTTAGTAGAGACGGGGTTTCACCATGTTGACCAGGATGGTCTCAATCTCTTGACCTCATGATCCACCCGCCTCAGCCTCCCAAAGTGCTGGGATTACAGGCACGAGCCACCGCGCCCGGCTGACTTCACTTTTTAATTAAGAATCATAGCTACATGAGTTTTCAGACTATTCCACTAAGAGAAAAAAGCTGACACAGCTCTATTTGTGGCTTTAAAAGAACACCTCATTATAATTACTTTAAAAAGACAATTAAATCCATTCCAACATATAAATATGTTAATCTGCAACTAGGAATAAGCACTTACTTTCATATTTCCAGATATTACTATTCTAGACAAAAAGCTTTTTTTTTTTTTTTTTTTTTAACTGCTCCTTGTGAAGCAGGGCTAACCCATAGGCAATATAACCAGAGTAACCCAATACTAATTTTCAAAGACTGATAATTATAAAAATAAAGTAACCAAATCAGCATGGTACTGGTACCAAAACAGATATATAGACCAATGGAACTGAACAGAGGCTTCAGTAATAACACTCCACATCTAAAACCATCTGTTCTTCAACAAACCTGACAAAAACAAGCAATGGGGAAAGGATTCCCTATTTAATAAGCGGTGCTGGGAAAACTGGCTAGCCATGTGCTGAAAACAGAAACTGGACCCCTTCCTTATACCTTATACAAAAATTAATTCAAGACGGATTAAAGACTTAAATGTAAAACCTAAAACCATAAAACCCCTAGAAGAAAACCTAGGCAATACCATTCAGCCATAAAAAATAATTAGTTCATGTCCTTTGCAGGGACATGGATGAAGTTGGAAACCAGTATTCTTAGCAAGTAACACAGGAACAGAAAACCAAACACTGTTCTCACTCATAAGTGGCAGCTGAACAATAAGAACACATGGACACAGGGAGGGGAACATCACACACCGGGACCTGTCAGAGGGTGGGAGGTAAGGGGAAAGAGAGCATCAGGACAAATAAATAATGCACGCAGGGCTTAAAACCTAGATGATGGGTTGACAGGTGCAGCAAACCACCATTGCACATGTATACCTATGTAACAAACCTGCATGCTCTGTGCATGTATCCCAGAACTTAAAGTAAAATAAAATTTAAAATGTACTAGTAAAAATAAATTTAGTTATTACACCTATTTTTTTAAAAAAAGATATTTGCCAGGCACGGTGGCTCACGCCTATAATTCCAGCACTTTGGGAGCCTGAGGCAGGTGGATCACGAGGTCAAGAGATCAAGACCATCCTGGTCAACATGGTGAAACCCCGTCTCTACTAAAAATACAAAAATTAGCTGGGCATGGTGGTGCGTGCCTGTAGTCTGGGCCACTCAGGAGGCTGAGGCAGGAGAATTGCTTGAACCCAGGAGGTGGAGGTTGCGGTGAGCTGAGACTACGCCATTGCACTCCGGCCTAGGTAACAAGAGTGAAACTCTGTCTCGAAAAAAAAGAAAAAAAAAAAAAGAGTGAAACTCTGTCTCGAAAAAAAGAAAAAAAAAAAAAGACATATTTAAAGTTATTTTAAGGCATAATCACCCATGATTTATATTAATGGCAAGATTAATCCCTCAACACATAAACACAGATACATATAAACAATTCAACTTGGTACTTAAAAAGTAAATATTCCAAAGTAAACAGCTGATAACCACTGTAAAGACAACAAACTCAGAAATACATAGAATGGGTGATGTGACTGATGTTTACACAGAGTCATGGATTTAAATCTAACCAGAAAGAATGAGTAAGCTCCTGCCCAGAATGAACAGTGCATCACAGTACTGGAGAGTATGTGATAGCCTATCACTATCACTCAGGATAAATGGTGCTTTGAAATAGCACCATTTCAATCTCTTTTGTTAGAAATTCAAATAGATTTGTCATCACACATGCTTTGACTATGGCATAAAAGTTACTATTATGACTATTAAATACATTTCATAATGTATCTCTGGGACCACATGCATTAGATTAACAGAACAACAGGCTGCAAAGAAGAACCAAAGACTTTTTACTATGTTTCTCACATCATTAGGCTTATATTGAATCTTAATATATATTAATATATTGATTATATAATAATGTATTTTAATGAACTCACACACAGAGATTAGCACCAAACAGACATGTTTACCCTGCTATTGGGTATGTATGATTCATGTTATTTTTAGACAAAAATGATATTCAACTACAAATAATTGAGGGAAAATATTTATGTATTAACAATCTACCATTCTAGGAGGTCCAACTCAAAATTAAATTCATATCCCTTCACTCTCCCCAGCCCACTCCATAGCCACTCTTCTTCCCAAATCTTAATAAACAGTATCACCGTTCATTCCATGGCCCAGCCTAGAAATCTGAAAGTCATTCATGCTCCCCTTTATCCACCACATACAATCCATCATCAAAACCCATCAAGTCTTCTCTGAAATCTCTCTCTTAAAAATCTACACTATCAACTATCTATCCTTTCATTATCTCTACCCTGCCATTTTGTTTGTTCATTTGTGAGATGGAGTCTTGCTCTGTCATCAAGGCTGGGGGGCAGTGGTGTGATCTCGGCTCCACTGTCAGCCTCCCCAGTAGGTGGGATTACAGGCGCACGTCACTGGGCCTGGCTAATTTTTGTATTTTCAGTAGAGACAAGGTTTTGCCATGTTGGCCAGGCTGGTCTCAAACTCCTGACCTCAGGTGATTCACTGCCTCAGCCTCCCAAAGTGCTGGGATTACAGGTGTGGGCCACCGTGTCCAGCCTCCACCTTACACTTAATCACCATAATCTCTCACCCGTTTCCCTGCAACAGCTTCCTAAATAATCACTTTACTTCCAATCCCACCCTCCTCCAGTCAATTCTTCCCATCAGAGTTATCTTTCTAAAATGCAAATCTGTTCCAGTTGTTGCCCTGCTAAAAGCACTTAATTAGCTCTCCATACTGATCTCAAGATCAACTATTTAACATGTCCTGTAAGTGAACTGATCTGGCTTCTTGCTTACCTCTCTGGCCTCTGAACTTAACCCCTAACTCCACACTCCAAAATGTAGGCACATTGAACTTTGCTCAAATACGCATTCTCTCTCATCTCATTTTCACATATGCTATTATTTTCTCACCTACAAATTGTCGTTCAACATTGCATCAAACCCTTACACAATGACACCAACCATGTCGCATTCTTTCACTACTCTCAACTTTTCTCCCCTGGTTAATTCCTCCTTCCTTAAGTCTCAGCTTAAATATAACTTCCTCCAAGATGCGTTCCCCATACTAATGCCATCACTAGACTATGCACACATACACACATTTGAGGCTGGTACTGTTTAATGTATTTCCAGACTACCTTATATTTGCCTGTTTGGACAGTAAGCTCTAGGAGAAAGGAAAACATATCTTCTTTGCTATTTTATCACCAGAGCCCAACCAATTTCTAGCACATCTAGACATCTGGTAAGTTTTGCTGCTTGGGTAAAATAGTTGAGAATAATCTCAAATGATCGGTAAGTCATAATGAGTCTCTAGTTTTGGAGCTTACATATCCATGTATCCTTAGGGGAAAGAGCTCATTTCATGGGCAAAAAGAGCTCTCCCCTGCTTTTCTTCTCGGTGAAATAGTTTCATACCTCAATAAGGAACAGAACCCTCTGGACCAAAATTCATCCAATTCAACATGATCGGGGCAGATGAGAAAGGATGAGGCAGGATGAGAAAGGCACAGGGCAAAAGGTGCCTACCACTTGACCTTGAACCTTGGGTGGTTTCACATACAAACAAAATGAACCCAAAACCTGACCAATATGGCCACAGGAAATGGCCACAGGAAAAATAACTCCCTGTAGATCTCAGAATCTGCAAGTTTGTCAAAGTTGCCAAGAATTCTATACTCCTAGCAAATCAAAATTCTGTTTCCCAGAATGCAATACCTTAATGTGGGCACAGGGGCAGGGAAAGCAGTGAAGTTGAGTTCCTGGTAAGAAAATGAAAGCACCCTCCAACTTAGATATCCCTGGGCTAAAGGGTAGGGGGAAATGGGGTATAAGAAGGTGAAAAATAAGGGTTCTAATAAAAGACAAGTGGTAAACTACAGTTAAACAGACCACCTGTGGTACACTGGCAAGCAGCCAGAAGAACAACAGTTAGATGATAATTTATTACATTTTGAAAAATCAATATAACCCAATGCTTACCCGTAATAAAAATCTCATTAAGAAACTAAATGACCCTAAAAATTTACTGTAAGAAACTACGCAACTCAAAGCAATCCTAAGGCCAGTTGTAGTGGCTCACACCTGTAACCCCAGCACTTTGGGAGGCAGAGGCAGATGGATCATTTGAGGTCAGGAGTTTGAGACCACCCTCGCCAACATGGTGAAACCCTGACTCTATAGAAACTACAAAAATTAACTAGAGCCAGGTGTGGTGGCTTACATCTGTAATCCCAGCTACTCAGGAGGCTGAGGCAGGAGAATTGCTTGAACCCAGCAGGTGGAGGTTGCAGTGAGCCGAGATCAAACCACTGCACTCCAGCCTGGTGACAGAGCAAGACTCCATCTCAATCAATCAATCAATCAATCAATCAATGCATGCAATCCTAACTCTGCCCTAAGAAGGAAATCCAAAAGTCAGAGCAAGACTCCATCTCAAATGAATGAATGAATGAATGAATGAATGCATGCAATCCTAACTCTCCCCTAAGAAGGAAATCCAAAAGACAAAAGAAAATCTAAAAGAATCTCATCTGGAGATGAGGAGAGATCTACCCCTCTCTACCAAAACAAGATGTCCATCCATACTTAGAGAAAGTTCAATAGTCAACATAGATAAAAACAAATAAACATACACCCTATACACTTAGAAATCCACAGGAAATTTCCCTCTGTTTTTCCTTTCTCAGCTCCTGATGTGTCACTGATATTTCAGTCTTAAAGAAAGTTCTTTTCATATCTTTCAGGTATTTTTTTAAAGAGATTTAAATGACATAGGAGGGTGGGAAAAAGTATACCAAAGGAAGCTGAACTCAGATGTTTCTCTAAAACACTTAGTTAATACATTATTTCATCTCTTCTTTCATAAATTCTCAGGTTCCTTCCCCGCCCACCACCACCTACTGCAGGGTCTCTGATATAGTGGTACAATCATGGCTCACTGCAGCCTGGAATTCCTAGACTCAAATGATCCTCCTGCCACAATCTCCCAAGTAGCTGGGACTACAGGCATGCACCACCATGCCTCGTTAAGTTTTTGCCCAGGCTGATTTTGAACTTCTGGCCTCAAGCGACTCTCCCACACTGGCCTCCCAAAGTGCCAGGATTACAGGCATGTGTCACTTTGCCTGGTCTCTCAGAATCCATATTAAGTAAAATAAATGCTGTTATGAAAAACCCAGCACTTTGTTATTTAATCTAAAAATGGTTTCTTAAAATGTCTTCTATTCAACTGTCACTAATAGCAAAAAACAGAACACCTTTTAAAACTGAAAAAAGGTACCTATTATGTCTATCAAATCTTTGCAATATATTAACATAACTCAGTCTTTGAGTACTGTTCATTCTTTTTATGAAAAAAAAAGGACATGTCTTCAATAACATTAATCACTGGCTAAACATAATCTGATTCAGTAGTTTTCATTTAACTGAGCACTAGTCAACTTTCACATGGGTGGTTTGTATTGCAATAAAATTACCTGGGAATTGTATATACTCAATATTTTTATTCCGTTCCAATTCCCACTTCTCTAGTCATGACAACATGCCCTTTCTAAAATATGCTTTAAAACTTAATTTTCTACTATGGATTCTGTGTGTGTGGTTGGGGGGGGTGGATTTCCCTTTACCCTTCTGAGTTCTTAGCTAGGAATGCTGTAACAAGAAAGACAAGAGAAAAATAGTTTATCAACATGTATACCTCATGTATACATGGGAGATATCTAGGGGGAAGTAAGAACTCTCCAAGAGGGGGCCTAAAACTCCAGCTTACATAGCAACTTCAACTAGAAAGAAGGATGTGAAACCAAAGTTACCAAAAAAGCCATGGTAAATAAGAGAAACAATTGTTTTGCAGATTTAAGTTGGTGTCTCTGTTGATAGGAGTCTCTTGCAATTCTGTCATCCTTCTCATCCCCAGAGAGAGAGGGATACTCTTATAAAGAGACATTTCCTTTATAGGTACACATTTCTCTTATAAAAAGGTAACTTGTGCTGTTTTCAGAGATTACCCTGTGTTTGCTGGTTCTCTAAATAATCTGCTCAAAATAACCTTTATGCCAAAGTGGCACATTCTGGTCTCCTACGATCACAAAACCCTCTCACTAGCAGCATCTTAAGGGTACTTTGAGAAGCACAAAACAATACCATACTGCACCACATTTTGAGTTAGGTTGGGGAGTCAACTTCATTCCTATTCTAAAATGCAAGAGGTGGTGGAAAAAAGGAAGACTAGGAGGGAAGGAGAGAAGAACCTAAAATGTTCTTTAAATCCAATTCAGCTGGGGATTGATACTACATGTATGAAACAAAAATTTAAGGATTTTCCTCTGTTTTATATCTACTTAAAACAAATGTGCATTTATGTTATATCCAAGGAATTTTCAAAAAGTTCATGGAATATGCATATCATGAAAAACTATGCATGAACTTCAATTTTTTTTTGTAGAAAAATAAACTCTTACTAACTTGGCATAACATACCAGAACAAGATCTAGCTTGAGGCACTAAGAGGGATTAGACAGCAGTTTGAAAGAGCCCCTATCAGAGCAATATGAATTCTGCTAAAATTGAAGCAAGAACAAATATCAAATTTATGGTAAAGCTTGTATGGAAGAAAAGTAAAATCACTGGTGAGTTATGAAAACTTTGTGAGGAAAATGTCCCAAAGATATCAACAGCTTTTTGAATAGATAACTGATGTTAAGAAGGCATGAGACAATGTTCAAGAGGCCCACAGTGGTAGACCATCCATATCAATTTATGAGAAAAAAATTCATCTAGTTCATGCCCTAACTGAAGATGATCAATGGTTAATAGCATGAACAGCAAATGCCACAATTCTTTTAAAATTGGTTCAGTTTACACAATTCGGCTGAAAAATTAAAGCTGCACAAACTTTCCATCCAATGAGTGCCAAAACCACAGCACCCAGATCTGCTACAGACAAAAACAGAGATTTCAATGGAAATTCTTAGTAAGTGGGATCACAATCCTGAAGCATTTATTTGAAGAACTGTGATAGGAGATAAAACATGGCTTTACCAGTGTGATCCTGAAGATAAAGCACAACCACAGCAATGGCTACCAAGAGGGAGAAGTGGTCCAGTCAAAGCACAAATAGACTGCTCAAGTGCAAAGGTTGGCAACAATTTTTTGCAATGCTCAAGGCAAGTTGCTTGTTGACTTTCTGGAGTGGCAAAGAACAATCACAAAAAGTTAGCCAAAGCTTTAGCAGAAAAACACCTAGGAAAGTTTCATCAGACTCCTCCTACACTATATAAAGGCCTCTGCTTATTCTGTTCATCAAACAATGGCAATTTTGAGAGTTCCAATGGGAAATTATTAGGCATTCACCTTATAGACCTGATTTGGCTCCTTCTAACTCCTTTATGTTTCCTAACTGATATAGATTGGGTATCTGTCCCCTCCAAATCTCATGTTGAAATTTATTTTCCAACAATACAGTTGGGGCTAAATGGAAGGTATTTGGGTCATCAGGGCAGATCCCTCATGAATGGCTTGGTACATCCCCATAGTAATGAATGAGTTCTTGCTCCATCAGTTTATACAAAACCAGGTTGTTTAAAAGAATGTGGCACCTTCTCTCTCTCACTCCCTCTCTCACTATGTGATATGCCAGCTCCCCTTCCCCTTCTGCTATAATCGAAAGTTCCCAAAAGCCCTCACCAGAAGCAGGTGTTGGTGCCATACTTCTTTTACAGCTGCAGAACTGTGAGCCAAATAAATTACCCAGCCCCAGGTATTCTTTCACAGCAACTCAAACAGACTAATGAATCTTTAAATTTCTGTAAATGGCACCCATTTTTTCATCAGTTACCAATATAAAAAAGACTGCATTTATGTAGTTAAATTTGCAGACCCCTCAGTTTTAGGGATGGACTAAATGACTGGTATCACTGCTGACAAAAGAAGTGTCTCAAATTTGATAAAGCTTATGTTGAAAAAAAGAATACTTATTTCTATCTTAATTCCATTTGTCCACAAACTTTCTGAAGTTCTCTCGTATTAGCTCATATTAGCTTAAGAAAATGCAACCCCAGGTGTTTTATATAAAGGGCAAAAGGGATTTTTTAAAATTTGCCTTCCCCAGAAACAGAGTAAATTAAGTCATTTAAATAGCTATTCATATGCCCTGAATGATTCTGCCTAGGTTTTCTGCTAGGGTTTTTATGGTGTTAGGTCTTATGTTTAAGTCTTTTTTTTTTTTTTTTTTTTTTATTTTTATTTATTATTATTTTTTTTTATTGCATTTTAGGTTTTGGGGTACATGTGATGAACATGCAAGATTGTTGCATAGGTACACACATGGCAGTGTGCTTTGCTGCCTTCCGTCCCCTCACCTGTATCTGTCATTTCTCCCCATGCTATCTCTTCCCACCTCCCCACCCCCCGCCCCTCCCCCATTTCCCCCCAACAGACCCCAGTGTGTAGTGCTCCC
The DNA here is from genome assembly GCF_048565385.1 of Saimiri boliviensis. Taxonomy (NCBI): domain Eukaryota; kingdom Metazoa; phylum Chordata; class Mammalia; order Primates; family Cebidae; genus Saimiri; species Saimiri boliviensis. The sequence continues at coordinate 50,335,096 of NC_133453.1, read as the reverse complement.
CTCCCTCTGTCCATGTGTTCTCATTGTTCAACACCCGCCTATGAGCGAGAATATACGGTGTTTGATTTTCTGCTCTTGTGTCAGTTTGCTGAGAATGATGGTTTCCAGGTTCATCCATGTCCCTATAAAGGACGTGAACTCATCGTTTTTGATGGCTGCATAATATTCCATGGTGTATATGTACCACATTTTCCCTATCCAGTCTATCATCGTTGGGCATTTGGGTTGGTTCCAGGTCATTGCTATTGTAAACAGTGCTGCAATGAGCATTCGTGTGCACGTGTCCTTGTAGTAGAATGATTTATAATCCTTTGGATATATACCCAGTAATGGGATTGCTGGGTCAAATGGGATTTCTATTTTTAAGTCCTTGAGGAATCGCCACACTGTCTTCCACAATGGTTGAATTAATTTACATTCCCACCAACAGTGTAAAAGTGTTCCTATTTCTCCACATCCTCTCCAGCATCTGTTGTTTCCCGATTTTTTAATGATCGCCATTCTAACTGGTGTGAGATGGTATCTCAATGTGGTTTTGATTTGCATTTCTCTGATGACCAGTGATGATGAGCATTTTTTCATATGTTTGTTGGCCTCCTGTATGTCTTCTTTTGTAAAGTATCTGTTCATATCCTTTGCCCATTTTTGAATGGGCTTGTTTGTTTTTTTCTTGTAGATCTGCTTTAGTTCTTTGTAAATTCTGGATATCAGCCCCTTGTCAGATGGGTAGACTGCAAAAATTTTTTCCCATTCTGTTGGTTGCCGATTCACTCTACTGACTGTTTCTTTTGCCGTGCAGAAGCTGTGGAGTTTGATTAGGTCCCATTTGTCTATTTTGGCTTTTGTTGCCATTGCTTTTGGCGTTTTGGTCATGAAGTCCTTGCCTACACCTATGTCCTGAATGGTTTTGCCTAGATTTTCTTCTAAGGTTTTTATGGTATTAGGTCTGATGTTTAAGTCTTTAATCCATCTGGAGTTAATTTTGGTGTAAGGTGTCAGGAAGGGGTCCTGTTTCTGCTTTCTGCACATGGCTAGCCAGTTTTCCCAACACCATTTATTAAACAGGGAGTCCTTTCCCCATTGCTTGTTTTTGTCAGGTTTGTCGAAGATCAGATGGTTGTGGGTATGTTGTATTTCCTGTGAGGCCTCTGTTCTGTTCCATTGGTCTATATCTCTGTTTTGGTACCAGTACCATGCTGTTTTGATTACTGTAGCCTTGTAGTATAGTTTGAAGTCCGGTAGTGTGATGCCTCCCGCTTTGTTCTTTTTGCTTAGAATTGACTTGGCTATGCGGGCTCTCTTTTGGTTCCATATGAAGTTTAAGGTGTTTTTTTCCAGTTCTGTGAAGAAGGTCATTGGTAGCTTGATGGGAATAGCATTGAATCTGTA